>NW_009259792.1:551228-625356 GCF_000687185.1 Egretta garzetta | reverse complement strand
ATTTTGCCCGTCTCTGTTATCTCCGCTCCTGTTGTATCCCTCCCTTCGCTCTCCTGGGTAAGCTCAGCTGCTTGTGCTTCTGGGGGGGTGCGTGTGACGGTGGCTTTCGTGCCTTGTGGGAGGAGGTGCGCGGGTGCTTGCGCTGCTGGGCGCAAATAAAAGCAAGCGTGCAATGGCTCAAAGTATAGTCCTGCTCTCACCGTGTGCCAGTTCAGGTTTACACTCAATGAGTTGAACAGGGTCTAATTTGTATCTAAGAGCGTCTGCATCGGGAAGTATGAAAGTGTGACCTAAACACTGCTCTTCAGAGCCCTCTTCCCTTATCCAGAGTTCCCCACTGTGGTCCGAAGTGGTCCTCTGGGTATTTTGCCCGTCTCTGTTATCTCCGCTCCTGTTGCATCCCTCCCTTCGCTCTCCTGTATTGCGCTGCTGGGTGCAAACGTGTTGCGTTTTGAGCACGATTTCTGCTTTTCGAGTGGAAGCATGCTTGGGTTTTGCACAGCTTTGCTTCCTTCCCCCTCGTGCATAAAAAGAAAGGAAGAAGTGCATGGTGTGGAGATCAAACGTGCAATTAGTGAAGTGATACACGCTCCTCCTGGCTCATGTTCTTCCTGATTATAAAGACGTGATTTCAGTGTTTTCATTTTAAGGAAAGTCATCTTGCGTGGTCAAAGCACTCTTAAAATGAAGCCTGAAAATATAAAAGTGAAATTGATGGTTTAGGTTCTGATACAAACCTAAGTCTAAAGAACTCACTTTTGGATGCTGCTTGTGATTTTTCACAGTAGGTAAGGACTACTATTTCTTTTTTTGGCCTGCATTGTTTTAATGAGAAGTGTCTACCCAGGCCATTGTGGTGGCCATCTCCGCTCCTGTTGCATCCCTCCCTTCGCTCTCCTGTATTGCGCTGCTGGGTGCAAACGTGTTGCGTTTTGAGCACGATTTCTGCTTTTCGAGTGGAAGCATGCTTGGGTTTTGCACAGCTTTGCTTCCTTCCCCCTCGTGCATAAAAAGAAAGGAAGAAGTGCATGGTGTGGAGATCAAACGTGCAATTAGTGAAGTGATACACGCTCCTCCTGGCTCATGTTCTTCCTGATTATAAAGACGTGATTTCAGTGTTTTCATTTTAAGGAAAGTCATCTTGCGTGGTCAAAGCACTCTTAAAATGAAGCCTGAAAATATAAAAGTGAAATTGATGGTTTAGGTTCTGATACAAACCTAAGTCTAAAGAACTCACTTTTGGATGCTGCTTGTGATTTTTCACAGTAGGTAAGGACTACTATTTCTTTTTTTGGCCTGCATTGTTTTAATGAGAAGTGTCTACCCAGGCCATTGTGGTGGCCTGCCGATGGTAGTCCCTGTAGCATAAAGGTTTCGTATGCTAATTAAACATTTTGAACTCGGACTGTGTAATGCTGAAATGCAAAATACCTGAGGATTGACGTGTGGTAGGTCTGGGTTATTAAAATTACTAGTACGCAGTTAGGAATACTGTATAAGGCTGTGAAAGAAGACTCAGTCCTTTATTATGACTGGTAATTACTACGTGATGTTGTTTTATGTATTTTTTTCCTTACCTTTTGTGAAGTGTGGCTTCTTTCTCTGCCTCTCGTCGTTACCGTAGTGAGCATATTATTACTGTTCCAGAGGTGACTGAATTGAGTGGATGCGTGCCCTCCGTGTCGAGTATTGTTACTGCATGGGTTGTTACAACCATAACAGTTTGTGTGCATGGGCAATTATAGAACCGTTTCTGGCAGAACGCTGGCAAACCTCTACAAATGATTGCAGAGTGATCCCAGAGCCTTTTAAACAGATTTTCTATGAAGGTGTCAGCCTTTATTCAGATTTTCAGGTGTTCCTCTCTTGTGACTGAAAGTGGGGAGGAATGTACGGTAAAACATCTCTGAAAATAAGAGTGGAAAAAGAACTAGCTGTAGCTTGCGCTGCACTTGCTATATTTAGTAATGGCCTCATTGAGAAGTCGTTATTTGATTATTTTATTAATGATGTCATGGTAGAGCTGGTTCTTGATAAGACAATGTTTGTCTTTTATGTCAGCTTATGAAAGAGATTTTACATGTAGCAGGTGGCTTGGAAGGGACCGTGGAGGTATCTGACAAACTCGAGCGTTTCAGAGATTTATGGAGAAGCAAGGACAGGGCCGTGTGACTCTGGAGGAACCAAAAGGAGAAGGGCAGAAATACAGAATGCCTTGGAACAGGTTCTTTTATGTTCTTGTAGTAGCTGGAAATTAATGTTGCAAGAGCACGTGTCATTCGGGCGCTTGAAAGACGGGGAGGAGGATGTTGTCAGAGATGGTGAACGCTGGAGCACGTAAAGGTACTAGGAATGCCCAGTTACACGCTTAAGCTCTGGCACTACAATTCTTTGCCTTCTGTGCTTAGATTAATCATGTGGATTCAATATATGGCTCTACAAATAGAGAAACAGATTAAAGGAAACAAATGTATTCAGGTGTTCTGGGGAAAAAACTTCCTTTGGTTGAATATCTTTCTGCTGTCTTGGGTTGATACCCACTTAGAGGGAGGCAGAGTTCCACGTACTGGTGCATTGTAACATCTGTCTGTTTTACTTCTATGGGTCAATAACAGATAATTATAGTTAAGAAATGGTTTGCTTGCACGTTAATGGGAAGGTTGACCTGAATTTGCAGTGTCCAACTCATTTTTGTATGGCTTCACAACTAAGAATGGTATATTCTAGCAGCAGCTGATCAGTTGCCACAGTGGTACACTGAAATCTGCTAGACTTCTGTCAGTATCTTCTTGGTTATATGTATTTTTCTGCCCCCCCCCCCCCCTTTTTTTTTTTTATTTCCCAAAATTTGTGCAAGCTTTGATTTGTGGTTCCCACGAGTTAGTACATTTGAATTTTCTGCATTTCATCTTTAGAAAACTTTCTAGCTTTGGAATACTTTACGAAGCCATACTTCATTGCTAACAGAGCAAGTATACCTGTATGTAAATATATTTGGTCTACAGAAACTATTTCATTGAACATTACATTTGTGTGAAGCCTTTTGCTTTCTTCACCTTCACATTGGCAACAGAAAAAAAAATCTAGAAGGTTTCTGTAAGGAGACTGAATACTTTTAACATATTGTCACAGGGACAGATTGTTTCAGCATTCACTAGTACTATTACAAGAACCAGTTGAAACATTACTTCAAGGTTTGTTCTCTACTAATTTTAAAAACAAACAAACGACTAAAAAACAACAGAGGAGTAGGATAGATCAAGAGTCCTTCAGCTTGTATTTTTACCCAGAAATATGTAAGATGCAGTGCACGGTTGAACTTTATTCACAGTGAACTACTGAAAAATAAGATGACTTAATCAGAAGTACAAGTTATTGCAACCCTGCTGTACTAGGGCACTCTAGGAGCCTAATGTTGACAGACCGACTGTACTTGTACTGGCAATGTTGAGCAAAGTGCTTTCTTATTATCGTTTTCTTTTTTCTAGACAAAACTATAAGGGAAAATGATGGAAAGTTGGCCTCTGGAAGAGAGGTGCCTGAGCTACTGGGAAACCAAATTATAATAACTGTAACAGTAACAGAAGATTTAATGGATATTGGGTTTGGATCAAGGTAGAGGAGAAATCCCATCAAAAGGTGCTAGAGATTCTGTTAGCTCAGCTCTTTCTTTTTTTGTTTTTCTAAGAGCGTAAGAGCTGCTGCGCTGGGAGTCCTGTCTGTGGGGCAGGCAGGGAGGAAAAGGATATGGAAAGTTCTTTGTTTTTTTTATAAAAAAACGTGGTCTGGCAATAATAAGTAATTTATGGACTGCTCAAAAGTGTTTGTAGTTTCACCTGACCTTTTTTACAGATGGATGGACCATTGGGGACTTCTACAAAGCAGGACAAAGAGGAACATGGCTCTTGCCTTGCACAACTACCTGTGGCAGTGAGAGTCCCTGTTTAGCATGAGTGGGGGTGTGTGGGGAAAATACGTCCTTTCAGCGTGAGGTTTTTTTCCCTAAAGCTGCTGCTTGTTCTGCCTGACTCCCTTGTGTATTTGAGAAATGGTGGATGATTGATTGTGGCTTCAGACTGAGGAGCCTCTGAACATCTGCTTTCCTCGTGTGCCAGCCATTCCGGGTGCTAGTCACCTTTATTGGATGGTTGTTTTAATTTTGATAGCACTTTCTTCTTGTGGAGAGTTGTTCAGGACTGTGTATGTGTTATTCAAGACGTAACTACGTGCAGGGGTGTAAGTCTACTTGCTGTCTTGGTTTCTTTTGTTTTCCTAACAGTTCTTAGAGTTTTTGTTTCAGCTAAGTGGGATATTCCCTTCGAAGTCTCACCTTCACTGGCCTTCTTTATGCTGTTGTCTGCCACTGTTAGGGGTTTTTTTGTCCCTTAGTGGGTTTTTGTTGCATAAACACAGGAAACCTGTGGTCAGGCATGCTGTACTGTTGGGCTAAGCGAGGCGGCTGCCCAGGCTGTCCTGCTCTGGCTGTCATCGCTCAGCTCTTCCCATCCATTTGCTTCCTTGGAGGTGCTGTCACATACGACTTCTTGTCTGGTGTTTCTCTAGCCTGGTTTCATAAGTGATCTCTTAGGAAAGAACAGCAATGAAAGCGCTTAAAGTGACTTAGGTCATCTTGACAGAAGTGGGTAAGTTGACCAGGTGAAATTTGTTGCTGGGCACTTAAAATGTCTCTGGTCCAGTACAGGGGTTTAGCCCTTTTCTTTTCCTTTTAAAGTTGTTTTTTGGGGTTTTTTTGGTCTTTTTTTAAAAAAAAAAAAAAAGGAAACCAATTTTTTTAATGTAGTTAAATTACATCCAGCTTTTTCTTCCCTGCCACTCTTTCTTTCCACAAACGTAGCTTTTCTATTCTACTCTGAATTGTGACTTTGCTAACGATCTAAAACGTGCACCGCTTCCTGTGAAGGGGATGCCTGTGCCTTTGCTGTCCCTTATCTTCTTGGTTGTGCAGCAATGAGAAATAGTTTTACGTAACTTTGTCGCTGCAGTGGTGCGAGGGTAACCCTGCTTGTGCATCGCCCTCGGCTGTCCCATCACACCGGTTGTTAGCAGGGCTGAAGTAGTAAAACTGCCTGTTCAGTCGCCTCTTTCCTGGAGTGATCCCTTGCTGTGTTAAATAAAAGCATACCAAAGATGTAATTGTGATGCTAGCCTTGCTTTGAGCAGGATGTTTGCTAGAGGGACTCCGTAGGTTCTTCTCACCCTAGATTATTCAGTGTTCCTTAGCATAAACTTCAATTCATTTGAATAATGTTGTGGCACCAGCACAGCTATTTACTTTCTCTGACTAATGCCAACAAGTACTTTTGGGTGGGATTATGTTTTATTGCTCTAGCCATATGCAGAATTGACATTCTTTATATAAAATCAATATGAAATGTTCCTCTTTCAGAAATCTTGAATGAAGAAAATGAAGTGTTGTAGATATGTTTGAACAGCGTATCTGCATTTCCTGAAAAATCTAAGACCTGCCCCTGCCAGACTCCTAAATCAGACTGAAGGAGGTCACAGTATGTGTCTGCCAAATGAGTTAAATCTTTCCATGTTTGGGGTGATGTACACTGGAGAGAATATAATACAAGGTCATTTAGAATATGAAGTTAACTTTTCTTAAAGGATGGGGCTCTGAGCAACCCGATCCATTTAAAGATGTCCCTGCTCATTGCAGGACTAGATGACCTCTAAAGGTCCCTTCCAACCCAAAACATTCTATGATTCTATGAATATATATCGCCTATAACATGCTCAAGGTATTAGGCAGGATTGCTTTTAGAGGAATAAGTTAGAATCTAATGTTTTGAATTATTTAAAAAACCGAACCATTTTCCTTTAATTTCAGCAGTTTGGACAGTGCTGACTTGTGATGTTACAGGGGAGGGAGTTGCAGTTGGAGCTCTGAACTCTGGAGAAGGAAGCGGAGATCTGTTTGCTTGTGTGCCTCGGTGCTGAAGAGCTTTGTGATTGTAAACGTTGAGTTTAAATTTGACATTATTTTTAAGAAACTTAAAATGAATTTTATCGCCTTTATTGCTTCAACCAGAGAAAGTATTAATTTAAACTACTTAAATAGCTTAAGCTCATGCTGTTTTCTTAACAGTACCTAAACCACCACGAACATGATACTTTTTGACAGTAAAGGAATACATAAATGGTTTTGGAATTAAGCAATGCTAGGTAATCTCATTTTTTTTTTTTTTTTTCATTTTGCTTCTGCAGTAGCTGAGACTCAGCTGCTGCAAATAGATTTTTGTGGATTGGAGTTATTAATGACTTTTATTTTAGTTCTAAATTAAAAAGGCAGTTTCGCCCAAGTTCCTGGAAACTTGCCTGACTTACCATTTAAAGAAGACTCCTAAGTCATCAGTTTCTACCTCTTGGATAAAATTACTAAGTGGTCAGTCTTAGTCAAATGTTTTTGACTGTCTATCTTTTTAAGCTGGCACTGAAATAAAGCCTCACCCTTCACTTACCTCTGGCTGGTGAGTATTGTCCTCTTCCCTTGCTTCTATGAGATGAGTCTTACAACGCTTCCTTGTCTTCCTGGATTAGTTTTTGGCCAGGCTGGCTCTCCAGAAACTGAGACTAAGCTCATGGATGCAAAAAGAGTGAATGGAAGCAGGAGGAGGGTGAGGTTGCTACTTACAGCAGTGTCAGCTGCAGCACAGCAGTCGTCGAAGTTGTGCCTGATAGAAATGATTGTCTTCCAATTTTAGCTCTGTAGTTCAATTGTGGATTTATTGGAAACATACCAGTTTACCTTAATTTCATGTAGGTTTTTTTTTTTTCTCTAAGCTGCATTATTTCTTCATTTTTCAGGAAAAATACAAAACAATTGCAGAACAATACGCAAACTTCTCTGAATGATTTAAGTTGTTTCTACTCAATGCATCTTTGGGATGGGAAGGAGAAAAGTCTCCATCTTTGCTGATTGAAAAAATGAAGCCGCTAGTTTCATGAAGCTTTCACTTCTCTGGTAAAGGGAAATCACATCAATTAACTCTGAACTTGTATCTTTAGTTATGAAAGGATTTGTTTTAAGGCTGCTTTGCATGTAATCTCCCTTCTCCTGAAGTCATCCTGTGGGTGCAGTTTCATGCTGTGTTTCGGCAGAGATAACTTCAGGCTGCTGCCAAAAAGGTCCAGAGCTTTGCAATGCCTCTTGCTGGCTTGCCATGGCTCCAGTAGTTGTGAGTCCACAGTGTGAGCTGATAAGCTGGTTGGTATGGAAGAAACACTTTTGCCAGCTTTGCCATCATGTCAGCAAGCTGAATGGCCTTAGTCGTTAGCTCCTGTGCAAGAGAGTGGATGGGAGTGTATTTCAGGAGGCAGGGAAGGGAGACTGTTTCTCCTTTTCCATATTAGCCTGCAGTTACTTTGGGCTAGATCCCAGCTGAAATTTCATGAGTTTACTGGGTGTCTATATTAATTGCTCTCCCTAAGTGTTTATGATCCAGCAAGCTGATTATTTCATAGCTTTTGTTCCTGATTTTAAAATGCCTTTTTTTTTTTAACTCCTTGTCATCTTCCCCCATCCATTTTAAGGCAGCCAAGTGCCCTTTTTAAACTGTGCCTCTAACTTGCATTTTTTTTTTATTGGTTTAATAATACCTTTAAAGAGCAAATAGTTCCTAAACACCTAGAAGTTGTAATTGAGGTGTTTTTTGTATTTCTGTGGATTTTGGTTTTGGTTGTCCTCAGTAATGTGCGTGTTTTGAGAAGAAGACTGAGCACAGTATGAAGAAAGAGGAGGGGGGGCGGGGAAAGGCTCTGTCCTTCTATATCTTGATTTTCCACAGTTGGGCTGGACTTTAACATTCCCATCGCTTAAGTGCTTTTATAGAGTTTGGCTTATTTAGTACTGTCATAAATCAATAAGTGCAAGATTAACTAGAATAAGCCTCCCTAAAACTGAAGGTATATTATACCTCTGTTTGCACTCATTTAACATCTGAATGTTTCTCTCAGGGAAGTTTTTAACTACCAGAACAAATTGCCAAGGGAAGTGCTAGATCCATCATTTCTTGATATGGTCAATCCTCTGGATGATGTCCACATCAGTGCATTCTTTAATCTTCCCTTTTGGCAGATTTAGTGATCATGTGTCCATGGGATGATCTTGTTCAAGACACTGGCCAGAGTTGAATCCGACTGGAAGAGAACCAGCTGGCTGATTTGGCAGCAAACGAAACCGGCACACCCTGGAGCAGCACAACTGCGAGATCAGCACAAGGGAAGAGGCAGCAGCATGGGAACGAGCAGGGAGAGAGCATGCAGGGTCACTCCTTCATCCTCAGATTGTTGGATTAGGTGTAAGAAACTGCATTCTTCGTAAATGACGAAAGCAACTGTTCCTGAAAAGCAAGCCCATCTATTTGGTTTCCTAAGTGGTTAGGTGAAGAATATTCTTTTGTTCCGAGTTTTTTAGTACAAGACTTCACAAATTCATCTAGTTTTGCAAGCTGCCTGGGAGTGTCGGCAGTTTCAGATGAATATCTGAAGAGGGGGCCGTGTGTCCCAAACAACACTTCTTTTTGTGTTCATCTGACTTAGGGCTGTTCTGAAGCCAGGTAAAATGAGATGCCGTTCTGAAATGGGGCAGTGAAAGTGCTGAGGGGAGTAAGTCTTTTGTAGACATGAGGACAAAAGCAAGCATGTTAATCCCATACTGTCACAGGTATGGTAGCTAAGGAGACAGCAGATCTTTCAGAAAAGTGCAACCAGCAGAATAAAGTCCTTTTATTAAGCATAAACTGTTACAAATGGTGCTGGTTTTCTCTTGAAAATCAAATATGGTCCTTTGTTTGCCTGAGTCAAGCTACATGTGGTACTGAAAATATACCTTGTCTTTCAGCAGAGGAAAGGAGAGTTCATCTGTGAAGTTGAAGGCAATAGTTAATGTGAAAATGTTAATGTAATGTTTTTATGAGAAGCCTAAGTATAACAGGATCTGCATTTACTGCATACCAGTATCTGTGTGAGGCTGTGGTGCAGGGAAGTGGGGAAATTGGAAACTACATCTCAGTTTGGAAACCCTTTGCAGCTTGAGAGCTTGAAGGCATTGCTTGTAGTTGTATGTGGCGTTGGGCTGTATGTGAATTAACAGTGTGGTGGTTCTCAAGTAAAAGCACAACTGAGAGTGCATAAAATTGACCCCTCTAATTTTCACAGTTTCTCTTACTAGATGCTTATTTTGTGGGAAGAGGGTTTGGTCTTTCAGTCTTAATGCTGCATCTTTACTGTGAGAGAATCATAAAAAATATATATATATGGATTGTAATGTAAATGACTTCTAATGTGTAGGTAGTAGAAGAAAACCTGCCCTGGGAGATAACTAGTAACAGGAAGCCTCTGGCTTGATGAATAGCAGGTGAAATAAAGCTGTTTATGAAACATGAGAGATGCCGACAGTAGGGTAAGACACAGCCTGCCATCTCCATGTGGCAGGAAGACCATGCTGATTTCCTACCAAGACAGAGTTGGTGGATCTTGATGTATGCTGCTGTATCATGCTTTCCCAGTTCTCAGCAGCGATTGAAGTGGTAAATCCTGACCTGTGGTTTTTTTTTTTTTTTTTTTTTTTTTAAAAAAGCTGAGGTTATATTGCTGTTTTTTCTTTCCTCTTGATTTTACTTTTTGTTTGTGTGTAGTTGGGTTGTCAGGGTTGTGCCTGGTAGTTGTGAAATATATGGGGATGGTCAAAAGGATTTCCTTTGTGTTTCTGGAATCCAGACTACTACTTCAAGCAAATGTGTTGAGAACAGTGGAGGTGTGGGTTAGCTTTCTACGAACTTGTGTTGGGGTGCTTTGTCTGCTGACCTCAGTGACCAGTATCCCTTGCCCCAGACAGCTTTTCATAATATCCTGTAATGCCTCTGCTCCCTCCCCAAATTCTTTAAATACCGATCGTTCTGTGTTACTATCAATTAGCTGTGCAAGACACAGCACATGCTGTAGCTGCTTCCAAGCTGCATATTTGGTGATCAGCCAACCATCAGGTTAAAAGAGCAGGAGGGTTGGGGCAGTCCCCAAGTCTTTTCCTCAGGGAGGACTGTGATTTGGGTGCTTCAGTGCTGACTCTGCAAAAACAAAAAAAAAAAAAAGGAAAGCTATTACTTTTGAGACAGTACTCTTTTGGCATGTTTCAACCAAATGGGCGTACAGGGGAAGAACTACTGGGAGTGAAGCAGGAGGACAGGCCGATAGGAATGCTCACGTGAGCCTGGCTTCTTCAAATGCTCACCATTATGTTCAGGTACCTGAAAAAAACCACAGTGAATGAGGTGGGGATGTGTGACGTGCTGCAGTAGTCCCGGGGGAGTGGGCTAACAGGAACCTCCTGCTGTCAAAAAGACAAAATGCATAATCCATCACCTAGGGGGGGAACAACCTCGCTGTCTGTCGGGTGGCAGAAGCAGGACAGTAGCTAGCAGCTCATGGGGAGCGGTTGTTCCCCACTACCTAGCACTCATGAGGCTGTCTCTAAAATACCTGTGTCCAGTTTTGCTTCTTTTTCCCCCTCAAATGCAAGGGGGATGCCAACAAACCGGAGAGTCGAGCGTGGGTAGGAGGCTAGTGTGTGTAGTGCATGAGAGGTTGGTCTAGCCTGGAGAAGAGAAAGCCATATGCTCCTTGGAGAATCAGTGAAAGACTGTAAATCAGTGGTGGCAGATTAGGACAGTGGTAATTCCTACTGAATATAATGGGGAAAAATTACTGTGAGAATTGAATACCAGAAAGGATGCCCAGGATGGCTATTTTATCCCTGGAAGACTTTCAGAATTTAGCAGGGCAATGCCTTGAGTGACCCAA
Source organism: Egretta garzetta (assembly GCF_000687185.1). Taxonomy (NCBI): domain Eukaryota; kingdom Metazoa; phylum Chordata; class Aves; order Pelecaniformes; family Ardeidae; genus Egretta; species Egretta garzetta. The sequence goes on along the minus strand of NW_009259792.1, from coordinate 614,532 downwards.
CTTGACTTTGAAGTTAGCCTTGCTCTGACCAGGTTGGAGTAAGCGACCTCTAAGGTCCTTTCAAACTTTGTTTTTCTGTGATTGAAGTACTGCAAGCCACGCAGGTTTAGAACATGGTCTTAATAAGAGACGCTTAAATCCTTCTAAATTCAAGTTACAAATGGATGTTTAAAGGACTTGATCTCCTAACTTTTAGAACGTAACTGAGCTAATGAAGCAATTTTATCTCCTTTAAAACTACTTGATTGAAATTGTAGGGCTCCCTTAAGCATTTGCTGTTTCAACTAGCTTTTGCAGAAATCCATTGCATAAGGATTTCTCTCTGTGCTTTTCCATCCACAGTTCAGTTTTTTTTGTATTGACTAAAATGTCCACACTAAACAGTAAATTACCTTTCTTAATTATAATTAGTATGGACCATCCTAACAGCACAGTCAGTCAGACAGGAACACTTGTCCCTGTTTTAATGCTAAGCATATTTTGTGGTTTTTGCAAGATCCCAATCTGGGACCAGACTATTGCATCATGCCTGTTTTTAAAGATGAAGGGAACACTTTGTGCATGCTCCGAATGATGCTTTTAAGTTTCTATAAATTTATTTCAAAGCCAGATTCTTGCCATGTTTGCAGAAATACTAATTGTCATTTTGAATTAGATGTGTGCCAAGTTATAGGCCATTTATCAAAGCATTTTTTAATTTTTTTTGTAGAACGTGAAAGGACTTTTCTTTTGATTTAAACCCAAGAGACTTTCAGAGACTTTCTTGGTTTTGTAACTCATGAATTCATAACCTGGAATGATGATCATGCTGTCCTTTTTGGCTAGAAGAGTCCTGAAAAAAACCTGTAGGAGCAGTTGAAGCTTTTGTAGTAACATGGGGTCTTGAAAGAAGGAAACGTCTATAAAATTCAAATACAACTCTCTTTTTAAGTGTTGTTTTTTTTTTTTTTTGAGGGGAATGACTTTGTAAAAAGAATTCTCATGAGGATAAGCAACAGAGTCTTTAGCTTCAGATGAACTTTTGTGAGTTAATTATCTAGTGGAGGTTTTAAGGGAAAAACCTATAAATATGGTGTTGACCCCATGGTACTTTTACTGCTTATTTGGTGCTTCGGATTTGATCTAAATCTAAATGAGGTGTGATCTTTTTGTTCTTCAGAGCTTTATGGCATACTTTTGTTTCAGCAGCTTTTGTAATTTGTTGGTTTGTGACTCACCTTGAATGTTTTGCCAAATGGATGTTATAAAATTAACTTAAGGGAAGGAACGGAGGAAGAGGTGTAAATCTATATATGGAACAGTGTCTGAGTCATGACTTAAGAAAATGTGGTGTGCTTTTTTTTTAAGGTACATTCCCCTGTGCCCTCTAAGATCCCTGGTTTTCTCTGTATATTAAATTAATAGCAGTTTTTCACCTTTGCTTATGAAGACATTTGCTACCTTTGCTGCAGGTGTCACCTCTCATTTCCAGGCTGGTTTCTTGCAGTGAGCTGTAGTTAGACTGAAGGAAATGGCAAGTAGCACAAAACATCACTTTCTGCTTAACATGACTTCCCGGGTGAAACATTTTGACCTCTTCTATCCATACAAGGTAGTATCAAATACCTGTAGGAGGTAGAGGCTTTACTCTAATACTTCCTATTTCGTGTCATCTTTTGCTACGAAGGGAGAAGTCTGGCAATTCCTGCTCACAGAAGCAGGGGGTAAAAGCAAATCCACAATTTCAGTGTTTATTGTTTGTGGTGGAGTTTAAGACAAGTATTTCTGATAATATTGGAGAAGGCATGCTTAGAAGCTTCTTATAGAGTTGGCTTAATGTACCTGCAGCTGGCTGGTAGTGATGACTTATCTACAGGATACAGTTGTGAATTATGAGGGTATGTGTGGAAATGATTTGCTTTAGGGAAGTGAAAATTGACAAACTTCCTAATTTTTTAAGTGTGTTCTGTCATACACTGCGGTAAGCACTGGAATGCACTCTAGAAAATTATGGGAGCCTGGAGTCGGAAAATGAGGCATGCGTGGTTTGCATCGTTAATGCTTCAGGGCAGGCTGCTGGGCAGGGTTTCTGCTATACTGTTTAATTTCCTTCACAAAATATCTTACTAATTGTATGGGAGCCAGCTCAAGAAGCTGGAGTTTGAGATGGTTACTGTTAGAATACAATGAGTTTCTCATTACTTGAAATAGTTTGGAAGGAAAAAGGTACATTTTTTTTACATTTTTCAGTTGTTCCTTTTCCTAACTACTTCAGCCATTCTTACCGGGCTGTAAATTTAGACATAATCTTTTATTAAAAATGTGTGGTGAGTCAGTTTTTGGAGAATGCACCACTGAGTTGCCCAATCTAAAAATACCAGGAGGATCCAGGGCGGCTTCCAGATGGACCAGTTCTGTGCTGACAGAACCAAGGTTCCTGGCTTTTGACTGTGTCATGGGTGGACTGCTATTTTTGTTTTTATTTTCCTTTTTTTAGGCAAGCTATTGCTGTAGAAGGATTGTTGCTCTAAGGAGAAAATGTTTGTGCTAGAACAGGGTGATGCAGCATAGATCAAACTCTAAAAGGAGGAAGGAAAAGTAGCAGATACCGCAGAGTGGAAAGAAAGAAAAGAATAAAAGCAAAACTTTGCTCAAATCGCCTTATCACTGGCTTTGACAGCAACAGGAACTGGCTGGGGATCGTCTTGTCTGAGAGTTCATGATTGGAATGTCAGTGGCATAGCAGCGGGAAGGTGTCTTTGGGAGAAGTGTTGAGCCTAAATTTACCCTCTTTCAGTTTAAAACCACTGCCCCTTGTCCTGTCACTACAGACCTTGGTAAAAAGTCACGCTCCATCTTTCTTATAAGTTCCCTTTATATACTGAAAGGATGCAGTAAAGTCTCCATTATGATAAAGTATAAAATGCAGTGGAACCCCATACTTTAGGAAAATAACAGAACTACCTTTTATTCCAACTTGTTCCTTCCCCTCTTCCAATGGTAATTTTTTTTGTCTTGAAGCTCGTGGTATTTAATCAAAATGGGAAGCTGACAGTAGCTGGGCTGCTGATGCTGAAGTTTGGGCAAGCAATGGCCCAACCGTGATATTGGATATTGTGAGACCTGAACAGTATGTTTGAAAGTTGTTTTGTTGCTCTGTGTGTGGTGTTCCCTGGCCCTGGTGTGTGTTTATTCTGACTTCATTCTTTTTTCCTAAAAGCTAGCTTTATAACAGTATAAAATACCCTTACTGTAAGCATCTAGGGTACTCATTAAGTTTCTAATTGATCTTGTAAACAATCTCGTATATCCAGCATGTTTTTGGTGGTAACTTGTGGTAGAAAATATATAGTGTATTCCAGAAGAATGATACATTTTCTTGATAACCATTGCTATGGTCTTTGATTGGGAAGACTTTGATTTTTAAATTCCCTTCTAAAAAATAATTTTTTTTTTTAATCTGATAGAGGAAGGGGGGCTGGGGCTGGAAGACTGAGCTGCCCCAGTACAGCGCTGGGTTCACATAGCTCAGGCGGGGATGGTGCTCTGTCTGATCAGCTCTTACGCTGGGGAAGTGGGAAGAAGTCTTGGGGAATTTGGCCTGACTCGTCAGCATGGTGGCTGCTTGCCATGGCTCATCTAATGCTGCGTTGAACCTAATGAGCCTTCTGAGACGTGGGGTGTGTTGGAGTGAGTATGAAGGCTGTTGCTTCAAATGGAGCAAATCCTGTTGGGATCCAAGCACCCTGCTGGGTGGCAGTAGGGTGTTCCTGGTACTCCCAGAGTTTGGGTGGACACAGCTGAGCTGGTTTTATGTAGAAACAACTTGGGTCCAACAGTGTGTATTTGTTTTTACTGAAGGTGTCTTTATGGCTTTGAAAGCAATGTTTGTTTGCCCAGTATCCAAGCTAATATATTCTACAGATTTAGGTTCTGTGTCTTTGAAATAACCCGCTACTGGAATAATCAGAGCAAATTGGGAGTTAATTGTATATGCTTAAAAGAAAATGTAGATAGAATGGCATGACAATCTTTCAGTTCCGTTGGCATTCTGTTGTTTTATAATCAACTAATGAAAGAATCCTGATGGCTCAGGGCACTTTGCTTAAAACAAGACCTTAAGTCAATATTTGAATGTATGGGGTTGACATCTCAAACTGCAGAGTGCCTCCTTGGTCCCATCCCTTCCTTGTGGCAGCAGAAGTTTGCTTGTCTGGCATACAGGGGATCAAAGCCTGAGGAGCAGGAAGCAATATGACAGCTTCGGAAGAGAGCTGTTTACCAGGACTGGAGCTGGCACGACAGGTATGGCTTGCCTGGGAGTAGGCACGGGTAGAAATGGCTCTCCTATGTGTCACTGCTATTTCCAAGGCCGTTCAGGAGGTGCCCAACCTTCTTTTGAGCTACTGTGAAAGCAGAACATCGTATTGTGATGCTTTCAGTAGTCCTCGTGATGCAACTGTTTTGCAAGTCTTCCACGTGGAGCATGAGAGTGATGACTCCACATGGTGTGGCTGATTAAGCATGTGCTATTCTGTATAGTGGGACTTAAACCTACTGACGACTGTGGTGGACTGTACTGTAAAATAGGTGTAGACTGCATGGTCTCCCTATGTTAAATATACTCCTTCCCCATTCAGTTTCTTAATAGCTTGGAACTTTGCATCCCTACCATCAGAGTTGTCAGGAATCCAGTGGCCTCATATTCTTTATGAGTTATGTTAGGATGTGGTTTCATGGCAGATTTCAGCCATGTGCAAAGCAGCAAGTGGTGAGGGGGCAAGATGATCTGTGGGGGGAAACTGCTGGTCTAAGGGACCTGCCATTCATATTGCATGTTTTGGATGTTTTTGTATCGTCCTTGTTCTAGTCTCATCCCATGGACTTAATGCCTGTTAAAGATTAGCATGCATTAAGGGTGTTCCTGGGCTGCATATCTTTGATGCAGTTTCGGTGAAACTGCTCCACATTGTGAACTGAAGCATGATAAAAGAGGATGGTTTGGAGCTTCACTGAGAAGCATACTCCTGATCTGGACTGTAACAGTGATGTAGATGTTGATCTAAGTTGTGTTTGGTGCGGTCCTGCTCCTCTGACCCTGCAGTGAGCCATCTTACGGAGATAAACTTGATACTAGTTTTCTCCTGGGCTGTTTTCCCTTTAGCTGATTCACCAGTAGTATAAATAAGTACTAATTTAAGTGAAGTGCAGACCAGGGGGAAGGGACCATGTGAATGCAGGCAGAAGAGAGGGGTGGGATCACAGCATCCTTGGGTTAAGGTGGAAATACAACTTTGTGGGTTTCCCCCTTCCCGTTAGTGATGGGCACCATGCGTGCCTATCTAATGATTGGTCTTGGGCACCATGAGAAGGAAAGAAGGAAAGAGGTTTCCACCTATTCAGGGCTCAGGCCCTAGGCCGCTTCTCCTGCAGGGTGGCTGTTGGGATGTGGAAGGAAGGTAAGTACTTTTTTACACAAGACAAGTGGTCAGAGTGGTTTCTCCAATAGTGGGAAATGTGAGGCACTTCCCTACTCAGGGTGAGGAAGACCAAATCCACATCTGTACCCCAAAAGAATACTTTGATCTTCAGGGAACAGGTTATTGTGGTCACTGTGGATCACCATGTAAACAGGAGAGTGAATCACGGGAGCAGATGCAGAGCGCAGAAGAAGGAGCCTGACTGCAGAGCAGTGAGGCTCTTGGCCAGCAGGGATTTATCTTTGGTTGCCAAACCCTGGTGCTCACCTTGTGCGTGTCTTGCAGTTTTGGAATCGGGGACCAGAATTTTAAAGGCAATGGGGAGTCCACCTGGTCTCTGAGCATATGGGTTGTCATCAGTGACTCAGGTCAGAATAACAGGGAATTATGTGGTGCTGAAGTGGAAAAAAAAAAACCCAAAACATTCTTATAACCACCAGTTACATTTAACAGTTATGGAGGTGTTTTTATTGTTCAACATTTAAACACCTAAACTACTTCTTCAGTGTTAAGATCTGTCTTTGGTAGCCAAATGTATACTATGGTATTACTATTAAAACAGCTAGAATTATTCTATCTTAAAAATTGTTGGAAAGTCTCTGGGGGAAAGCAATTGGAAGGAGCTTTCTCCTTCAGTCCAACACCTGATTTTGAGGTAGTTGTGAAGAAAAGTATGATAGTTAAAAGGATAAGGTTGTGTCTTCGGTTGTCTTTTGTCTCTAGTATAAGCTTTCTGTCTGCTATAAAACTAAATACCTTTGTAACTCTGTATGTATTCATACATAATGACAAAAATGTTAGCTTGGTTTTATAGGAGACTAATTTGTTTTTTTTTTTTTTTTTTTTTTTTATGGTAGATGTACAAGTGGAAATAACAGTACTATTAAAGTTTGTTTCAGGCATCTAGCAACTGTCTGTTATGATAAATTGGAAAAGCAAAATCTCAGTTTCTAGCATAAACTGCGGTTCCTCTGGCAAGATGCTTCTGGAGGCCACGTAACTTTCCCGGGTTCACGTTCCAATAAACGACTTTTTGTCTGAATTGACCTAAAACCTGCCTGAAGAGACCTTTATGGAGCATGGCACACAACTCGAGCTCCTCTTGCTGCTTGATGTTGGACTCTGTCCCTCCAGGTCTGCTGCAGATTTTAGGAAGGCTTCCTGAATAGCTTGAGAGTTTTATATGCAGGGGTTTCAGCTATCCCACAAACGATTCTTTTTTTTTTTTTCAGTTTATAAGCTATTAAATGTGTTTTTTATGGCATTTATATCTGGTTTGCGTCTTTTTTCTGGCTACTACAGAAAGGTCACTGGATTCTGACTGTCTTATAATATCCTAAACAAAGTAGGAAGAATGTGAAATTGTGCTCTTTGCTGGACGAGTGTCTGACACTTGGCTATTTCTATTGAAGACACAGGCATGCTAGAATTTCAATATATTTTCTGCTCTTTTCCTTGATTTATTTATGTATTTTTTAATAGGGCTCCCAGAGTGCCTTAGTTCGCTACGATAGCCAACTTTAGAAAGAGTTTGAGTGGCTCAAGACTCCCTATGTTTAAAATCGGTGAAGTTGGGTGTTAGGCAGCTACGCACCTCAGGAGGCTTGCCTTCCGCTTTGGCACTGGGATGTGGTTGGCAGAACGAGCCGGTTGTGTCAGTTTTGGAGAAGTGGAGAGTCCACCTCTGCCGGCAGTGACTGCCCTGTGCCGGCAGCGCTGCCGTGCTGGCTAACGGCGTGAGCTGTTTTGTCAGAGGCAGCATTGTTAGATAGGACGCTTTTTGTCTTGTAGTTGATGGGGCTGACTGGCTTTGGCGTGTTTGGTCTGTTTTATTCTTTCATTAGTCAGGTTGTCATCTTGCTCAAAACCAAGAGCTGAACTCCCCAAGGCCAATCCCATAAAGCCTGCTATAACCACCTTTCCCCCAAAGATGTCCAGTTGATTTTTTTTTTTTTTTTTTTTTTTTTGCTTAGCATTGTTGATTTAATCGATCCTGTGCCCCTGAAAATAGGTTAAAACCTTCAAAAAGCACCATCTGGGAAGTTCCCTAATTATGCTGGAAAGCTGTCATGGCTGGATGACAGAAAGCTGCCACCTAAGGTATAGCTTTGGCTCAAATAAGTCCCAGAATGGCTGTGGCTGGAAGGCACCTTTGGAATCAGCTAGTCCAACTCCCCTGCTCAGAGCAGGGTCAGCTACATCAAGTTGCTCAGGACCGTGCCCAGTTGGGTTTTGAGCACCTCTAAGGAGACCACACAGCCCCTCAGGACAAACTGTTCCAGTTTTTGATCACTTTTGCAGTGTGTGTGTGTATATTTAAGTGGAATTTGTTCTGTTTCAGTTTGTGCCCGCTGCCTCTCATTCTTTCACTGGGCACTGCTTGGTCTTTTCCACGCCCTCATCAATGAGATCTCCCCGAGCCTTCTCCTAGCTCTTTCAGCCTTTCCTTGTATGAAGATAGTCCAGTCCCTTAATCATCTTCGTGGCCCTTTGTTGGGTTCACTCTAGTATATTCACATCTGTCTTGTACTGGGGGAGCTCAGGACAGGACCAAGCACTCCAGATGGGTCTCACCAGTGCTGAGCAGCAGGTGAGGATCACCTCCCTTGACCTGCTGGCAATACTCCTCCTAATGCAGCCCAAGATGCTGTTGGCTGCCTTTTGCTGCATGGGCATGTTGCTGGCACACGTCTTTGTGGTATCCACCAGATCCTCCTCTGCCAAGCTGCTTTCCAGCCAAGCAGTCCACAGCCCGTACTGGTGCATGGGGTTGTTCCTCCCCAGGGGCAGGATTTGGCATTTCCCTTTGAACTTCATGAGGTTTGTGTTGGCCTGTTTCCTTAGCCTGTTAACGTTCCTCTGAATAGCAGCATACCTGTCTGGACTGTCAGCCACTCCTCGTAGTTTTGTATCATCTGCAGACTTGCTGAGGGTGCATTGAGTCCCATCTTCCCGATCTTTAATAAAGGTACTGAACAATTTAGCAGTGACTCCTGGGGCACACCACTGGTGACTCTCCTCCAGCTGGACTGTCTGTCACTGATCACAACCCTTTGAACCTGGCATTTTGGACAGTTTTCAGTCCACTTCACTTTACACTCATCTGGCCTGTACTCCATCAGTTTGTGCACAAGGATGTTATAGGAGACAATGTCCACTGCTTTCCCATCATCCAGTGAAGTAGTCACTTCATTGTGGAAGAAGACTCAGGTTGGTCAGGCATGATTTCCTCTTCATACACCTTTGCTGATTCCCACTATTGCCACCATGGTGCTGTTGGGTGGCACTGGCTCAGCTGCCTCTGATGCTTCATTGAACAGAGCTCCTTGACTGCTACCAGGGCACTGAATGTAGTCGGGTGTTTCTAAATCTGTTCTGGCAGTTCTTACAGTCTGTTATAATTTATTTTCTGTAATGCCCTAATCGACTCTGATTTGGCTTGTCATTTTTCTGTTTCCTTCCCTCTTCCCTTGGATGGAAGCACATGCCAGGTGATGTCTTATGTTTATATTTAAATTCTTGCCAAAACAAGATTGCCACTTACTTGTTAGAGATCTAGGATAAAGTCGTCATCTTTGCACACAGTGTGGGAGGTGGTTTGTGATGGCCCATGCTGCCTGTGAAAACTGAGGTGAATGTCGTCTCCCTCTCAGGTGAGCTTTGGTCCTGATGGATGTGTGTGAAAAGCACAGTTAACCTCCCAGTGGTCATGCTAATGCTTGAGAAGGCTTTTTCATCCAAGACTTGGCTGTTATGGACTTTTAAGCCACAAATAATTGATTTGAGTTGGGCTTGAAATTGAGAAAGCTGTGTAGAAGCAGAGGGGGAGGTAAGATGGGTATTTTTGGTGATTTGTGTTGCTGAGGTGTTCTGCTGCACCTTCTACCAATTGAGACTTTGTTTTTTGAGAGTTTTGACCAGCTTATATTACTGCAATTCAACTTACCGCTGACTGATTTTAGTATCACACCTGTTCTTGAGTAAAGCTTTTGAGTGAGAACTTGAATCATCAGAACTGTAATTCAGATGCGTAATCTGTGGACTAAAATGACTCCTAATTATTGTTATTATAAGGAGTTGCGATTCCTTAAAAACGCTTTCTGTCACGACTGAACATTGTTTTTGCTTGGGTAAATATTACACTTGAAGGTATTTCAGAGGCTTACTTAATCTGGCAGTAGAATGGTTTCTTGCCCATCACACTGCAGTCCTAATTACCTGGACGGTTCATCTACTGCTACTTGCTAATGTTGAAAAGCAAAACTGATAAGTGTTCCTCTTGAGGACCAAGTAGTAGAGAGATGTGTAGCCTCTTGCTGTTTCTGTGCATCACATGAAAAATGTACGGGATGAAACTATCTTGACATTCCTTGTGACCTCTCTCACTTTTGAGGTGAGAGAATAAGATTTTGTATACCTGTCTGTGAGAATGAGGGTGGCACTGAGTATCACTGACAGATACAGGAGGAAATTCAGCACCTAAATCTCAAAAATAAAAAGCTGTTATTCATTTGCTGCTATTTATCTTTGGAACACAAACTTGTGGATGATGACTGGGAAGTTCTCGAGATCCTCCTTTGGTTGTTGACATGACTGAGTTTATGTTTTACAGTCTGGAAAGGTGACCAAAATGAATGTGTTGTGCGTTTCAAGCACAAATATAGAAATGTTCCCTCAAGGAAAAAAAGAAGCTTTCAGAATAATTAGTTCATATTGACATAGTGTGGCTATGTTTGCCTCCTACTTCTGTGGAAAAAGGACCAGGTGTTTGGCAGTTCAGGTCGTAGTCTGCAATGCTGTAAGCATTCACCATGACCGACACTGTACTGTTATCCATTTTCCATGTTTAATTTCGTAAAACTGTCCTATAATGTTTAAATTTGAAATACAATACCTGCTAATGTGCTTAAAAACAGAGTTTATCATGAGAGAAATACATAACATGGATATTTTATATTTTTTTTTTTTTTTTTTACATTTTTATGCATTTGTAGGTTTCCAAAATGGTTGGGTGAGTTGGTTAGAAGATGACACTTTTATTTCCAGACTGTAGGTGATGAATAGCAGTTGTCTTTATGATCTGTGGCTGCCAGAATTTCCTACCTGTTGGGCAATATTTCTTCTTAGCCACTCAAAAAACAATTCAGTGTGGAAGCAAGACAAAACTGCTATGCTTGCTGCAGGCAGTAATGGGGAAATACGATGCTTTGAAGCAAGCTTAGAGAATACTTTTGGCAAAAATAAATGTATACAATACAAAAAGCATATGTTGGCAATTCCAGAGTGTGTATCATGAGCAGATAACTGGTGATGACTTCTGTTCATAATGAAGAAAACAAATGTTCTTGCTCAAAGGAGAAAAAGCAAAACGAAGCCTTCATGTTTGTATTCGACTGGCTCCTTTGTTAATGGGTGTATTTGGAAAATAGTTTGCCAGACAGGTCATTCTTGCTTCTCTCGTATGCATGGCACCATCATGGAGTTCTGGTCTTTACCATGGGTTTTTTCTGGTTTTACCAAGGGTTTTCTGACTTCCATCTGTAGGCAGCAGAGGGATAAAGGCTATGTTGCAACATGCGTGCACCAGCACTTTTGATCAAAACTGTCCACAGATCAGAATTAATACATTGATTTCATGGAGCTGTAAGTTCAATACCAGGAATAAACACCTTCTCCAGTTTGGTTCCTTAATTTGTGAATTAATTGTTGGATGTTATCATATGATGATAGAATAAAGAGTGATCTGGGGAAAAAAGCCCCACTTTCACAGGCATTCAGGATTTCTGTCTTTTAACCCTGTTGTGCTCTCATCTTTGTGGGTGTTGGTTGTGATCTGCAGAGGAGAGGGAGGTTTCGGTGACAGCAGTGTTACATTTGGTAGTGCCTGGGTGTCCTGAGGGGATTTGAGTGAGGGGGAAGATTATTTGATTGCTGCAGGTTTGTGGGAATTTCTGGCATAAACAGAATTTCTTCATGAACAAATGAGTTTTTATTGCCAAACAAGCCTTAAGCTGTCAGTAAGCAACTCTCACAGATCTTGTGCAACAGATGGACAAGTATGTAAATACATTGCTGTGCTCCTCTGAGTAAACTTAATTATATCAAAATTAAAGCTCTCTTGCTGCTGCTTCTTCATACAAAACGAGATGAATCTGAAAGAGGGTGCCTTTTGCATGTCTGTGCAAATTAAGTTTTATGATATTGTCAATCATACGCCTTCTGGCTGTATTACATTTCTTGGATCAAACCTGCAAAAATATTGTGTGTGCAGCAATCAGGTTTTTTTTGCAGCTATAATAGCAGATGCAAGCATGAAAATTAACAAAACATTGCATATATGTATGTACCATACATGCAAAATTTGAACCTTTTTCCCGCCTTGGCTCCAAATATGCGTTGAGTAACAAATGCCCTGTGGGCAGTGATTCATAATTAGTAAATCTTGGGCTGGGGCTTGGCGGGGTGGGGGGAAAAAAACCCCACTACTAGCAATCCCTTCCACCACACAAAAACCTACCCACCACCACCAAAATATGACATGGCGTCGTATTCCTGAGTTTACTTTATTCGAAGAGGTGACTGTCCAGGTTTTTTCCCCTCTCCAGAATGGTTGGGCATACTACAAATCACAAATAAGTCTTGCTGTAAGGGAAAACACTTGTTCTTGGCATTTGTCATTAGGTCTGCCTTTTTGTACGTGCGTGGCTTTCAAGTTGCATTTCCATGTCTAAGTTCCATTCACTGTGTGGTTTGTTTTTTTTTTTTTATTATTTTTTTTTTTTTCTTTTTAGTGGACTTTATCGTGGAATATGACTATGATGCAGTGCATGACGATGAGTTAACGATTCGCGTTGGGGAAATCATCAGGAATGTGAAAAAACTGGAAGAAGAAGGATGGTTAGAAGGGGAGCTGAATGGCAGAAGGGGTATGTTCCCTGACAATTTTGTGAAGGTGAGTCTTCTGCATTGATTTGGGTTTACTGTGATCATACAGCAGGCTAGTTATTATTGAAGTGGTTAGAATACACGTCAGTTCTATTTGTAACAAGATGATTTTTTTTTTTAACTGGAAGACCTCCGAGATGATTTTTTTTTTTTTTTAGTATGCTTTTGAGGACCTTTTTTGTTTTAAGTTCTGCTATCTGTTCTTATTCATCATTTCTTTTGGTCTGTACCCTTGCGCTCTACATTCTGTCTTCTTCCTACTGCTGCAGTGCACCAAGAGTTGTTTGTAGCCATGGTGACCTGCTTTAGTGAGATGAACCGATTACAAAACCAAAACCACAAAAAAACCTCAAACCTACCCCTGTAGAAGACATCAAGTCATGAGAGGGTTGGGAAAGCGGGGTCACAGCTCAGTTGTAATGAAAACTGTGTCCTTGGGCTGTGGTTGTGCGGGTGCTTCAGCCTGGATTAGGCTGCTTTGTTTGAAGGAGCAATCCTGCCCTACCCTGGGACTCCCCGCTGCTGGCACTGCCTTTTTTGTGACTGTGCAAAGGGACAGGGCAGGGAACACATCCAGCTAGAAGTTAACTATGAAGTCTGGTTGGCTTTCGGCTTGTTTGGTTTTGTGATGGGGCTCCCCATTTGTCAGCAGCAAATACCTGAAATGGGAAGGGTGTGAGGTCAGTGCTCCGTGGGGCTGCAGCGCTGTCGTGTCCTTGGATTAGTCATCACCTTTCTAAACACGATCCTCTTCTCTGGGTGCTCTGTCTCGCTCAGTGCTGTGCGACTGACTTGCAGTAATTGTCTTCTGCTGTGGAATACTGCTTCTCATACCTTTTATTTAACCTTTTATATTTATTCTGTTTGTGTCCTAATTTTAATTGAAGTTCTTGTTTGCACCTTCTGCATTTCTCATGTTTTCTCTGCAAATTTTCTAAATGTTACGAGTACACACCTACCTATTAGTTACTTACAATGAAGCAGTCTGCAAAGCAGCTAGCTGTGCTATTCCATGTGTAACTTTTGAAATTCAGAGTCTGCTGAGCTGCAGATATTTTCAGCTCCGTAACACTCGGGTGGTTTAGATGAGTTTATGCTTTTTTTTTCTTTATGCTTTCTAACAGTGTTAGTAACTTCCAAGGATTCCTTTAGTGTAACTTCTGCAAAGTCTAATCAAAGAGAATTTAGATATTCCTATCTATTTTGAAGTGAAATTAATTCTTTGCAAACCAGAATGATCTAATGTATCTTCCTGTGATATTTTCATATCGTTAAACCTAAGGGGAAATTTGTCCAGTAATAACACCTCTTTATACTTGCTTACATTAAATTTGACAATTTTTCTTTCAACTTACTGAAAAAGCAAAATTACTGGTTTTTGATTTACTGTGGAGGGATTTAAGTACTGATGGGAATAATTCAGCTGCTCTTGGAGAGGGTCTTTTACCAAGAAAAAATGTGAAGGAATGCCTTTCATTTGTCTAATATTTTTAAGTTGTTTGTAGTTTAGTTCAAAATCTGTTTTGGGATTTGAGTCCTGTGTAAGTAGTAACTTAACTTTACCGTAAGTGGTGTTTTGATGATTACTGTGTTGATGTATTTAATTAGACTCAAGTACCATATAGGAATCAAGCGTCGCTGTTCTTCTCTAGTTCTTGTGTCATCAAGACCGTCTTTCTACTGAACAGCAAGGGAGGGTTGGATGTGGCTTGTCTCTAGTTGAAAACTAAACTACTTGGGTGTTTTCTTGCACTTCTGCAGCTGTGGCTTTTATAAGCTCCATTTTAAATTACTTTCATCCTGAAAAAGCTTTATGCATCTCAGCTCCAGGTATTTTTAACTACGCAGATATTCAGTATATGCGTGGCATGGTCGGATATCCTGAATTAGAGGGGACAGTCAGTTTTCTAGAAGGCATAGGGATTTGGAGGAGTGGAAAGGAAGTTGTGTAGAAGAAAATTGTATCTTTGGTTTTATGACAACTTGCCTTCTCGATGCTGGAGTTGGGTGCAGTTATGAGGTTGATCTTGGGAACTTTTAAGATGGTATGTGTAGGTTGGAAGACTGTTGTGCAGTGATGAGAGGATGGGAAAGCATTAATTGCCAGGGAAGTGAAAGTCATGGTGTGCTTCATAGTGAGTTTTATTATAGTTTCTTCTTAGAAGTTAATTTACAGGTAGTGATAGTTTGAGAGACTTTCTGGGAAAGCTTTTGCTTTTTTGGTTTTTTTTCTGCCTCCCTCTCCCAAGTGTTCTCTTGCTTGCTGCTGCAGTAGATTGTTGATGGTGCAGGATCTATGAAATGCTAATGTGACCGGACCATTGCAAATACCAAGCCTCAACAACTAAACTGAAATGCTCCAGCTTGGCCTGGTGCAATGTTAACACCTGCAAGGTGTGTGGGTGAGCTGCAGGAGGGAGGTGGAAACAAGCTGAAGCAGGGTTGTACTTTGGCCTTGTGAACAAGGAAAATCCCTTGAGAAATGGATTTACTCATGTGCTGCCTTGCCCAGTAGCTCACCATCACCAGGCGCTGGTGGCCTCTGTGTCCTCCTGAGCTTTCTGTGGGGCAGGGTATATCAGCTCCTGCAAGGGGGTGTAGGGCTGGCAGTAGAGGAGTGTAGCAAGTTGATTGGGAGGGGTAATGACAAGAAAGATGCTGAAGAGGGACAAATATTGCTAACTTCTCATGACCCACACGAAAGGGGAAGGAGGTTGAAGGTCTGAATCATGCAGTGAGGAGGGAACGGCTACAAGGACACTGGACTGGGAGGGCTGGGGCAATGTCGGGTGCATGGGGTGGATCTCCCAGGTCAGATCAGTAGAAATGTGACCAGAGAGAGCAAATCCGTGTGGACAGGACCAAGGGTTGCACCAAGTTTTACACGTTTGGATGCAAAATTCTGGGACTGTACTTGAATATTTATTCCTTCCTGAAAGGATCATCTTATTTCCTGAGTGTAACTTCATGCATTAGATGGGGATCTGGCCTGAAGTCATTGTATAAATTTGGATAAACTCATTGAATAAATCTGAGGACTTTTTGTGATATATATGCTGGTTTGTTAAGAATTGAACTGAGTCCAGGATATAACCTCTCCATGCAGAATTTGGATGGTAAACTATAATCTGTGCTGATCTGAAAAGCATTAGCATTTGAAGCTAGAAGTGCACATTATCCAATAGATTTGCCTAGCCTTTTCATGTATAAAATATTTAAAAATATCACATGTATATGACGGATTAAAGTGGGTGAAGATGGACGTATTTTCTTTCATGTTTTTAGAGAAGATAAATGAGTTCTTTTAAAAGAAGCCCTTGATTTTTATCAGACAGCTGCAAGAGAACTGGGGGGTGGGGGCGCTAATTCCAGTTAGTTTGGTTTTGGGTTTTGCTCCTTTTGTTAGTTTGTCTCTCTCTTTTCCTGTCCGAGGGCAGGAAAAGAGCTTGTTGCTTCGGTGGCAGCTGCAAACTGTCCTTGGCTGCCAGGCAGCGTGCGGCTGCTTTTTGCCTGTTTGAAGGACAACCAAAATGTCAACAGGAGGATTACGGCTGCATGCATCTGGATGCCCCAGATTCGGACTCTATCGTCACCGCTGAAGCAGATCAGTCCCCTTCTGTTCCCTCCTTCTGGGCTCCGCTAATACGTAGGATTTACTGACATTTTACACCACTCCTCATACTTAGACTTTTCCATGCTTTGACAAACACATCTTTCTGTTTGAAGTACAACCAAGTGCTCTCAACTTCGTTTTGAGTTGTTAAAGTCCTGCAGGAAATAGCGTTTTGATTATGTCTTCCTGTTTTCTCAAGTCTTCTAAATATTGCAAAATAGTTTTATGTCGTGGTAGTAGGTTTGTTTCATGCAGTAGTAGCGATTGGATCTCTGCTGTCCGAAGTGCAGTGAAGGAAGCTGACGTTCTGTTTTCACGTGGGTTAATTTGTTGTACAGACAGGTAGGTGAGCTAAGCACTATATGACTTTGAAATACTCATATGCAGAAGGGAACGTGTGGAAGCTTCCTGTGGATACTGATGTGATGCTGATGCTTGGTACCTTATAACATCCACCGGTAACTTTTTGGTTGGGCTTTTTTTTAGCTTCTGCCCAAACTTTTTGTCCATTGATGGTGAGATCCTGAAGAAGAATCGGAGCTTGGTGGTGCCTGGTTTTGATGCTGGCTGGGGGCTCACCACTTGACGGGTTAACCAGCAGTCTGAGACAGTCTGTCCCAAAAGATGCAGTTCTTGGTGCTGACTTCCACTTGTGTTGTTTTGCATTAAAAGAAAGAGAACAGGTAGACTCAGTTAAGGGGAACCCCATAAAGCCTCCAAAACATCCTCAGATATTAGTGTCACTGCATTGGATGGAGGGTGGGAGGTACTGTAAAGGTTAGGAGGGAAGTCGGGAGGTGGGATGTCTAAAGCAGTCCTGAAACCAGAGCTCAGGGGTGGTGGAGGAGCTTGTGATGACTGTATTTGAAAACAAGTAGGTAAAAAAAAAAAGTACAAGCAATTACACTGCCCACTTGTGAAGCTATTTCCTTGAATTCACTTTTTGGTAGTAGGCCTTTTTAAAGATTTTCTGCCTATGTGGCAGTGCTGGGTTTTGCAGTGCATAAATTTTCAATTTTATTAACAAAACCTGATTTGAAATTCCTGTTTGAAGTGTGTGTGTATATGCTTTTAGTGGGGATGAAAAATTTGAATTAAAGTTCTTGTTCCTGACATTGTTATTTCCATTTTTCTCCCTCTTCCTCTGTGGGCAATTTAAAATAAACAACTTCATAAATTCCCGAAAGAAATTAGCAGTGGAAACCTTTTATTGTTTTCTTTGAAAGTGGCTTTTCCTTTCTAAAATTCATCACAGTGCTAAATGTGCACACAGACTTTCATTTCCAGTAGGGGTTAGAGCAGTGCCGTAGTGCTGTTAGTTTGAATGTGTGAGGTTTTTGGAGATGTTAAGGTGTGTGGAAGGCTTTCTGGTTTTGGGTTGGCTTTTTTTGTCTCTTTGTATTTTTGTCATTTATTTATCAATTTTGAGTAGCTCTATTCACTCTCCAGCCAACTGTTGTGTTGATACGCTGCAAGTGATGATTCAGTGTTCATCCTTCTGCTTACTTTTGAAGGTTTTTGTCTGTACGTTGCTGAGAAGATTTTTAAGAACTTAAGTTCCTTGGTTTATTTCATTTATTGCTATCTTAGTTTTGTAACTAGCTATATTGTGAGTAATACGGCTTTTCACAGTAGTAAAACCAGTTCGATCATAAGCTCGAGGCAGTAACTCGAACGAGGGAGGAGCGGCAGATGGATTAATTAGTAGCTTTCATCAGTTAACGTAGAAAAGTTTGCCGGTAGGCTTCAGGGGCATTCTGGTGAGCAAGCTGGACACTTCTACAAGCCTGTTTGGGATATGCATCACCTCAGCCGCCCGCTCGCCGGAGGATGTGTCTGCGATAGAGCTGGTTCGGAGAAAGCTTTTTGCCTGTGCAGGTGTGTGCCGCTGCTCCAGCGCCGAGCCTGGATCCTTTTCAGGTTAACACGTGAACTTTGTTCGCTGTGACACTTTTCTTCCTCCCCCCGAATAAAAAAAACCTGAAACACTGGGTGTGTTTGAGCAAATATGTCCTTGGAAGAGGTAAGCTTGCTTTATTTTCCATATGTTCTCAACATCAAATATTGTTAATAACCTTTGCGTTTCAGGGTAATAAACGGGAACAGCAGCACAAATTTAGAAGTTGTGATTGCAATATATTTTTTTAGGTTTTTGTTTAATTTCTGTAAATTCTTGGGCTTGCAGTTGGTTGTGTAATAAAATTACTTGGGTTTGGTTTAGCTTATCTACCCTTCTGTAGTGTGCAGAGATACTCAGGAACTGCAAATGGCTATGGTGCTTGCGTGAAGAATTTCTTTTTTACAAAGGCTGATTGGTATTCAGGCGGTACTTTCTTGTTCAACTTCCTGGCCTATGTGTTTGTGTAAGCAAAATAAAACCCAAGCACCTTTCCTTCCCTTAAAGAAGCCACCCTAGACCAAAATTTTAGTGTTAGCACAGCTGACCCACCTTCTTAAGGCTGTGTCTTTGCTGTCTCCTCCCTATGTTCTTGCTGGTGGGATGCTGTTAAGCACCGAGCGTGCTGTGAACTGGTGAGAGAAGTTCTGGCTGAAAACTCCTTCAAGCATAGCATCTTCCATAATTCCTTTTCAAAAACAGAAAATTGACCTCGCCCAGAACTTTAAACAGGGGTCATGGAGTTGGGAGGGATCGTGGCTGAGACAGTGTCACTCTCTCCTGCGTCTTTCTTAATTCTAACCTAGGCGCAATTAAATAGTGCAGTAACATTAATTAAACACATTAGTAACTGTAAGCTTTTAAACAATAGGCATAGCACAAGCCACGTGCATCTAATTTGAAGGAATTAGGATGTCTTTATAGAATGGAATAAAACACATACCTATTTCTGGAATTTTGGGGTTTGCTCCTCTGCTAGGTGTTCTGTCTGAATTCCTTGCATCCAGGTAAGGCTTGGAGAAAATTAGATACGCAGTAATTTACCAATCCTATCCATCAAATGATATTTCAGTTTATACAGCTTTTTCCTTTGCTTTCTTGTTGTTTTGAGGGAACTGTCATCGCAGAGGGTTGTGTAGGGAGGTGAGACTGAGGAGCCCGGAGGTGTCATTAGCTTCCCAGGGAGAGGCAGGCAGCCCTGCCGGTAAGAAGGCGATGCTTGCTTTGAAGCTGGCAGTTCTCGTTTTTAGGAAACCGAGATAACGTGCAAGACTGAAAGCCATATTAAGTAATTTTGGTTTCAGTGCTGACTATGTAAGCTAAGCTATGGGTGTAAGCTGGCTCTTTGTCTCTGGCAAGGAGTGAAGCTGGGAGTTCAGGCTGGTGCTTTAAGACCTGCTGCCGATACTGTGGTCATGCTGATTTTTCTTCTGACTTTTGGAGAAAATAGTGCCCCTGGAGAGTGTGTTATCCGGGGGTGCCATGTGGGTTTGCCTGGGCTGCTCCCGCTAATTCTGTCTATCGGCACGTGTCTGGGATTTGCAAGGATAGAGATAATGATTGCTGTGCTTGTGAGGTGAGACACGGGTCTCTACTAGCCAGCTGGTTTAGCCTGAATAAACAAGGAAACAGGTTTCTTCCAACCGGAACGTCAGGATAAATGGCTTGGGTGAGCCTTGCTTATGATGGGGGAACAATTGTTTCTAAAAGTGAGATTAAAAGAAACCCAAACAGCTGGAAACATTGGCAGATACAGCCAGCAGCACTGATATATAGGCATATATTCATATGTAAGAATTTCTGCTGGGATTCAGAGATCATCATGGGTTATTCTTGCTCCCATGGCTTTAGCAATCGAATCACTCGATTGACTACTTGGGTTTATACCCATTGGGCCCTGACCCTGTGAGTTCTCTCTGTAAACTTAACAGTATTGGGCATGAAGGAGGGGACAAGCAGAGTCTTGAGGTTGGTTTGGGTTTGCAGATGGTCTGAGACTTTGGACCACAGAGCTGCTGACACAGCTATGCCGGCACAGCCACTCGTGGGCACCTGTGGGCCAGGCTGTCCTTTTGTATCGTCATGGTGTCTGTACTGGGATTTTATTGCTGTATCAGTGTTGGTTGGGGATGTGTGAATTATTTCATGTTCCACGGCAGTACAGGTATGTTGATTGTATAGATATTGCATGGGAAAGTTTATGTGGCTATGTGAATTATTTATCTTGATGGACTATTAGATCTGAAATGCCACAAACGCTTTCCTCAAAAGTTAACTATATAAGTGCAGAAAATTCGGTGAAATGGTGTGGCCCTTTCCCTATTCTAGATGATAACCCATGCTTTGAAATGTTAAAAAAAAAAATAAATAAAAATCACCTGTCAAGGAGTTTTCAGCTTGCGTTTGAAAACTGTTGTTTCACTGTGTGAGTAAGAACGTGTAGCATCATGGAGTATTCTGTGGATGAATGTGAACAGGGAATGAAGAAAACAATGGTGCTTCTTTTAATATTTAGTATTTTAAAATATATTTAGTATTTTAAAATGTGTTGCCAAGAGCACGGGAGAAATGGAAAGAGCTCCTAAATTTTGCCTCGGTGGCAGTACTGGTATGGAAGGGAACTTAAGGTACTGCTCCAAAATATGGCAGGATAAACGTGATTAATGACTCGTACGAATCCTGCTTAATATGCTAATTATCCTCTCTGATTTGAGCTCTCCAAGTTTCTTGACTATACACGGGCCTCTTGCTCCTGGATACTCACAGTGCTGCCCAGCTGGGGTGTGATGGTTTGCTGCACAAGCCAGTCTGGAAGGGACAACAGGTATACACGAGTAGTTACGCCTCTAACCACATGAAACAGGCTGCTCTTTTGTGCTTCCTTATTTATTTTTTACACTTGATTTGTGCATAAATTTATAACCTCTCCGAGCACCAGAGAAAGGTAACCATTCTTTGGCTAGAAGCTTGCAAACAAGGGTGTGTTGCCTCAGATGCTGTTTCTAACCCTTATTAAGCAAACCCCACAAAGCATTGCCAGCATCTTGGTCGGCACTAATTGACTGAACATGTGCAGAAAACTTAAAAGTAAGTTTATACCTTTTCCTGTAGAAAGAAGTCTAAATTGCAGCCACGAATATGTACTCTGGAATTAGCATATGTAATAATACCAAAAAGGTCAGTTATCCAGGTAACGTAATATGTAATGTTTGTTATATCCTGGGAGGCTCTGGGCGTGTGTTCCAGTGCTGTATTTTTAGTACTTTGACATATGTCTAATAAATCAACGTGTGTGTACACCCAGCACAGTTAATATTAAATCTGTTCTTTTTTTTTTTTTTATGAGGTTGAATGAAGTAATCTACTTGTGAACTTGAAACTTAAATTTGTGTGAGGCTAGCTCATCTGGCCTGTCATCTCCTTGTGTTTGCACCACTTGTGAAATTTTTTTTTTTTTTTTTTTGAGGGAGGAATTTAGTTCTCCTCTACTGTAGTGTTTTCTGTATTAAATTTATTTTTGAATGTATGTCTTCCTTGAACGCTGAGTTCTATCAGTTATAATGAACTAATCTCAAAGTTAGATGTGGTAAATGCTAGACTTGACAAGCTTCTTTGTGTACTTCTCGCTTCCTAAAAATATTATTTTGGTGTATGTATGTGAGTTTATTAGCTTTGGACTTAGTGTAGTAAGCTTTCAAACTGTTAGAAACGGATGATGATGAGGATGATGATGGGCAGGTGCCCTGTCACCTCTCTGCTTATAAAAAAGCAGCAGAGGATGATGATGGGCAGGTGCCCTGTCACCTCTCTCTGCTTATAAAACAGCAGCAGCAAGCAAGATGTGGTTTTAGTTAAAAATGTTAGTTCAAATGTGAATTTTTGATAAAATGCAATCCTCAAACCTCTTCTAATCTTTGCTGAGATTTTGAGGTTCATATTTTCAGCCCTGATTCAGCAAATCTCATCAGCATTTAATTTTGTGTCTTAGGCAAGAGTTGTGATGGGACGTAGATGTGGCAACGTTTTATCTTGCTTTAACCTTTGTGCAGGGGTGGCCACAAGTGAAGTGCTGGAGGTTTTGCAGAGAATGGAGGGAGATGGAAAAGGAATGCAGGGAAGAAGAAAGCTGAGCACGCCAGCGGATGCAGGAAGCCAGGGCGATGGCGAGAAGGAACAAGGGATGTTATGAGTTAAAACATCAAAGTGGGCCTGTAGTGGATAATGGGTCACACATTTCTCTGGACCAGCAATAGAAGCACTTAAGTTGGAGAAGGGAAAGAAATGTGTCTTCCTGCCTTCCCTTGCTGGGGAAGCTTGATAAAACACCAGTGTGGCAGGAGCTGGATTTGTGTCGTGCCTTCTGCCACGTGTGGTTCTTGGTTTCATTGATCTAAAGCACTATCGTGTGGCTGGTGGTTGACAGACCATTAATTGTTAGCCTATAAAACAATTACAAGAAATTTAATTATAATTTTCAGATGTATAAGCAAATAGAATGGAAAAGAAATACAATTAACATTTTCACATGTTTTTATCTGTCTGTGAATGTGGCAGCACCATGAAATATTACTTCAGTATTATTTTTAGAACTTTTTAAAAAATGACCTTTCTTAATTAAATGGTTGGGAAACATTGATGTAAACTTCTGTGCTTCCTTTAGTTACTCCTGTTAATTTAGGATTCTTTGTTCCACTGTTGGTAGGCCCGGTGATCTGACTGCTGTGTTTTTCTGCATCTGGGCTTTTGTGCTTTTTGAAAGCAGAGTGAGTCTTTTTAACATCAGCAAAAGCTTCTTAGGATGCTAAGACATTACGCGTTTTTATGTTTCTTGTATTTTGCAAATACTAATAAGACTTCAGATCAGAATCTGTTTTGACGCTTGTTTGGCACATATCCAGTTCTGAAAAATAAATATATATATATATTTATATATATAAAAATAAGATATATATGCACGTATAATAATATATAATCTTTATCAAGATCTGAAATTCCAAGCCTGCTTCTGCATTCCCTCTGTAGACATGAGTTTTTCTTATTTAAGAAAGTCCAGTTGTTTGCCTGTTCTTCATCTAAAAATATTCCATTTATTCAGTGGCTGAAGTTTTAGTCTGTAATTCTAAAGTGCCTCAGCAATTTTTTCATGCTTCCCAGAGATCCTGCTTACTCCCCGTGTTATGTATGGTGAGAAAGATACGATAGCTTGCCTGATTGATGATGCCTTTCTTCGTAACAGTGAGGCAGTATTATTGTATGATCTATATGTAGCATAGATTATAGCATATGTTTAACAAGTTACCAATGTTTTTACTTCATGCTGAGTATGTGACGTGGGTGTGATTTAATACACAAACTGTCTCAAACTGGAGAAGTGTGAGCCTGGCTTGAGTCACTTCTTCTGTAGCTAATTATATTTTTTTTCTTGGGGAGAAAAAGTTGTAAGTTGTGATTTGAATCTGCAGCAGGCACAGATATTAATAACTCAACTTTCTGAAAATATTTCTCTAAGCGTTTATGACACTCTGCTATGCGCATGGAGTCCACAGATGCCTTCTGGCATTGCTTGATGGTGGATAAGTTTATCTACCAGGACTTTGCATCCTTGCTTTCTGTACTCTCGTGTTTGAAGCACGTGAAAACTTTGGGTGTAAATGGAAAGCACTGTATAAAACTCTAAAGAAACTTTTAGGGGAATTTCCAAAGCTGTGCTCAGCTGATAATGACCTTTGAGGGAGCAGTGTGCTGTGTTGAGGAACTACAGCGACAGTCAATCCCATAGCAGCGAGTCTGTAGCTCCTGTGAAAGCTGCTGGGGATTCGTGTCAGCTGGCAACTTTCTTTTCTAACCTTAGTTTGAACAGAAATGCCTTTGACTGGGGTGTACAGAAGTCAGAATACAAAGCAATTGCAGTTTTGGAAGAGGCAAAGACGAGAAGTGATGGTGCCTTACTGTTGGTTCCGCCTGATCATGGGTCAGCACTTAAAAAATAAACCCAGTGATTTACTGTTAAACAGTCCCTACTTCGGCCGTAAATTAGGCCCAAAAAAATCAACCCGTGACACGTGTTAAAACTGCCCAGGAGGTAATTTGTCTTGCAAAACAAAGGTTATCAAGTTTGTCCGTTCTTCAGATGGTAACTACTTTCATCTCTGAAGTGTTTTGTTTCTATTTTCAGTAATAATGTTTAATCCTCTGGGGAGTCAGAGACCTCTCCCAGCCAAGCAATTCTGTCAGGAGGTACAACCTGCTCTGACCTCTGAATGCTCCAGGGAAAGGGCTCAGGAGCCTCTCTGCTCTTCTGCTTCATAAATTGTCTTGATCTGTCCCTTTAGTTCATGGCGAGTGTGGCAAAGGAATGGGGCCTTTCTTTGCCTTTATTAAATATTTTGCCTCTGTGGGTGCCGGCACTGAGGATGAGAATGTGTGTTTTCTATCTGAGGAGGAGATGCTGGCAAAGTGCAAGGACATGGAATATTTTAGATTTAAGAGGCTGAGAGCTGTTAAAGCTGCCTTGTGCCTGCCTGTCTGCTCTGTAAGGCTGTAAATGTGAGAGGTAACGGGTGCTTAAATCATTAGCTATGTGAAGGTTTTTGTGTTCCAGGAACCACAGTATTTCACTGCCCTTGAACAGATTATGGCTGACTCTCTCATCACTATGCAGCTATACAGATTTTTATCTGTATTTATATACAGTCATACACATACGTATGTGTTATTCTTCAGTGACGGGGTTTTGCAGGCTGTGAGGGAAGGAGATAAACTTGTGTAAGTAAAACTATTGCCTGTAGATTTATCACAAGCTTCCAATTCCTCCCTCTCCCCTAAAATCACAAGCTTCCAATTCCTCCCTCTCCCCTAAAATCACAAGCTTCCAATTCCTCCCTCTCCCCTAAAATAAGTGACAGGTTTAATTCTGACTCCTTATTTTCTGCCCAGTAAAATATGAACTGTAAATTTAATTTGCTGGTCCATAGGTTCTTTATTGTTGTTCTGATGGGGAAGAAAAGAGGTAAGAAAATTGTATGTGGAGGCTCAGACATTTACATTTCTGTATTCTTCATCTCAGCCTCTTAAAGATCAGGACTGTTTTCTGCTGCTTGAGATCTTGTTTTAAAATGTACTTGGCCAACAACAGAAGTGCACATTGCTTTTGTACAAGCTGAAGTCTTGTACTTTACAGTGGAAATAACGTAAAAAATCTAAAGATGCTTGTTCTTGGTATAAGGACATGTGTAGGAGGAGGTGGGCAGCTAAAGTCTTAATATTTATGCTTGAAGACTCTAGCTGAGGATTTAGGTTTGCTGGATAATGAACTTCCCTGTGCCCTGTAATTCAGGAACAGACTTTGTATTTATAACTGTCCATTCCTCGTGTCCTTTCAGACAACCTGACCTGCTTTCTCTGTCTCCAGTGCTGATTTTAGTGCTCTTTGCTTCTGGCGAGGGAAGCGGGAGGATCCTGCTGTCCCCGTCGCAGCAATGCACCGGCAAGCCGCTGATGGCGGGAAGGCTGCTTGCATGCTCGCTGAAAAAGTAGGTCAGGACTGGCTGCTTATTTGTTTATGTTAATGGTCATCATGAGGATGTAGGTGAATTTAGATTGTTAGATTTTTGTCTTTGTATAAAGAAGAAGAATTCTTGTTTCACATGTTGCTGTACCTAAATGTTTTTGAGATTTTAATGTATAAATATATACATTTCCCTGAGGAATTGTTAAACTGTGACAGGTGCGATTAAAACAGAAGTCCCTTAAGATCACCCCAATCTTTTTTTGCTATTGAGTTAGATTTATATGCATTTTTGCATATCAGCCTGTAGCAATTTCAGCAAATTTTGTAAGTGTTGTGAAATACGCGTTTAGTGGCGATTATGAAAGCTTCAAACCTTTATGACTAGTGCTGTCGTTTGCAACAGAAGGAGTGGGTGGTTACTTCCCCCTTGAGCGTGGTTTATGCCAAGAGACAGTCTGTATTGACCTTCTACTGCCAAGTCATAAATGCATAAAATCTGTGTTGCTAATGGAAACAGTGACAAGCCTTGAACTACAGCAGGCTGGCATAATAAAAATATTAAAATTTCCAGCTGCAGTTAATGTCAGACTTTCATTTTGGTTTTGCTGGCTGGCAGCTGGTGGTGGCCTCATCTCGAAAGAAGCTGGAGCGTCCTGGAGGCTTTTTGTTGCTATTGTCACAGCACAGACTCTCTGTGTTAGTTTGGATATATGAGGCTGACTTAAAACCAACACAAACAAAGAAAGAAAAAAGCCTTACTTGTTGTGAAGCCCAGTGAATAGGAGTCTTGGGCATGTTCAGGTTGGATATAGGGGTACCCAGGAGATGAGAACTGTGGGCAGTGTCGCCTTCCAGCCACTGAAATTCAGGCCAGCTGTTCCAGCAGAGATGTAAAAATTGTAGGCTCTTATTAATGCTTAATGTTAATTGCAAACTCTTACTAACGTTACTAGTTAGGCATGTATTAATGTTTGCATCTATTAGTGTCAGCTTTTAGAGATCTAAACCAATGCGTGTCTTGTTTAGAAATTAAAATCTTAACATGTCCAAAAGGTGGGAGAATCGTAAGGGTGATGCTCAGGATGAAATTGCTGGCAGTGGTGATGGGAACGTATGTCAGAGGATCCTGACGTGTGCTTTTGAAAACCAGTCTTAGAGCAGTTTTGTACTGTTAGAGGACTGGATGTGAAATGCAGGTTTGTGGTGTAGTGGACAGCTTGTGGCTGTGGAGACCAGGGATTCCTGAATTTGCTTTAACTTGGTTTGGATTTAATGTGGTTTTTAATGCTCCGAGGAAGGATAATTAATGTTGCAGTTCCTCTTTAACAAGAAGAAGAAGAAGGAAAAACAAAAAAGTCCTTACTTTACAAGGATGTTCTAAAGTTTAGTAGGTTAAATACAGAGAAAGCAGTTGTTGCGCTGCTTACTACCCCATTCTTTGTTCTTTGTCAAAACTAGATTTATCACTGGTTGCTGCAGCAGCTTTTGTGTGGTTATTTTTCCTCCTCTTGCCATAGAACCATAGAATCATTTAGGTTGGAGAAGACCTTTAAAGTCATCAAGTCCAACCATTGTTGCAAAGCAGCTTCACCTGATGCTTGTGCTCATGGTGTGCTTTCTGATATGTGCAGTAAAATGTCACCATCCACTCTCTGATTCAAGCATGGCTGGCATTGGTTCTTTACCCATATCTATTTATTGCAAATCTTCTCTGATTATTTGCAGTACTCTGCTCCTGTTTTTTTTCACATAGGCATCTTGATTTTTTTTCCTTGCATCCTCTTTCTTTTGATATGTCGTAGGTTAGGAAGGTTTCTTTTACTGGTGTATCAAAGTATTCAACTTTCATATCTTAGCTGTATTAGGAAGGCCTGGTAGCACCAGTCTTTCCCAGTGTCCAATTGCTCTTTCTGGTGTCTGCTGATGAAATTCTTCATCAATAAATCTTCAGCCTTTGAATCTGTCTGCAAGATTTTTTTTCATGTAACCGTTGCTCACAGAATTATTTTAGATCTCTTATCTTTTAATCTAATTTGACTATATTTTCTGTTATGTTTGGCATTGCTAGTCTTGTGTTAGACTTTGAGTATTCCCTACCTGTCACCACTTCAATTACTGACTCAAGCCAGGCAAGACAGTTGCTCACGCATTCCCACTTTCAATTTTGGGTCTTTGGCCTTTTGTTGTGGTCACTGTTTTTGTCTCAGGTTACGAACAACAGGAAACTATCAATTACTTTGCTGCCTTTGATACTACTGCTGGACTTAAAAGCTTTATACCTGTTTACTACAAATTACTGGTAAAGGTGGTGCTTACCTTACAGCCCTGGTCTAGCATTTGGAAGGGGGGCTGTGTTTTGGTTGTTTTTTTTTTTAATTTATTAGAAGTAGTAGGTCATGTTTTTGACCAGGCCACCTGTGTATGTCTTCCCCATTTCTCTTTTGCATCTCTGCTTTTCACAAAATTATTGCAGCAGCTGCTTCTGAAGTCTTGGGTGAAGTACAAACCTGGGGAAGGAGCCTGGAGCTGACTCCTGACTGGAAAGTGTTACGATTGAGAAAGCACTTAACTGGGGAAGCATTAGTTCCTGGAGCAGCTGGAAGCTTTTGGAGGCTGTATAAATTGCATAGAAAAAGATTATAATTTTAAAAATCCAGGGACAGATCCACTTGTAGGCAAGTTTTCCAGTGCCAATATGTTTTTCAGTTGAGCAGATCAGCCTTGTCAGTAAGGCAGCTAGCAAGGTGTTTTGCAGGTGGCAAAGTTTTCAGCTGTAGCCAAATTTAATTCCTTATGGTTTATCAGACTTGCAAGTAACTGGCCAAAAAACAACTATAAGAGAATGACAAAGTCTTTGAAATGTGGAATGTCTACTCAAATGGGAGGTAGACATGATGCTGTGCTACTCTGGAGTGGTTTTGGTTGGTGGGGTTTTTTTGGTTGGGTTTTTTGGTTTTGGTTTTATTTTTGTTGGTTAGTTTTGGTTTTTGTTTTGACTTGGAAGATGGGGTCTCAGCAGAGCTAAGATCTCCAGGGCAGAAAAGTCCCTGTGGATGAAGGAGAGTAACAGCATAAACTACTTGCCCATTTTCTGAAAAGCCTCTTCATGTAATATAGATGAGCGGGAGGAAGAATTGTGCTGTCTGTAGTCTTGCTTCTTTGACTTGCTCTGCTCTTTTGGGAAATGGGAAGCTGCTTTGGAGTCTTTGACTTGAGGTTTGTAGTTTGTTTGAAAGCACCAGTAGGTTTCCAGACCTTCTGAGTTTTCCAGCTGGATGGCTGCAGTAAGTAGCCTGAGGTCCAATGTTCCAGAAAGCACCAGAGAGGTCCTGTTGAATATGCTTCTCATTTTTTGGCATTTCATGACATTAATAAGAGTGTGTATATATATTGCCAATATTGTTTTCAAATATTATTAAATATTTTATTGCAGCTGTAGCTGAAATAACTAGTGGAGTTGTTAACCAGTGGCTACTGGTGATAGATGCAAGAATTGTTCTGAAGTGGATCGAGAAAAGCTGCGAAGTACTTACGGGTGTTTGCTTTCCTCAAGACATTGCAATGCTGCAGTGGTGGGAAAGCTGATGAGCTTTGAGGGTCTTGCTAAGCACACAGGCGCATGAGATTCTGTGGATGTACCACACTTGGGTTTTGAGAAAGTCTTTATGATTAAGTTTCCATCGAGTTACTGAAGGAATGAAGTTGCTCTGAGACTGAAGGAAAAATTCTTTTAGGGTTTAGAAGCTGCTTGAAGAATAAGAAGCAAAGGACTTACCAGTGACTTGCTGGGACAGAGAGTTGGCGATGGGATCCCCCAGGGGCTGGTTGTGGTACTGGCTTTGTTCAGCATCTCTGGTCATCTGGGGAGGGGATTTACCAGTGGACACCCCCATTTTGTGAGTGCTATTTAAACTCTTACGTGGTGCAATGCCATGCTGATGGCAAGGAGCTGAGCAGGCTAAAAGGGTGGCAGATAAGCTTGAAGGTGGGTAAATGCTCAGTAATGTGTGTAAGAATTGGTAACCCATACCATGCCTACATGGAACTGCCAGTTGAGAGTTGAGCATCAGCTCATGAATACCTGGTAGTGTGGCTTTCAGTTCTCTGAAATCTGCAGCTCTGGGTGCAGTGACAGCCCAAAACACCGGTAGGATGCCAGGTGTCAGCAATTCTGTTGGGACCAGGATGGAGACAGGCAGTGAGACGTTTAAGGGGATGGAACAGCTGCCTGGTGAGATGGGGGCTGGCAAGGCTGGGACACTTGAGTTGAGCGGATAAAGCCAAGGGGGGAAATGTTCAAGGTTTACACAGCCAGGGAGGTAGTGATAAACTACACGCACTGGTGGGGAGCACACACTGGGACTAACAAGGTGTCAGCTTAAAGCTGATGAGAGAGAAGAGCTTCTTTACATAGCAGAGAGCCCATATCTGGTCTTTACCCCCAAGGAAGCTGTGGAGGGAGATGGGTTCATGGGTGCAGAAAGGGGTTACACGGCTTCATCTGCAGACATGAAAGGGAGAGAGGAGGGGCTGCATCTCCCTAATGAAACCCCTACCAGTGCTCTGGGAATGTGGGAGGATCTGGGTTGCAGGCTGTCTCTCTAAAGAGCATCTGGGATTGCGGCTGCTGGGAGCTGTGTTCTGCACTAGATGGGTCATTGATCTGACTTAATGGGTTTCTTCTTGTGCAAAGTGATGATTTCCTTCTTTCAGAGTATCTGTTCTCTGGTGGAATATCATTTAATGAGCTGATGCAGTAGAGTAACTGCTGTCAAGAACTGATACTTTCTTTTTTTATAGGCTGCTTAGTCTTGATGGGCACATTCAGTTCCAATGGTAACACCCTAATTTAGAAAGTTAGGAAGGTGGGAGGCAATGATCAGAAAAATGATGTCTCTGTTACTTTCCTCTACACCTTTCCCCTCAGATCTTCCCATTCTCCTCCTTGTATCTCACTTTCTTTTCCACTTGTGTCTTTCAGCAGTATGATTGCGTCTTGTGTGTAAACAACCTTTGAGCTTTCTGAGACAAGAGATGATCACCTAAACCAGCTTTATATCCCAAATTTTTTATTTATTGCCCTACTGTATGGGTCTGTCATTGAAGCAATATTTATGTTTTTAAAAATGTTTTCAAATACAAGCTGTGACTTAAGTTGTAATATGGGACTTCTGGGCTCAAAGCTACTTCTCTTAGGGTTGGAATAGATGGCTAAAATACTGCCCCTGTTCCTGAATTTTCTCAGCACATCAGCTGACCTGTTTACTAACATACTTGTACGGAAGGGTCGAGTTTATTAAGGCTTTTAGTATGTTTAGGTGCAGGATGCCCTGATTTTTGAGTACAATACATCGTTACACACCAGACGGTAAGTACCTGAAACCTGTTAGTCTATGGAGCGCCTGCCTAAAAACACTGACCTCTTGGGTAATTTAAATGGCCTCTCAGTCTTTTAAATCTCTTGTTTCAGGAAGTTAAGAAGGAGGTAGAGCCCAAGGATGATGCTGTACCAGTCAGGAGGGAGAAACCTGGCAATGTAGCCAGTCTTGTGCAGCGTATGAGCACCTATGGGCTTCCAGCAGGAGGATTTCAGCCTCATCCCTCGTCCAAAAGCTTCAAGAAGAGTATGTAGTCTTTCCAATTCCTTCAATTGCGTGAGCTGCTGATGTGCATTTTTTTTAATAAACGTGAGTTATTTATTGTCTCAGTTTTACGGTTGTACAGAAAACTAGAGGCATAGGAGGAAAAACTTTGATTTTAAGCCAAATTCTGCTCCTGGATGCATGGGCAGAAAGCTTGTATGTAGTTCTTAACCGCAGCAATAGGGATGAATTTTCCTGGGCACAGGATTTAGGCCCCTTCCAGATTTGGGAGCTGCTCTATAACTGCTTGTGAGCTCTGCTTGTATTGTCAGGTACCTGAATGAGAACTGCAAGCCTGTTCATGATAATAAAAAAATCTTACTGTGGTCATTTCTTCTAAACATGGAAGTTTTCCTACAAATTCAAGGCTCTGTCAAAGAAGCACTGTGTAGTTCAGGTTCCTCTTGTGTGGCAAGCTTGCTTCTAGTGTGGAATAAGGTGGAGTTGGTGGTGTCTAAGAAAAAATAGTGGTCTTCCTTTGATTGTAACTGCAGCCCCCAGGATGGTCAGGAGTGCAGACTTGGTGCCTCCATATCTGTGGTTTCAGTGTTCTAATGCCAGTATTTAAATCAAGGTGATTAAAACCTAGAGCAGAAAATTTTGTGTTTCCTGCATCCAGAAAATTGACTTGTGATTTGTATTTGGACACCTCAGTCTTATAAGAGACATTGCTTTAAATTACTCTAGTTTCCTCTCCCTTACAAGAGATTGCAGGCATTTATGATTTAAGCTTGCTTTTTTAAAAGAAAGAATTCAGAACCTTCTGTTTCTGGTATGCTTATGCTTTGAGGGTTTGCCCATAAAAGGAGAAGAGCCACTAGTTGTCTTTTAACGCCCTGAAATGGGACCGCCAGATTTACAAATTTTTTGAAACCTTTTTCTAGGCAACTAAGGGTGTTGCCTTCAAAATTACTTTTTAGTGAATTTGATCTGTATTGGCAGAATCTGATATGTGTTGGCAACGGCACTTATGTGCCTGTTAGATATTTGCATCAGCAGGCTTTTGAAAATGTAGCTTGAAAGATTAACGCTGTTCCTAGATTAATACAACCAAGGCTCTGAAAGGAAATCGGTGTCACCCCTATGGGTCCTTTCAACTTGAGATATTCTAGGATTCTGTGAACATGATCTGATGCCAGTTCAGGTGTCAGCTACTCACTCTGGTCTCCCTAACTCTGGGGACGATCCTGTATTCAGCGTGGCTCATCCTCATGCTGGTGGCTGGGTGGCTGTGGCCAGGGTAGTAGGTACAGCTTGGTCTCAAACTCTGCCAGTCTCATCCTCTGGGAAGGAAATGGTGTTCAAGCACCTTCCTTTAAGCGCACAACTGTTCACTTGGCGCAATGACAATATCTCTGTTTCGATTTTACTTGCTGTTCCCTCTTTCCTGGAAGGCTGTTTACACAGCTCCTGCAGATCCTGTTTGCTCAGTGCCTGGGCAATCGCTCACTCCCTTCAGGTTTCCAGTGCTTAGCTGTCTTTCTGTTTCTGGTTCCTAACCTGGCAAAATGAGTTTTACAATGTTAAAAACAACATTAAGCTTCTTTAAGAGCAAGTTTCCAGCATGCAGTCAGGTAGGTTGTCTCTGCCTGGGAAGTCCCGCGTGTTGTCCTCATGTGCAGCTCTCTCTGTAATTCAGGCATTTCAGATCAGGTGAGTGGTAAGCTGCAGGCAATATTCTATCAGGTAGATGACTGCCTTTATTCAGGAAAAGGAAAATACAGAAGGTGTGCTGAATTATGGCAACAAAAGGCTAAATTTGGGTTATTTTGTACAAAACAAATAAATCCTGAAGCCAAACAAGTTGTTTTGGAAACAGACAGAATTGCTGCTGCCAGTCCAGCAGACCTGCGGCACCATGTGAAGCTGAAGTCTTGTTTTCCGAGTGGATTGGTTAGCTTCCTCGGTTAATGTAAGGATTTTCAAAACTGGGAGGCAGTACTTCCTAAACTGGGTATCGCTGAAAACAGACCTCAGGTGAGAGAGAATTCTGGATGTGAAATGCATCTGTGGGTTTGTTTTCTCCCTCTCTTCCCCATTTAGGTAGGATTACAATATGAAAAGGAATGCTGAGATCAGATTTATACCAAATGGCCGTGACTTTTTAATTTGCCTTTTTTTGGTATCAGTTAATCTCATACAAAGGAGGAGCCCTGAAAGCGCTGTAGGGGGTAGTAAAGGCCAGTGAACCGTTTATGGCAATTACTGCTAACCTAACAATCCCTCTCGGCTGATGTATGACTTTCAGTGGAGTTAAAAGAAGGGTGTATTATGTGGGCAATTATGTATTATTAGAAATAACCCACAGAGCTTCATGCTTTTGGTTTCTTTGTTTCCTGCCCCTTTTAAGCTCTTCAGAGCACAGACCGTATACCAGCGTGTAGAAAAT
This sequence comes from Egretta garzetta, assembly GCF_000687185.1. Taxonomy (NCBI): domain Eukaryota; kingdom Metazoa; phylum Chordata; class Aves; order Pelecaniformes; family Ardeidae; genus Egretta; species Egretta garzetta. The sequence continues at coordinate 581,077 of NW_009259792.1, read as the reverse complement.
TCTTGATTCAGTGAGCCCTCCCAGAAATTTTAGATGCTGAATATTGCTCAGGTGCCTGGCGTGTTTTGCAGCGAGGACGCTGGGTGTGGTGATCTTCTGAACGTCTGACTTTGGACTTTCAATGTTGCTATAATAAGACACAGCTCAATCTTGGAGGCAGTATCTGTGTGTTTAATTGGTTTTACTCAGCTAATCTTAATTGCTGAAGCTTGAGTATGGAAGGAGCACAAAGCGTAAGAGAACTCCAGGGTATGTGCAGGGTAACTGGGCAATCGTAGGTTCACACTGCTCTGACTGGAGGGGTTGTTGGAAGCCACTTCTATGCTCTCCCTTCTCGGGATGTCATTTTGTCTTTTTAATGCCTGCAAGGCTTTAATGATACGTTGCAAGCATCTAAAGACTGCACTTTATTTTAATTTTGCCTTTGTCAAACACTGCTAATCGAAGCTTAGGCTGAATTTCTCTACTCCATAATGGCACAGAGAAAAGGGAGGGTTTTCACATTCGCAGATAGAACTTGAGTTTCGATTTTGAAATATGAGCCGAGCAAATGTTAGCATTACCTCAGACCTGTAGTTAGCAAAATCTTTGTTAGAGGGCAGAAAGGCTGTCGGCACTTCAGCGTTGTGCAGAACCAAGCATTTGTTATTTCTTTCAGGATTCCTTAAAGACTGGAGGCTCAAACTTGCACATTTTCTTCCAAGCAAGTGCTAACACTGCAACTGGCAGCGGTTGTCATTTCTGCAGATTTCAGTCAGGAAATAGCTTGAAAATCATTGTACTGGGGATTTATCTGGCTTGCGTGTGTCAACATGGTTTTTTATAGCATGTTGGTAATTGGCAATGTAGTAATTATTTGTTTATAATCAGCTGTCTGTGAAGCTCCATGGTTTTCAAGCTCCACCTAAGATACAGCTTGCTAGCCTAAAGTGACACAAGTAAACTGGAAAGCCAGGAGCAAGTGCTACATAGCTTTTTGGGATGTTGTATGAGTTTTCTGGTCAGATTTGATTCTTAGGAGCTAAGTGAAGGAAAAACTAGTTTTGCTTTGCAAGCATTCTTACTTGTGTCGTTTGCTTTGAATCAGGGTCCAAGAAGCGGCAGTGCAAAGTGCTCTTCGAATACATCCCGCAGAACGAGGATGAGCTGGAACTTAAACTGGGGGACGTGATCGACATCAATGAAGAGGTAAGCTGTTTTGCAGAGCTGATTGTCTCTTCCCAGTGCCAAAATTCAACTTATTTTTTTGGCTGAATATTTGATTTACAAGAATGCTGGAAAAATGGCATATCTGAAGCTAAAGCTAACAGTTTGGGACTTCTTTCTCTTGGGATCTAATCCTAACTCCCTAGGTGTGTAGAGGAAGTATTTGATCATTGCAGCAAGAAAATGTGATGTTTGTTACACAGATTCCTTTTTTAAAAGACTTTTACAGTTCTTCAGCCATGTCTGTGTGATCTTTGTTTTTAGGATGCTTATGCTAAAACTGTTTGACCAGTTGCCTTTAAGTTGACATTTAAAACTTGGGTTAGGTGAAAAATGTTATTTGACCTGATTTTTTCAGTTTCATGCTTTCTTGCACACTCATTGAAGCTTTGAACTAGTAGTAACAGTATTCAGCACAGAATTCTATACCTGTAGTACAATATACTTCGACCCACTTGCACAAAAATATGGAGCATACAATGCACTTAAAAACATGTTGTTATTTCTATTACCTTCCTCTTCTGCTGGGTAAGAAATACAGGTAAAGGTATGTCTTGATGTTCAATGGCCCTGTATATTTGAGCAGGGGCTTGGAGTGGGGGGTTCTTATTTTTTCCTACTTACGTGCCTCCTTGAGGCTTGAATCATAGAATCGTTTAGGTTGGAAAAGGCCTTTAAGATCATCAAGTCCAACCATTAACCTAACCCGGCCATCCCACCACTAAACCATGTTCAATATGTGGGAAGAGTGTCTTTTACAACAGTGAAATCTGTCGGGGGACCTACGGGAAAGACGAGAGCAATTGTGGAAGGGACCTTTTCAGAACTAGGTGGAAAACTTCTGCATGGCATGCTCTGGCCTTCATTGGTGCCATCTGTTCTTATTACCTCCCTGAGGGTCTGTGGAAGGAGAAGACTGAACTTTTTGTAGCTATGTGTCTGGTGGTGCTTTTTAAGTACTTAAGGACTTTTCCATTCTCCTAGCAAGGAAAAAGTTATACTTTTAGATGTATTTGCACTAGTAATTTCTAGAATTTATTCTCATTGAATAAACAGGGCCAGTGACTTGTAAAACCTGCTCTCTAAAATAACAGTTTCATAAATACCATTCTGTGTGGGTGTTTTGTAAAGGAGTGCTTCTGGATAACCTCACTGGTTTAATTTGTGGATAGTGCCTATATGCAGCAGTCGTGACTGAATGGTCCAACATAAGCATTTACAAGAGATCACATGTGCAGTAAACTGTTGCGGAAGCTGCCATTTCGGGTCACACCTGTCAACATCCGGAATTATTTGGGAGGGGTGCTCAGTGTGATGCATCAGAGGTGACCAAATAGCCAAACAGAATAAGAAGATCAAAGCATTTCCTCATCTGGTTTCTTAAGGAAACATGGATTTTATTTTACTCTTTTAATTTCTTTTTTTGCTCAGTCCCCATGCTTCTTCCTTTCCTAATAATTTAAAAATACATATTTGGAGTACCCAGCCTTTGCTACTTCTGAGGAAAAACTGGTAATCAAATTTTTAGGCAAATACTACCTAGGTAGAAAAATATTGCAGGTAACTGTTAGCACAGAGCTGTTTGCACACCGTTTTTATGATGGTGTGGAATAGACCTGACAGGCGTAGGCTAGTTCTGCTTTACAAAACTGTGCTGATGGACCAGAAATGTGAAGAATGGTAGAAAATACCATCCATTGGCTGTGCAATATCTGAAATAACTTCTCTTAGGTAACTTGTCTTCACCACTGAGAGATGAGTCACTTCCATTTATATATAAAAGGTGCTGTTTATATATATATATATATGCAGGTAACTTATAACCGTTACTTGAAGGAAAGATCATTTGGTCACTTTTTAAATGGGGAAAATAAGGTAAAATCAGCTTTCCAAGGGGATCGGTTCTACCAGTTACCTGAGAATAATTCAGTATTTAGCCCTTGCAATTGTTTTCATAAATTGAATAGTTACAACTGACACTACTGATCATGAAATCAAAGGTGGAGGGCAGAAATGAAATGGCTAATATTGAAGAGAGCAGGCTACAAGGATCAGAAGTAGCCGTTAGGGAAGAAGGCCCTTGTGCTATGTGCTGGCTGAATCTACAGGGTTTTTGTTTATGGGACGTGTGGGTTTTGCATGCAAATTACACGCACAAAGTGCATGTGATAACTGTATTATTGCTGTAGACCTTTTGTTTCTCCTTTATATTTTCCCCCAGTCCTGTCAGATGCAGCACTAGATAGCAGATTTATTTTTGTAATATTGTATTTGTAGTATTTGCATGCTGTGTTATCAAGCATAATAGAAATTCATATAACTCCATTGGTGGAATTTTTATTTAAAAAAATAATTAGTATGGTAAAACTGCTTGTTTCAGCCTCCCCCCCCGCCTTGTTTAGAAGTCTGACTTCTCAGCCTATTTTTCATAGAAATAAGTTGATGGAATTCACACCCCAAAAAAAAAAAAAAAAGTACTGATGTGCGTACCAGAGCTGTAACTCCCTCTTGTGGAAATTGTATCATGTGATAAGATTTTCATGGATGGTAAGAGTTGTGAAATTGTCATGTGTTGCTAGTGCTCAGAGGTGCACAGATGCTCTCCACCAAATTGTGCAGAACTCTTTTAACCTGTTTTTTAATGCCAATTAAAGTTACCTTTTCTGGTAATATCGTCAGTTTTTTTAAAGACAGCATGGTGGGGAGGCTGAAGGAAGTACGCTCTAGAAATTCTTGTTTTGTTCCTGACTGTCTCTGAACTGGCATCACTTTGCCTTGAAAGCCTGTAAAGTACTTTGACCTTATTTTTTGGCAGAAGAATAAATGGATGTTTGAGTCGCTTTCTATATTGTAAGCATTAAAAGTCTCTTTCTCATGGCTCTTGTGTGTAGCATGGGTGAGTCAGGGCATTTGAGTTTAGTTTAATGTATTATGTAAAGCACAAGGTACCGGAGCCTGGTCAGCACTTGTCAGTAATCTATGCTTAAAATTTGTTTGAGGACCAGACTATGAATTTGAACCATCCACAGCAAAGCTATTTGAGCACCAGGATGTCTTTAAAAATGACAGTGTTCTTTTCATTGCCTGGCTGTCTCTGTAGCTGCCAGGTTTTGCATGTGTACTGCCTGCCTTGGAGGTAGGCTAGCATTTAAAAACTATGCCTGTGTGTCAGGCATAGTGACCTACAAAACAAAGCTAAAAAAAGATACTGTAAACAACTGCTGGTTTGGGGTAATTTTTAACCCTGTTGCTCTTCTTTCTTATCTAAAACCAGCTTTCCAGCCCCAAAACAGAGCAACTGAAATGAAATATTTTGAAAATTTTTCTTAATTATAGGTTTTAAATAGTGCTTATTAGTCAAATACATGTGATTTATTTAAGACATTTTGAAAACTGTTCACAAATTTGAAGAGCATAGTTCTTACTCTGTCTTCTGGCCTTGTTTTACGCCATCACCTATGCATTTTCTGCTTTTGCTTGTTCTGCTTTGAACCATGGAGTAATCCTGATAAACATTCTGTTAAATTTTGGAGTATTGTGGTGTAAATGACACACCAGGAATCCAAGCACATAACTGAGCATTAGAGTCATTATGTTCCCGAATTCCTGAACAGGTTTATTTCCAGGAAAAAATAAGTTATTTTGTGAATAGCAAAGCCAGCAAAATTTAGCATCCAACAAAATTCTGACCTTAGGACTGCTGTGTGCCACCACAAAGTCCTTGTGCGTCTCTGCTACCTTCATCGACTGGCCAGCTCTGATGGGAAAGTATCTGTACCTTCTGACACATCTAGAACTAGGCATATGCTGTTCAGCCAGTTGCCTCCTGCTAGCAGGAGGGGACAGCTTAGTTTTCCATTACTCTGTGATGTCCTTAAGGACTTTCCTCTGTTCTACCCAACACTATCTGTAGAAATTGTGTCTTTGAAACTTGTCTTTTGATCAAAATTGTTTGAAGCTGTTCAGTGGATGTGAGGTCAGTGGGAATAGGGCTGGTGGGAACTGGACAAGACAGAGGAAAAGACAGATGGAGAGCAAGAATACATAAAAATTTCGTTACAGCTTTATTTCATAAACAGTTTAATATTTTCTTCTTCAGTTAGATGTTCAGTGCCTGTTCTGTCACCTTGAGCAAGTTGATAGCCTCTGAGCAACCTGATCTAGTTAGCGGTGTCCCTGCTCCTGCAGGGGGGTTGGACTAGATGACCTCTAGGGGTCCCTTCCAACCCCAAACATTCTATGATTCTATGATTCTATGATGAACATCTTGCTGCTTTTCTGGATTAGTTGGCATTGGCATAGTCTCATGTTTCGGGATCATTGCTGTAGTGACAGACATGACAGTAAATTATTTGCTTGCTCTTCTTTTTGCCTACTATTTCTACATCTTTGGTAGGTTTCTGTAAAGAGAAATCATGGTCATTTGAACTTTCCCAAAGTTGTTTGTAGAGTTTTGTAAGCGAAATATGGATGGAATTGATAAGAATTTCCTTTTGCTTTATTGATGATATGTAAAATATTTCTATACAGGTAGAAGAAGGCTGGTGGAGCGGAATACTGAATGGCAAGGCAGGATTGTTTCCTTCAAACTTTGTGAAAGAATTGGAATCGACAGATGATGGAGAAACACAGGACCCTCTGGATGACACAGGTGGTATTCCATTTGTTGTAAACCCTTAGCAAAGTCATTTTAGATCTCGGGTATAGTTTGGAGTATTATGGTTGTAGTACAATAAAAATTCTTAAGAATTCAAGCTTTCTAAGAATGGTAAGTATTGAATTTCATTCTGGAAGTTATTGATGCTAAGTACAAAACCTGTCTTGCTCCGAATATGCTTCTAGTACAGTTGCAGTCAAGGTATTGATCTTGCAAATGTATATTCTGCATTTTTTCACTAGAAATTTTATCATATTCAGAGTTGAGCTTTTTTTAGTATTGGATATAAAATTATTCTTCTGTTTAATAGCTTTTTTCAGTCTTATTCTCACAGACGTGAAGTCTTTAACATGGAGAAAACTTAAGTGTTTAAACCATGTTGGTTGAGAATTAAAACCTGAGTTGAATCAAAACAGTATAGAGAGCCTCAAAATGAATCCTGGGAAGGGTGTCCTGGTTCTTTGTTATGTTTTAATCTAACAATAAGATGTTTTTAAGGTAGTATTTACATTTAGCCATTCCTTTGTGGCTATGACTGTATAGCTCGGGTGGAAGCAGACGGTCTGTGGCTGAACTGTAGTTGAGTGAGGGGTGCCAGGCAGGTGCGTGCTTTGCAGGCAATTACTGTGTTCCCTTGAAACTGCACTTGAGAGGTATTCTGTCTGCGAAGACCTGTTTGAAGTCTGGGGACTTGTGATGCGATACTGCTGGAATAGGAGTGTTATTTGGGAACAACGTCTTAAGGCGAGTTAATCGATGCCTAAAGACAGCTGTGTAGTGTTCAAGGGAAAAAGTGATTTCCCCCTTCCTTGTAGTAATGTGCACCCTCATTTAGAAGATGTTCTGTATTGATTGTTTCTAACAAGGGCTTTCTCAGAGATAGGAAAGAAAAGTCTGGCTTGGAATTTTTTTTTTTTTTTGGTAAGTTGTAGAAGTAATTGCAGTAGTGTAAAACAAGAGTCGTTTGACTTGGGCAGTCCCAAATAGCTCAGTGGCTGTCTCCTTGGAGGTCAAGTTCACTATATTTAGTGGGGTCTGGTGAGTTGAATTTATAAATGGGTATGTGTTGGTCTTAATTCCTGAATACTGGGATCAGTGGGACTGAACAGTAATTTGAAGTAATTGTATTTTCTCTCAGTAACTAATAAGTTATGCTTATCAGCCCCTCGCAACCCCAGGGATTATATTTAATCCTCAGTGCTTTCACAGTCAAGATCTCCAGCATCTGCTAGTTCTTTCCTTGCTCCTGGGAGACTGTAAATGCCCCATTCACTGAGCTACGGTCTTCCAAACATAAACATGCAACCTGGACGTTTCTTCTCAATGAAATTTCTAACTATTATTTTAGATACTTAAGAGGGATATAACTAAGTGAAGAGTAACTCAGTTGTGGAAAGGTGAGAAACTTAAGTTAAGAGGCTGTGTAACTTCACAGTATTAGCAAAACCCCTTAAATTTACGACTGAGGGAAGAGGCTTTAATCTTTATTGCAATTCCCAGGCATGCATATGCTGGGAAGAACTTAACTGAAAGGCTAAAAGATGTGGTGGCTATTTTGAATTTGCTTCATAAAAGCTGTCTATTTTGACATGACCTATCTCCTGGAATTCTCTGCGTGGAAATAGTTTGCCTGTGGATATTTATAGTTTTTAACAGATTTGACTGTAACCGAAAAATTAAAAAAAAAAAAGTCTCAAGCTCCGAACACCTTAACTAAGTTCTCTGAATTACATTTTTTGGGGGTGGATAAACATTGTCCCTTAAAACTGAAAGATTAAAAGAATCGTAAATACTTGTTATCTACTGGTGATTAATCTCAAACAATTATATCTGATTTGAATGTTTAAGTAGTTTAAAATAGGTTTTAAGTGTTATCAGGTTAAAAAGCTATTTAAAGTAATTTGCAAGAAACCCCTTTCAGGTATTTTTGATAGTGCATTTTGAGCAATAGGAAAATTTCACTTTGGTGACTTGAGAGGCATTACTCTACTACTGAAACACAGTTTTTTCCTGTGGCTGTTGAAACATAGTAGGACTCATCATGAACCTTTATCGATTATCACTTTCAGCAGCTATAGCTGTGCAAATGACAAGCTTTTAAATGCTGGACTAAAGACACGTCTTCAGAGAATGCGTAAGCAATGTTTCATATAACTAATGGAAAACATCACATTGATGTTAACAGTCTGTGGAGCCTCAGTGATAACTGAGATAGCAAGAAATATTGGTGAGCTAATGACTTAGTATCCAGTGCAATACTGGTGTCACTTCAAATGGTCTTACATTAAATCTATAACTAGAACAAATGTGAGGTGTTACAGTTCCAATAATGTTCCCCGAAAAGCTGTTTAGCAAGAGCAGTGCACACAGCTGTGTTGCTTCCACTTTTTTTTTTCCCAGAAAGCAAAAAAATAATTTCAGATATTAAACCAACTTTTTCTTTGTTTTTTTACTTTCAGAGTCTGTTTTCAGTGGTCCTACCTCACCTGTGGTCTCTCCAGGAAATGGGAGTGAACCTGGATCTGGACCAGCACAGCCAAAGAAAATCCGAGGTATTGGGTTTGGAGATATCTTTAAAGAAGGCTCAGTGAAACTTAAGACAAGATTATCCAGTACTGAATCAGAAGATAAAAAGCAAGATAAGGTTTGTAGCAGTTCATATTGTTATTTTTGGATTTCCCATAAAAAAAAAAAATCGAAAGGTGTGGAATCTGAAGACATAGTATCTTACAGATGCTGAATATAGTGGCCATTTTAAAATCTTTCAATATTGCTCCATAATCAGACCATCATCTCATAGGGCTCTTGCCTATAAAACAAAACAAGCACCCTCAAGTGTTTTTCATAGTAAGTTACATTTAACATTGATTCCAAAAGGTCTGTTCAAATGTCTTGGTATTTAAAAAATCAGAGAGGGAGAACCAAGCTGATATAAAAATTGTCATTTCAAAGCCATGTGGTATAAAACATAGTAACTTCTCAAACACATCTGCAGTACAAGGTCTCCTGTAGTTCTCTTACAGGCTTTGTATCCAATCTGGGACAAGACTGTTAAGTCTTCCTATGCAAGTTAAACTTGGCCTTTAAAACAAGGAGTATTTGAGGTTTCTTTAGTTTTTGGTTTGGGTTTTGGTTTTTTTTTTTTTTCCAAGTTTTGGTGGATATTAAGGTTGCTGTTCTAGATGTCAGCGGTCATTACCAGCATAATGACATCTTTCAGTGAACGCCGCCAAGCTTTTGGCTTTGGTGATATCTTGGGTTAATGAGTTACATAAACAGCTGGTTGTGTAAGCTTGAAAAATACTGTTCTGCAATTTTGCAGCCTCTTCCATTTTCTTTTTCCCCTCTTTTATGAGTGAGTGGGAAAAGGAGCACTTTTTTTTGTATCGAACTTAAAACTTAGGAGAGAGCAGATCACATGATGATAGCAAAATTGCTTTAGTTTGAGCTTTATTTTTATCTGAACCGGAGAGCGCTCTTATCCTTTGGAAGCACAACAGTAATGCTCAATCCTTTGTCTTGAACTTAAGCATTGTTTATACCAAGAGCTTGTGTATGGATTTTCAGCTCTTGATAAATGAAAGGCAGCTGAGCTAATCCAGTGTTTCAGTTTTTACTCAAGTGATCAATACAAGAAAGCTTTTAAAACCTTTGTCCAATTTCAAGTTTTTATCTCTGGGTTATGGTCATTAATGCTGTTTTGCTGACTGATTTGCTTTCCTCTGCTGCTACGGAAATAACAGTAATGGTGTAGGGCAAAAGGCGGGGTGCATCCCTGGGAAGAGGGTAGGGACAGAGACTTCCTTGGATGTGCTTTCCCTCTGTAGCAGTGCTAAGAGCAGTGCTCATCCAGCTGTAGACATGGTGTGTCTGCTCTGTTTCTGGTCCAGTCAAAGTATCAGATGATTCAGAAAATGGGAGTTATAAGACTGTTGCCTTCTGTTTAAGATGTGGGGAATGTTACCTCCTAAGGAAAATGTTCAGCCCGGAGAAGGGAAGGCTCCAGGGATAACTCATTGTGCCGTTTCACTATACAAAGGGGGCTTATAAGAAAAATGGAGGGAGACTTTTTACTGAGGTCTGTAGTGGCAGGACAAGGGCAATGGTTTTCAACTGAAAGAGGGTAAACTTAGATTGGACATAAGGAAGAAATTTTTTACGGTGAGGACATCAGACACTGGAACAGGTTGCCCAGAGAAGTTGTGGATGCCCTGTTGTTGGAAGCATTCAAGGTCAGGTTGGATGGGGCTTCGAGCAACCTGATGTTAATGAAAAATGTCCCTGCCTGTGGCAGGGGGGTTGGAACTAGATGATCTTTGAAGGTCCCTTCCAACCCAAACCATTCTATGATTCTATGGAGGCACGTTGATTTTACTTGGTTCTCTCCAGGCTTTGTCCCTTGGAGTAGGAGTCTGTGGGACCACTACATCTTTGTGTGAATGTTGTTAGACCTGGGTTTCAGGACCCAGCTTTCAGTTTGCTTTCTTGTCATGACAATGATCATTCAAAAGTGTTTTTCCCTACGTTCCACCTTGTAACTTGGAAGTATAAAGAGTTTATCTAAAGCATGTTCAGTAAATGTGAAGTCTGCTCAGACATTTTGAATTCATGTTATTTGACTGTGTATAAACACTAAAATATGTTGGCACTCTGTTTTGTTAGTTGGCTTGTCTGGAAAGTTGTTGTAGGCTGTTTCTCAGCAAGAGGGGAAATGAAGTGAGAAAACAATTTTGCATAGCTTAATGACAATTAAATAAATAGTTGAGTTTTGTGTTTAATATTCCACTTAGGCTTGTTGCCGAAGTCAACAGGCAGGACAGGCTTACAGAACAACCAGGAGAACCCTAGGAAGATAATTTTGGTGAAGGTCTTGCAAAAATGGATGGCTTTGGATTTGTGCTCAGCTCTCTTTGGAGTTAGATGGAGGGATGCTGGAAGGGCATTCTCAGTCTTTAAGCCAGTAAAGAAAAAAGTTGCCATCAGAAAAGGAGAGCAGGGAGGGCTTTTTTCCCTCGGGTAATTTGGAGACTGTTCGCTACGGGAAGGTTGAGCACTAATGTATATGAAGCGCTCAAAAGTATATCTGCTCCTGCAGGATGTAGTTAGGTTTCAGCTGATCCCAGCATCCTGCCTGGGCTCAGGCTATTTATACCCTGTCTGCCTAAACTTCCTCTCACACTTCTAATTGCATCTCGTTTTAGAAGGGGGAAAATGTAGACAACTATTTCCATGTTGGATGGACTTATTTAATGTCACAGGTTGGGTTATTTTAGTGCTTTCTTCATATAGCATTCTGGAGTGAGTTAAATTGCATATGTAACTCCAAGAACATCCCAAGTGACCGTGACTTCCTCTATGGTATGTCAGAGGTAGCAAACACCAGCCCACAGGCATCGTCTGGTTTTAAGGAGAGTAAATCTAGTTTCTCTGGCAGTAGAAAGGCTGTGAAGTTTAACTGTAAATGAAAATGAACAAATTAACTAAAGGCAATGGGATTTTTCACGTCTGTAATGCTATTAGGGCTGCTCAGGTAAGTACTGACTGTAAGATCATATTCTATGTTTGTAGCTCATAGGGCTGTGAAGAAGTGGCTGCAACTGAAGCTGTCTGAATCTTCCTGGCAGCTCAGTAAGTCTCCTGGGGGGCTGGGGGGGATACTGGAACCATTATTTTTTAGATGTTAACTCTGAAACTTGTTACCTGTTGCAATGCCTCTGTGGTTTTTTGGTTTGGAAGTCTGTAGTGGCATTTATCTGTTCTGGTTCTGTTCTGTACAAATCGCTAAGAGTGAAGGGAAGCTGGGACGAACTTCCAGGTGCTTTTACGTTTGTCTGAGTAGTTAAAAACTGGTTGCCTCTTCTGCTGAGGTGGTGTAGGCTACTGAATATTCCTGTGCAAAGTCAGTGTGGTCAGTGAGTTACTTTTAGCAGAGCTGTTAAATAACCGCTTCTGTTCTGCACTGGAGAAGGCAATTTTCAGCGTAATGGAACAGTAACACTTGGAACTGCTGAAATTTGATTGCAAAAGTATATCTGCCAGTGTCCTGAGATTGGTTTCCAGTTTGAAAGCTGTGCTGTGTCTTTAACCAGTCGACAAAATTCTGATTGTGGTGGCCGTGAAGTAACTACAGTAATTTAAGTACTTAATGGGAAAGCTCATTGAATCTCTTTGAGATGGTCATTCGCATCACCTCAGCTAATGAAAACCTTAGTGTGTCCTGTAACCTAATCAAAAGTAAAACTCAGTGGATTTTTGTTAACAAAGTTCTCTTTTGTTCATATAGCCATCACCTAACCATCCCCCTGGAACAAAGGTAATTCATTTCCCCAGTACAACAAAAACTGAAAACTCATCAGAAGTAGTAAAATCAGAAGCTGAAAGTAAACCAAAAGGTAAGGCTGATGGAATTTTATATCTATTACTTGGTAGTCCTCTCTAGACAACTCTTTGGTTGTCACTTTTTTTTTTGTGTTAAAATCTTAAACTTTTGTGTATAATGGGTTTTTGTGTAATGTTCTGTACCTGTGAGGAGTTATGCAAATGCAAAAGAGTCCAAAGGAGGCTTTGCTTGCATTTCTGTGGAAAATTAATCAAAAACATTTGCAGGGTTGTCTCCCAGAACAAAATAAGTCTAGGGTACAAAGCTTTATTGCAGCATCCCCTTCACATTAATTTGCTATGTTGACGTGCTCAGACTGACTGACTTTCTGCCTAGCTTTTGGCATTCAGCTGGGATGCTGGGAATCTATTGCTATGGAGCTGTCCCCTAACTCAGTTTCTGTCCCTGGTCTATAGGAGTGACTCTCTAGGCTCAGGATTTACTGTGGAGTTGCTCGTGTGTTGTCGTAACGTGAAGTTTCTTGCATCAGAAAGTTGGTGCTTATGTTTTATTGAAGTCTGTTCCCTAGATATTCCAGTTCCATTGTGGCTCTGTTTATAATAACTTCTTTATTTTTCTTTCCTATTATCTCTTAAGAATTTATGACTTCATTTAACTACCAAATTGCTTAGTTTTATCTAGAGAGGTATTTTCGAGTCAGCCCAAAACATCTCATGGGACTGCCAACTTCACATAAAAAATTAACTTCAATTATGTGATGTGTAGACAGCTCGTTTCGCCTGGTTCCAGAGCAGGCATTTTTTTGACTTGTGTATTGTAATTTCAAGTATATTTTTGTTTTATGCGGAAATACCTTATTTTAGTGTAAGTGGGTTGTTTTACATGGAATGCATAATTTGCAGAAATAAGAAAACTGCAACAAACAATTGACTTTTTGCCTGTGTTCAGGAGTTGCGTAATCTAGCACAACAGGGCACTTGAAATGGCAGGTCTGTTAGTCTGAGCCCTAGTTTATCTCTAGTTGCAGCAGTATATAGGGCACCCATGCCCTTTTAGACATATTTTGGCTTTGTTGAATTGGGTAACTATAAATAGCACTACCATGTTTACAAACAGCTGATTACTGACAAGAAGCTTTTGATTTAATGGCTTGAGAGTAGTTAATACTGAAGTTTTGCCGTTGCAAAGCATATATCAAAAGTGTGCGTACGATGCGTTTGATGGAAGTTGACGCTTACTTGGAGCTTTGAAATCTTTACTAAACCTCAAAATTGGGATAGCCTTGGGATCCTGCTTTTAAAACATTCCAGTGCTTTTGCTATAAGAGGCAGCAAGACAGCGTGCAGCCCTGACCATCGTGAAATTCGACTTGTCTGAAACTCTGTATAAAAACTAACCCAAGTCTGCCTAAGAAATCTGACCATTCACTACTGAACACTCAGAATGTTCAGGATGTAGCACTCTTTTCGTACTTTCAGGTGCATCTCATACTAAAAACAGAGAAATTGGACTAAATCAGTAGCCACGCTAAGTCTCTGCTCCCCAGAGAAACGAATGCGTCGGAGAGGAACTTAGATGTGGTAGTAATAGGTGCTGTGGGAGAACATCAGTAGATAATACATATAGACATCATTTAAGAATGTCTTGCAACCTTCGGAAGAAAGCTTGGGTTTCTTTCTTAGCGTTTTTATTTTAATATAGACCATCTTATGGCTATGTATATCATCCTCAGTTTTGAGAGAGCAAGCTTAAAATAAACTGCGTTCAATATGTTAGCAAATAAGTGGAGATCTCTAAAATGTTTAGACTAGTGTGGCTTATTTTGTGGTGTGGCTTGGCTATTTCTGGGAAGCTTGTTTTGGCCTCTGGTGCAAGTATGTAAAAATATTTTGGTTATAAAATAATCACAATTTGACCCCTCTTTCCCCCCATTAATGTCAGAATACAACATCTGTGATTCCTGCTACTATATTGTTAGTCCTGAGTCTTTGGGAAAGATTCCTTTTTAAACTACCTTTTATAAAAATATTTACTGAAGTTCAGATTTACTGTTTTATAAATACCGTCTTAGATTTAAATGCTGGAAAGTTAAACTGGGGTCTTCTTCATTTTAACTACTGGCAGAGTATCAGGCTCACAAAATAAAGGGACGAAGTGGCAAATTGCACATACTCTTAACGTATGTGGCTGGGTTTCTCGGGTGGTGCTGACTGCTGGGGTTCACGGCCTGGCACGTACGGGGGACCCTGCACCAAATTCCCAGGCAGTAAGGAAATGTAAAAGTACTTTTACAGAATCAGGACACAGAGAAATGTATTACATTTGTATTACACTTATTCATTACTAATGAATAAAAATCCCCGAATTTGATAGATATTTGTAGTGTGTTGAATTGTTTTTTAGTCAGGGTGACTTTTTTTTTTTGACCTCCATTTAAACATTCGTCTCTTTGACATGGTTCTGCTTAGGTTTCTATAATTCTTCACAAACCACAATATTAGTCAATCTATAGCTGAGCATTTTTATTGCTAGATAAGGCAGTAAAATAATGCAAGTTCTTGTACCTGGGATTGCTCATGTGATTACGTATCTGTGTATCTATATAGATAGCTATATATAGTTAGCTCTTAAGCTTGGCGTACTGTTGCATTTTAACATAGTGGTTGTCTCTCACCAAGGTAGATTTTTATTCAAGAATACAATTTGTGTATTTTCTAACTGAAGATTTGTATCTTGATTAAACAAAATGCAACAAAAAGATTCAACTGCCACTCTTACCAGCCAGCAAAAGGCAGTCATTAAGACTTGCAGACAATCCTAATGAGGGCTTGACGTTTGCTGCTCTCTAACCAGGGGTTGATGGAGCTGCTCACCTACGTGTGTTGTCAGTGACAGGCACCTAACGTGTTATGGCAGCACATTAGAGTCCTTTTTGCTTCCTCTTCCTCAGTGTCGAATACAGAAAGCCAGCCTTTTTATCTGCTAAAGTATTTTAAATGTACTGGGGTTAACAAAGGTGCAAAGAATGCTCTGCAGTCAAGACTTCTATATTAATGTGTTTTGGCCTTCCTCATGTTGTTTTTGTTCTAGCGTGGGAAAGGAAAACAAACCCTCCTGCTTTTTCACCTGAATTCGTTATCACAATTTTAAATGGATTAGTTATTGAACTGTACCAAATGGAAAGAAAGGAATTATTCTTTCTACTTCTGCAGAAGAGGCTGTGACTCTCTGCTCTGGTCACTAAAATGAGTTCTGGTTTCAGATGCTTAGCCAAGGAATTCCTTAACTTCAGTTACTTGATACCACTGCAGAATTTCAGCAAATGTGCTCCTTGGGTATTTTAAGTTTCTGTAATTGCACGTGTTAATAAAGGATGCCACCTTGACACAATTATTTAATTAGGATTGCAAATTTGAAATTCATCTTAATTTTGAGAAAACAGTATATAAACTCTCAATAAAAAGCTGGAAACCATTTTTGTCTAAAGTAGCTCAAAATTGAATATATAATGTTATGGGGAGGGTTAGATAGGCCGTTACAATTTTAACTGAGCAGGCTCCTCTCTTTTCCCTCTGAAGTCAGAGTACTTGAATTAAGTTGCTGTTGTGGAAAAAATGTTTTAGAGCCTAAACTACTAACTTCTTTAATGGATTAATCTCCATTGCTCTGTAAATATGTAATCTTATTTTTTCTCGTGGTATGAATGACAATAGTGAACGCTTGTAAAAGCAGTCTCAGATGGCTGGCCTAGGAGGGAAGTATGATTATACTGTTAATTTCCGAGGTCTCCTTTCAGACAGCGTTAAGTGAGCTGGTGTTATGTATGTAACTACCCACAGCATGCAAATGTAGTTAATTGTGCTGCTGCTTTGTTTCAGCCAAGGAATATTGCAGGACAGTATTTCCTTATGAAGGCTCAAATGATGAACTCAGCTTTAAAGAAGGCGAGATCATTCAAATAATCAGTAAGGTAAGATGTTCAGTCTGCTTTAACCATTTATATGGCTTTTGTGGATTTTGTACAGGTAGGTAATGTGTAAAATGTGGAAGCAGGAGGGTCTGTTGGAGTAGATGTTCCTGTAGACTGATCTGTCTCATGTGAGAGTCAACGTTTCACTTCTGCACTCGGTGGAGATACAGATGTCCTTAAAGATCATTCCAGCGTGGGAAGTTATCTTAGATTCCTCAAAGGCCAGTCGGATCAGTGTACAGCCTGTACCAAATGCCTTTTCGGTGAGGAAATTGGAAAAGCCTTGCAAATAGGCATTTTACCTTCAGAACTTACACTTTTTCTCTGGTGATAGATCAGGCTCACCTAGAGATGGTTGAAAAACATCGTTGTGTCAAAAGGTGAGAAATGAAGATCTGTACTTACTGATTTTGATCTAGGTATTATGGAAAAAAACTGAGCAAATGTTTTCAGTAGGAGAATGAAGTCCAGGTGTTAGAGATATGTGGTATTTCAGAATAACCATACAGAAGTTAATGATACTCACTGGCTATTTAGAGAAACGTGATAGTGTAGTTGAATGTTCTTATTTGTGTCAAATATTGAAAACACCTTTTTGAAAGGTCATCTTGTAGCAGAGATGGTTTTACACAAGAAATGAACCTACCCATACTTAATTTCCCTGCAGTACTCTGCAGTCTTTTGTTAGTTTATGTGCTGCTATATTAAGGGATAATGACTTGCCTAAAAAAGTGGAAAGTTCCTTTTTTTTGTTTTCAGCTTTCACGCAGTTGCAGAAGAAACTTAACACTTCCTTTCTTTAGGAGGATTTTAAGTTTATGGAATAGATGGCCAGTTTCCTTAATGAGAAAAAATTTATATTATCAGTGTTATTGACTAATTACAGTGGAAAAGAGTAGTTACGGAAGGTACTTCTTAAAATGCTGCAGCCCTTGCCCCATTTTCACTGAATGTTTTGCCTCTGTCCTTTTTAAACCAATTTACCCAAAGCATACACCAGTCCAAACTGGAGCGAAGAATTGTTATCCAGAGCAGAGCTCTCCCTCCAAAACCATCTTCTGAAGTCTGAGTGTATTCATGTCATTGTCAGGTGGCTGGCTCAGTCCAGGGTTTTGGTCTTTACAAGTGTTCAGGTATTTTTCTTTTAGTAATACGCTTTGTGCAAAGCCTGTCCCCCTTGGCCATTTCTTTTCTGCTTGTTCCACATATGATCAGTTTCCATGGAGTTGTCTCTGACTTTCTAGCATATCTCAGCAGTGCCTAAGTGAAGTTTAGCAAGAGATGCCTCCTTGCTGTGCACTGTTCAGGAATTGGACTCTACAGTACTTAACTGAAAAGGTGACGGAGGGAGAAATGAAAGAAAACTTTAGCAAATTTTTACTTTCAGCACTAATCACCTATTTGGGTCGTCTTCTTGCCCATTCCTCTTTTAGTTGAATGTGAGGTGGTATTTTTTTTATAATTATTTTATATCTTATTTTTCCCTCTCTCCTTTACCTCTTCAGTGTCCCAGCTGAACCAAGTGCTGCGTTGTCCTTTTGTGTAGTGAACTTGGGGATGAACTACTTGTGCTGTTAACAGTGGCACAGAGCAGCAGTAATCCACTTGGATTTGTATGGAGGAGTGACATCTGCAGTATTTTGGATCTGAGGCAAAGAGGAAAGCTGTTATTTATGCTCCTAAAATGTTCAAATAAAGTCATACTTTGTTATGGACAAACTAAGGCCTTGATCCAGTAAGATCATGTAATGGATTTCTGTGCCATGAATTAATTGACTTTTTCTTTTTTTTTTTTTTTTTTTTTTTTAATGTCTTAATGTGGTTATTTTTTCCTTCAGTAGGGTATATAATCTTGCTTCTTAACCCTTTTCAGACCAGTGGACCTGATTGATCACATCAGAATCACTTTTATTGAGTAGAATTTTGTGTTACTCCAATGCACTTGAAGTATTTACTGAATTAAGTTGCTGGTCAAGGAAGTTGAGAATATTGAATGTTGTGCATTGGGTTATAACTGGTTTTATGTTCTTTCCTGCCCTTTGCAGGTCTTACATAAGATAAGGGTCTAAGGATATGATGTAATATCACTTCATCCAGCCTTTTAGAGAACAATCTGATCTGTAGCTGTTTCCCCTTGATGAGGCAGCTAAAGCATTCCTCTTAGAAACGTGGTATTTCAGACAAACGATTCTTTTATATTGTAGGTAGAAACAAAAACATTGTTCCTGTAACTGGATCTGCTCTGGGGAAGAAGTAAATATTGATTGAAATGTTCTGTTGTTTGTTTTAGGACACTGGAGAGCTGGGCTGGTGGAAAGGAGAACTCAATGGTAAAGAAGGAGTCTTCCCAGATAACGTTGCTGTTCAAATACAAGAGTCTGATAAAGACTTCCCTGTAAGTTCTTACGTGTATCGTTTCGTATCACAAAAAAGTATTGATGGAAATGCAAGGAACAAAAAACTTCACAGTACGTTATGCCGCTTACAATATGAATACAATTGTGGCAGTTTTTAACTTCATCTTGTATTAGCTATATCAAAGAAGAAAGATTTAAAGATCAACGTTTGTGTTAGTTTAATATTTAAGGAGAAGTTTGAGACATGCTTTTCAAGATTAACTGTAATTAATGAGGATGATTACGTCCTATGGAAAAGGATATAGTTCTCATAACATGGTGTAAACCTTAATGTTTTGAAAGGAGATAAGCAGTCAGGCTCTTCCATCTGTCGTCCTGTAACTAACTATAATTGCAAAATGCTGAATGAGTCCTGTGGGACCGGTTGGGACTTTTCCATGCTAAGACTTGCCAGTAGGTTGAAATGCATGAAGGATAGTCTTTGAGTGGAATCTAGAAATATTTGTTTGCTATCTCATGCGCTAACTTATAGAAATCCATGTTTTCATGTGGTACTCCGTTGCCTTTTAATTTTGGTTTCTTACTTTATAATTTTTTTTTTTTGAGGTTAGTATGATGTTTTGGGTCTGATGAGTTCATGTAGCAAAGATGGGTTGTGTTAATTCACAAATGTATGTCATTCCCAGATGGGACAGATTCAGCTCCAGATCAGGGCATCTGAATGTTGAAGCCTGTGTCTCAGCAGACTAGAGTTTCATGGTAGTTTAGTGCCATTTGGTCTGGAATTGGAGACATTCACAGAGGACTGCTAGGTACAGCCTGACAGATGGTTATTAACTTATTTAACCTCAGTTACCTAACGTACACAGAAAGTCTGGTTTCTCTTAGTCAGCGTTTTCTTTTCAAATTGATTCTCAGCTTTGCAAGGATGGCATAAATGCTGTAACATATGGCTGACTTGATTTGAGGGGTGCGTAGTATCACCCTTCCGCAATACAGAATTGCTCTCTTGAGAGAGAGAGAAGTTATTCTTTTACTATAAATAATGTTTCCTGTAGACAGACTTTGCTTTGATCCTTTATTCTGCTTCGTGTAGTGTGTCTCAGTACAGGGATTCACCTTGCACTGAGCAGCTTTGAAGTTCAAGGCTTTGGATGGGTAATTATTGTAATCAGCTATTTGATATCGACTTAATAAAAACACAGATCAGAATTGTACAATGGCAAGTTGATGCTGAAATCTCAGTGTAATTGGGTTTTATATAGGCAGCAGTGCTGCACAGCTGGATAATGTATTTGTTTTTTTTGGGAAAGAAAGAAAATAAGGTCTTGTTACTTAAGTTCACCAGCTCTTGTGTTCTCTGGAACTAGCGAAAGAAACTTAATATGGGTTTTCATGCTTGCTTAATTACATTTCACTAGTCAGAATAAAATCTTTCTGCATTAAGAAGAGCTTATTCAATAATGGTAGGGGCACAGCAGTGAAATGCATCCATAGCAACTGTTTCAAAACAACCCACTTACAAGGCATTCTTAGAGGGGCTATATTAGACTGAGCACATGGAGTTTCAGCAGCGTTCCTATGAAGACCGAGTGGTTTTGTAGGCTTTTGTGATTGTTTTAATCAGTGAGTCTTGCACTTAGAGCCACAAAGACACCTCTTCTAGAGCATTTTCGTGAATCAGACTGAGGTTGAGGTGTCCTGAGAGGTGCCAGTACTCCTTCAACAGGATAGAGATTCAAATTCAGTTTTACCAGTTTAAGGAAAGTGATGAGTGACTGCATTATTTTAAAATAGAATTATTTTCAATGTACAAACTGTACTACTTTGTACATTTTTAATGGCCAGAGTAGTTTGTCCACCTTTCCCCCTTAAACATACACTGATAAGGAAGCTCAGAACAATGTTTTTCACGTAACTGCAAACTCTGCAAACTATTTTACACTGTTGTTAACTTAGAAGTCAATTGAATGAAATAATTCTTCTGATACTTAATTTAGAGGGGTTTTTTTTAGTGAAAGTGAGCATTTTTGGTTCAAAAATTTACCTGATTAATCCTTTAAACTTGCATTGTACTAAGCCAGATTAAAGGTTTGCATATTGAAATTAAAATGGTTGCGATCAGAGCAATTCTTTGGACTATAGAAGAAATGCAATTCTTAGTTTTTAGTTCTTTGTACCTCTGCTGCTTATGTGCATTGCTGAAGCACTGATCTGATTTGAAGAAACCTGCATTTTGTTGCTGTTTTTGCAACTGGTTGTATGGGAGATATCAGAGGAATTACTCCAGTTCTCTGTGTTTCTTGCCTGTGAACTGATTGCCACCTTTGTGAAATACTTTGAAGTCAGCTTGTAAACAAGTTAGACATTACAGTATGCAAACCAAAACACAAATAAGTCTGTCTTCGATAGAAAATACCTGTTTACTTATTTATTTGACTTTTTTTTCCTGCATTTTGCAGAAGCCAAAGAAACCTCCACCTCCGGTTAAAACTCCAGGTGCGTAGTATATGTATTGTGGTACATGTCTGAGGAAATACTAAATTTCAGAAGCAGTGCATGACTTCAGAAGAAAATTCAGAAGTAGCTTTGTATTTCCTAGTAATGCAGCTACCAGTCACAGTTTGAGGTTATTTTTTATGCTTTATGTATTATGCTGCTGCTATATATTTTTCAAAATTATGATGGAGCCTACTTTGGGAACATTTTAATGCACACCTACAGTTTGCTGGACTCAAATGAGAGTTTATAAATGGTATTACACTCCTTGCAAAGGAGAAAATATAGACACAACTGTCATATTTTCAGTTAGTGACAAAGATAATTAAAGCTCTTTGAGAAATGTCTATTGTTTGTTTCTGCATTCAGCTCCAAAGCCTGAATTGCCAACTGGAGAGAAGAAATTCCCTTCTTCAAGGCCTGAAGAAAAAGGTGAGGCCAGTTTTCTTCACAGTGAATTTCAGACTATGCTCTTATAAATGAGTTACAATTTTTAGCTTGGCTGCTCTGTGCAATAGGTGCCTGTTTGGAAGACATCATACAGACTCTCTTGGTGCCATCTACTGAGGCTGTCGTGTCTGTGATGTTATGGAAACGTCCTTAGAGTGATTGGAATAACTACACTTGTATGAAATGCAATAACAAGAAATACACATTACATTCTGAAAAATGTTGATTGCACTGCATAATAACATACCTACTGTTGAATTCATTTAAGCACAGTTCTGTGATAGTGGTTGCAGTTTTGAATAGCAGTAGTAACTTACTAGTAATGAAAACATTTTCTGCTGCTTCTGAATGTTTTAGCCAAAATCAGTCTCTGATGGAAAATATATTTGAAAGAAATACAGCAAACAGTTACAACACTCCTTAGATATTACAGTAACAATGCTCAGAAATTGAGGTTTCTTGTCCTGTTAATTCTCGATATATTCCATGTTTTCCAGTTCCACACAATTTGGAGATGTTTACCACTTTATTCTTAAAATTTAAGGGACACCTCTTTTTCAGAAGAAAAGCTACTGTTAAAGAATGTTTCCAACCATGGGGCATCCACAACTTCTCTGGGTAACCTGTTCCAGTGTCTGATGCCCTCACCGTAAAAAATTTTTCTTACGTCCAATCAAAATTTCACCCAGACACATTTCTAAAAGGCTTCTTTCGATATTCGAAAGACTTGCCAAGTCAAACTGTTAAACTGTTTTGATTGTGTTAAAAATTCAGAAGCTTAAAATAACATTCTGGTTGGGTCTTAAAGAAGAAAATCTGATGTTATTGCAGCTTAACCCTATTACAGAAACATTCTCTGTTCTGTGAATAGTGACCTGTGACTGACCATGCTTAAAGCATTTTGACAAGTAAGCCTGCTTGATGGGTCTCTTGGCTTCCTCGGGCAGTTTTTATAACCCATGTTTTAAACAAAGCATGTTCTCAGGTGTTTCATATGAAGAATACTAGTTAAAATCAGCTGTGTTTCCTCTGCATGTGAGCAAAGAAATTATTTTTCTCTCTTGGAACAGTGTATTTAGGTGTGAATTAAGATCAACTGTATGATTCTAGAAATTTTGATCACTTGGCTCTTTGTAAATTTAAATTTATTTAAACTTAATTCAACTTTAATTTTAAGACTGGCTCTGTTTGCAAAGGTTAACACTATAGTACACAGTTGAGTTCAGCCTTTCATGGAGGAGTATAGGAAAGAAAAATACTGAGTGACACCATTCAAAGTGCTTAGGAACATGAAAGCTTCTGAAAAATTAAGTAAGGTAGAGAGCTGTCCCTTACTGTGGTACAGAAAATGATGGAGGAAGAGTTTGTCTTGTTTTCAGTTCAAGGTCAGGTCTTAGAAGTCACTTATTTAAATAGCAGTAGTGTTTTACTAGAAGAAATGCCAATTTATCAGTGCAGTTTTACTTGTGAAAAACAACCAAGTTGAAACTAGTGATTAAATTAATTAAAGCATGAAATTATACTGTAATTAGTTTAAAAAAAATACTAATTGAGCAGTTCTGATAACAAGCTATCAAACCATGTAATTTTTTATGCCTATTGGGAGGCAAATCTGCCTTTAACTGTGATCAAAAATTGATCAAAAATGAAAAGCAATACGCCTGTAAGTATTTCTTTATTTATAGTGAAGAACACGTAGTGGTATGATGTAGAAATATTTGGCCAGTGTAGATATCTTCAGATTAGTATTTTTATTTACGTTACTAAACTGCTCACTTTGAGCCAAGCCTTATCTCTTCCGTTGCGGAGCAAAAGCCAAAGAAGAGGAATGCCATTTTGTCCAGCAGAATTGTTGAATTTCTGTACTCATGGTGAATCTTGACCTTTGGTACTAACTTTTTCCACTTAGCTGTGGATGGGTTTTATATTCAGATTTTGAGTGGGAGTAATTGAAGGGAAAACTGACAGATAATTCAGGAATACAATTTGATGATGGCATTTTTCCTGCCTTGTTTATGAACTCTCTTATTCTTAAAAACAAAAGGCATAACTCTCAACTTGTGTTCAGCATAGCTAAGGTAAAGCTAATTGATCTTCACTAGCTAAGGTAAAGCTAATTGATCTTCACTAATACTAACTGAGGTTGGCCATTTAAAATTTAAATCTTGCGTATAGGATCAGCAGGCAGAAGGGGCTGACACTGTTAACAGGCTGTTTTACCCAGGACAGTCAGCACCACCATGTGGCAAAATCCTTCCACTACTACAACAGTTTATTTTTTTTATCTCAGTACTAAGAGAGACTGAAAGGGGATACCAACCAATTTAGGGTTTTTCTTCATATCTCCTCCCAGTGTTCAAATGTCCCAAAGCACTTCTGCCCTGGATAATGCTTTTTGCAGAAGTATCTCTGTGATCTGTTTACTTCCAAGTAATGCCTGTGAAAGAAAGTCGGTGTTTTCCCCTTTTACGGGTGGAGGGCTGACACTCAGCAGCTGCAGCACTTGTCCAGAGTAAGTCAGTCCTAGACCCAGCAGTTCAGGCTGGGATGAAGCAGAAGCAAATTTCCAACCCTACCCCCAAATCCATAGCATATGTAAACATTTCACATTAGACCAATACTTGGTTAAAAGCAAAGTCACAGGAGGGGAGGATGGGGAGAATCAAAGCTGAAGTTTGGTCTCTCCATCCCAGTTTACTGATTTACAGCCCTGTAAGGGCAGTAACTGTAAATGTCTGTGACTCCTCACTGTAACCTAACTGTAATCTTTTAAATCCTCAGTACTTCATGCATGCCTGACTGAGCTGTAGCATAGTTTTACAAGGAAAAGTAAAAGGTATGCTCTGGATACCCCACAGGCTGTGACTAAGGAACACGGGTTGAAGACTATTCAACTCACATTTGTGAAGCAGTTTGGATTTTTCAATGTCCCCTTTGTTATATGTTGGCTCCTCTGGATGGTATTCAGTTAGGTCATGTAGTCATTTAACAATAATTTTTTTTTGTTTGAATATCCATACTTAATTTGCATATTGAATTTGTAGGAAGGTAGACTTTATCTAAAACA
Source organism: Egretta garzetta (assembly GCF_000687185.1). Lineage (NCBI taxonomy): Eukaryota > Metazoa > Chordata > Aves > Pelecaniformes > Ardeidae > Egretta > Egretta garzetta. The sequence goes on along the minus strand of NW_009259792.1, from coordinate 556,531 downwards.
AATTCAGTTACTCGGATGAATACTCTTTTTTTCCCCTTTTTTTATAGAGAAATTACGCTGCTTGTGTGTATGGAAGAAGCCTAGTTACAACAAAATAAAAGACCAAACCCTACCTTTTTAAGAGGAGTGAATTTATATAAAAGAAAAAAGCAATAGCAGTACAGAGATATTTTTGGTTCTTAGCCGTCATTTGCAGTGCAATAATTTCTTACTGCTGTTTTATGTCAGTAGAAAGACATTTTACTTAACGTAATGTTTTTTAAGTTCAGGTAAGTAGTTTGTGTGTTTTGATAAGGTATCGCTTAAGACACTTGCATATCTGTTTTTCACTTTTATCTGATCTTCAAAGAAAGTATTTCTGACAACAGGCAGTTGTTTTCTGATTGATTAGCATAGCAAGAATTCTAGACAACACGGGTGTTTAAAATGTTACGGTGACTTATTTTGTCAGATGAAAAAGGAGCTTCGGATCAGAAACCTTTGAAGCCACAGGCTCCTCAAGTACCACCCAAGAAGCCTATTCCTCCAAGCAAGACTAACAGCTTACTGAGAGCAGGTCTTCTGCACCCAAAACGTCCAGACAAACCTGTTCTGCCATCATCTGTATCCAAGTCAGTATGACTTAAATGGCATACACCAAGTGTATTTTATTTGGTTTGTTGTTTCATTTTCCTTCACATGGATAAGGTGGGAAGAAAAGTATCTTTTAAAGGTGAAAAGGATGCAAGGATAAGTTTTGCCCTATACCTAGCAGTGTCTTGGTTCTCCAAGTCTTTATCAATGTGAACTTACAACATTTCTAATTCTTTGAGACATTGAATCCATCTCAGAGCAAATATTACATCATAACTAACCATGGGGCAGATGAAGTTACAAATCTGTGGGCTGCTTTGCTTTAAGCCTGCCCCATAATGAAGAAGTTGTAGCTACAGTAGCAGTATGGTGTAAAAGAATCTGTGAACATGGCACTTGAGAATTATTACTGTGTTGGAAAAAACCTGAAGATCTGAGTTGCATCAGTGTTCAGTGTTTCAGCACTTTATATAGAATAAAATAGATGGAAAGGAAGAGCTGAGCACAGTTAGTACCTGTGCCAGAGGTGCTCATGTGCTCTTCAGGGAAGAAAGCGCTTATTACAGAAACGCACCCAGTCTCTATATTCTGTTTTGGGTCTTCTCAGTTGAATTACTGGGTGAACAGGGAGGGTAATAGCAAGAAATCACCCGCTATTTCTTTTAGATCCACTTCAGGTTTTTTTTTCCCCTCATGAGTTTGAAACAATTATTTATGATGTTTCTCTAAGACTAATTCTGTATCAATACAATCCACTCCCCCCACACACCACCAGTTTCCCTTTCTGTCTCCATCAAGGTATGTGCCAGATCCTCCTAAAACTGTAAATAAACTGCTGATGGGTAACTGTCTCTTCGGGATGTTCAGTTGACTTGAAAGAACCATGAGAAAGTAAGGTCATGATGCACTTGGCCTTGTACAAATAAAGGAGCAGACAGCTGCTACATCAAAGAGCTTGCACCTTAAATATCTGCAAAGATACAGGATGGCAGCAGGCATTTGTCATGGTTTATCCCTTTTTACAGCAGGTCTTATATATCTGAACCAAAAGGAAGAATATCTAAAGGGAAAAAACAGTGAGGAGGGAGGGCGGGTGGGAAAGGGAGTGTGGGTAAGGCACACATTTTGGATGGTTGACTCCAGCAGAGGACAGTCTAGGCAGAGCTGCCTCTGACCCCACCCTGCACAGCCCTGGGAACATTGGATGCCTGACTGAAGAGTTAGACTATTGCCACTTCATTTCCATTTAAGTTTTCAGTATATAGTTGTGTTATATCACTTGGTATTTTGGAGACTTTCCCAAGTAAAGATTTTTTTTTTTTTAACCCCACAAGTCATGTTCCCCTCTCATTTTACAAAGTAATTATAGATATAAAGGGATACACATGTGCAGTTAAATAGAGGTCTGTAGTAAACTGATCCTTTAATAATTGAAAACTTTAAATCTTAGGGGTATTTAAATAGGTTTAAATGTCTGAAAGTTTAACACTGCTCTAGGAAGATAAGGCTGCTTTCTCTTTTTCTACTGCAATAAAACTTCCAAATAAAGGATTTGGGAGATGAGTTAATGGCAGGGACACATAGAAGTTGACAACTAGTCCATTTATATACTTTATGCAGTGGCATAAATGAGGCAAGAACTGTAAAAGAAAATGTCATCTGTTCTTTGTTTTCTTTGTTTGTTTTGGTGTTTGTTTTTGGTTTGGTTTTTTTTGTCCCTGGATGATGCGACCAGACATGCAAAGAATACATGATAGAATGAAAGCCATATAAAAAACATACTTTATTTTATACCCAGGAAGAAATAGCCTGTTCTTGGCAGCTCTTTTCTTTACAAGACTATTTTGATGTCAAGGAGTCTGAGTATGTTTCTGAATGTTTCAAGAGATAATGCTGAAGGTGCTATTCGGATCTCTTTGTTTTCTGTTGCACTGAAGTATAATGCTTTAGATTTTAAGTGCCAAAATGTGCCATGTGTTAAAAGTTTTGGATTATTTTTACAAGGGGATTGTACATGTTTGACAACTCTGCAAGAGCTGGAAGAGAAGAATTGGCTTTTATGGGAGTAGAATTACTCTCTGAAGGACTTGATTTTAAGCAAGGCTTTAGAAAATTATAAAACCTACTGAAATTTTTACATTTACTTCTAATTCTTGGTATGTTTTAGTTGTAAACTACTTAATCTCTTGACTAGGGTATGTCTTGTCATTTTTTTTTCTTACTACAGATCTAATGGAGAAGTTGTTTTTCTTCGACCAAAATCTGAAGTTGAGCCAGTAGCAAAACCAAAGTTAGACTCTGAACCATTACCACTTAGACCAAAATCAGTAGAGGTAGATTCACTTGTGGTAAAGAGCTCTAAAGAATCAGGTAAGAAAAGAATAAAGAGTTCTTTTGGGTCTTTCTGCTTGGATTGCAGTATTTTAGAAGGTCAGAATAAGCAATTTACTCGGAATGCCATGGAGTGCAATTATGCTTGTTCAGTAGAAAGTCTGGTGTTTTTAGAACTGGTGTAGGTAGCTGAAGGTAAGAGTCAGCAAGCAATGAACAGATGTCAGCAGGCTGTTTGGAGCTAGTTGATGAGCTCTGTGTTGTAATAGATGATAGGAAGGGAGGAACATAGGTAGTGGTTTGTTCTTTGAATTTGAAAGCATGTTTTTTTTGCTGTCACTTTTAGCTTGCGTTTTTATGAAATTGTTTTCCTTACTCACTGGTTCTGTTTGTTCTGCTCTTGCATTTCAGATAACTTTTGCTTTTCTAGCTAACTTGCATATTTTTAGTAATACCATTACCTTCAGTCTTCTGCAATTAAGTTCATAGCTATTCTAGATTATGACTTTTATCATAACTTAAATTTGGGCCAGCATGCTACGTTGTACATTTGAATTTCATGCTTATGGCTTTGCTTAATGCACCTTGAGTCAAACCTGGCATCTCCTTAAATCTAAATTTGTCCAGTAAAAACCTTGATACTGCTTAAAGCACCCACATTGATGGTCAGGCTCTCTGAGCTATTACAGAGTTACATTTTGTCCTTTAATTGACAGTGCAACTCATTTCAGTCCTTTATGTGCCTCGTAGGCAGAGATCATCAGCTGTGGGCGTATTTTTTTTTTATTTTTTTTTAAAAAACTCTAAATTGTTCTTATTGTACAACTAACCACTGCAGAAAAAGCTTCAGTGGGTTGTACCTGCAGTGTTTGGCTTCCTTGTCTCAAATGCAACCTTTCATCTCCAAAGAGGTTACACTAGTAATACATTTTGAAATTGTAGTATAAATTGATTTTTTTTATTTTATGGCCAGTTAATGATATTCACATTGTAGAATAGTTGATCCTAAAGTGTAATAAATTAATCTGAAAGATAAAAATAACACATTAAAAAACTGAAGCAGTTCATTAATATAAAAAAGTACCCCTGATTTTTTCCATTAGGCATCTTAAAATGTGCTTCTAAGATTAAATGCTTTATATGAGGAAAGGTTAGCTCATGTATGTTTTTAATGCAGAAGTTATATTTTACTGAACCACAAAAAGCTGGGCTTCAGTAGGAATTAAAATATCCTGGAAATACTACAAATACTATCTGTGTTACTTGTAAGTTCTGTTTTTATTCCCCAGTAAAACTATGCATATGATGTGATATGCCTTGTTTTAAAGGTTTTTAATTGGCAGTTTAACTATTGCCTCTAAAGATGAGTTTGAGTGAGGGTATGGAAGCAACACTTTCAGGCCAAAGTAAGCTGAGAGATGAAGGAGCGATACACAACTTAACCTTAAAAATGTAAGCCTTGTCCTACCACTCAGATATTTATCTGTAGGATTGTGCTAGATTTGTTACTGTATAGCGTAGTATCATTTATCCCCAGGAAAAAGCTCCCCATGAAAACAGATGGAACTTTTTCTTTAGGTGCAATTATCTTCACGTCTTTAATAACCACAATGACAACATAGTAGCTGTGATATTAGATATTAATGTATGTATTTTAAAAGCTAATTTAATACAGATTTTTTTTTTATAAAAAGTCTAAGAATTCCTATTTGCTGACATAAGATTTTACAGGCTCACAGAGAAATTCAAGATTTTAATACCTGGGTGGGGCAGGAGTGGGAACTAGCAAGCAGGGGAGGTCCGTTCCATGCTCCTTGCTTGGTGCAGTGCAAGCAGGGGAGGCTCAGGCTGTCAGCATGGGGATGCAGCACGGGCAGTGTCAAGGAGCTGCTCTTTGAGGGAAGTTTCAAAAGTCCTCTGTTGTGTGAAATTGCCCTTGTTTAAAACTACCTGCATAAGTCACATGTAGTTTTACTGCTTTTGTGAAAGGAGTCCAGTCCCAACTCCTGCTAGTAAAATATAACAAATCTCATGTTTTATGTCTCTGTATGCATTCTGCTGCTAAAGAAGCAACACTCTATGCAGCAGCTAATTGTATATAAAACTCCAAAGATGCTGGATCCTTATATAAAGTTTAAGACTGTTTAATCTTATAAGAACTAGATTAGATACCAAAACATGAGGAAAAATGTATGGCTAGGGTTGGCAACTCAGTTATCAGTGTTTCTTGTCTCCCCCTCTTGCCCCCCCTCTGTCCCCCCCTCTGTCTCCCCCTCTGTCTCCCCCTCTGTCTCCCCCTCTGTCTCCCCCTCTGTAGCTTGAGGTCCTGAAGCTAATGAATTTTTAGAAAACCAATTTCAAGTACTTTTTTTTTTTTTTTTTTTTTGCAACTTTGTTTA
>NW_009259792.1:548018-551050 GCF_000687185.1 Egretta garzetta | reverse complement strand
TGTCTCCCCCTCTGTCTCATCTCGTCCCTTCTCCCCTCTAGCTTGAGGTCCTGAAGCTAATGAATTTTTAGAAAACCAATTTCAAGTACTTTTTTTTTTTTTTTTTTCTTGCAACTTAGTTTAATCACAGAGTGTGGTGTGAGTTCAGCCACTTTCAGTTTAGCCTAAGGAAAAGCTCTAAATGTACCGTATCTGTAGGAAAAAACAACCCAGATCAAAATTAGGCCCCCAGCCATCAGATAAGGAGAAATACTCAAAACCATTCAGAAACATTGATCATGTTGAAATACCTCCTCTTAAAGCTTTATTTGAAAAATTGCATAAATGTTTCTCTGTTCGGTTAGAATTAAAGTACTGTAAAAGACTAAAGCTGTAATACTAGCATGCTGAACATGTAAAGCAATTCTGTTTCTTCTACAAATGTTTCTTTTTCCTGCTTTGTAAAATAATTTTTTTGTTCAGAATCTTTTTCTAGACATTCCTCTCCTTGACTTTTCTTTCCAGATTTTGTTTCCTATCCTGTTTGCCATGTTTCCCTTCTTACGTGTCAGGAAATTACCCTACCCTTCTCCATTTTGGTAAGATAACAATCTATAAGGAAATCCAAATGCTTTATGCCATACACATAGCCTCTTCTTAACATCATAAGCGTAATTTTCAGTTGCAGCTATTGATACTAAAATTTTTGGGTTTCAGTATAAAATGCTTTTTTGTTTCTTTGAATGCCTGTTTTCCTTAGCTGTGAATCAAGAAGTTACTTTAGGTATACTTTTCAATGAGGAACTTGTAGAAGTGTGTGTGTGTGTGGGGAGGCAGAACCAAACAAGGAAAACTATACAGTCCCACTATTGATAAGCTAAACATAGTGTTTATAGTGAAGTGTGTTCAATATCTATAGGACTTCTGGTGTATTTAGGTTGAATAGCTTTATCTTTCTGTAGCACAAATTAGCTGAAGACTTCATAGTTAGTTATTTAGTATTGTGAGCCTTGTAAAATAGTATTTGTGAAAGTTGCCTATTAGGCACATTCTTAACTGTAGCAAATACCTTACTATCGCTTGGCTGCAAATTTAAACATTCTAAAGCTTATATCTGTCCCCTAAATTTTTGGGGTGCAGTCTCAGCAAGATGAGTAATAGAAAAAAGGTCTGCCATCTTCTCGCATTAATCTGCAGAGTAAGAGGTCTTGTATTCTGAAATAGTGGATGTGTTTCACTTCCATCATGAGTTTTTAAACCCCAGCCACATGAGATCTTGGAACCGTAATTTCTTGAGACACCCTTTCGACTTTGCTTCTTTTTGTGAAGGCTTTTTAAGATAAACTGGTATGAATACAGTTGAAGCATTCATGAATCCTAACAAAACCTCTCACCTAATCGTATCTGTTAAAGCTCTTAGCAGTTCTGTAATGTATGGATCCATGTTAAGCTTGCAGAAGAGACATTTCTAGTAGTCTGTCCTAAGTAACTGCTTAAATTGATCTCATTATTCTAGAAAGAAAGGTGCTCTTCTTCAGTTTTAAAATAATTGTTTGACTCACATTATCTGCAGATGTATGGTATTGCTCATTTGGTACTATGATGGGATTCCCTTTAATGATTACTCACAGGCTGTCTGTAAGAAAGCTGATTGATAAATGACTTTATTGATTGAAATGGGTGTCAATTGTGAATTTTCAGTGGGTTTCACCAGTATCTCTATTGGCTTCAGTGGGGCCAAGCTTTCTCCTAAGAGAATTAAGAATACTGTTTAAAAAGAAAAACAAACAAAACCCCCAAACCAACAAGAGAACAAACAAACAAAACCACCACCACCAAAACCACAAACCCAAATGCCCACCAGCCTGTTGAATTTCTTCCCTATACCAAAGCAACAAAATGGAGAGGTAAAAATGAAAATGCAAGTACGGTCAGAATTCCCTGTGGCTGTATTGTGCTGGTAATATTTTAATGCTGAGCAATTGTCTCAGGTGTAGCAATTTACTTTAGAAGCTCTTACAAATAGGTAAGAAAAAAAAAACCAAAACAACAAACCCTGGCTTTTGTGTCATCTAACCATCTATATTTAAATCATATGCAATTCAAGACTGTAGCAGTCTTCACCTTCAAGCCTTGTCAAATACTCTGGGTTTTTTTCAGAAGTGCACATTAGTCTTAGTATGTTCTTAATATTCTTAACTTGCCTGAGGATTACTGTGTTCATGGAGACAGGGCTGGCATTACAATCATAACAGCAACTCAATTTACAGCTCTTACTTAAATTTACTGCCAAATGGTTTGTCATTTCTGCAGAATGACAAAAGGAGGATTGTTTAAAAGCAAAAATCACTGAGATGGGAGAAAGGGCATATTTTTTTTTTTTCCTGCCTGCTTGTTATCTTTTTAATAATACCCGACTACTGTAAATCCTGGTTCATGCTTTGGCATAGGTTAGTGCTCTGGGATTTCTGCTGATTGAGTAAAGAACATGAAGATCCACCCCTTGGTCAGGCTAATAAGTTAAATATTGTATTGGCACAGACTACAACAGAAATACCTTCATAGTTACTTATTTCTCCCTCATCCTCTCTTCCGTGAGCTGCTTGCCATCCATCACTCTTCTGTTTCTTCCTTCTTTGGTTTTCTTCCCTGCTTTTTTAAATTGCAGATGTGATTACATGTTTACAAAAGACTGTCTTTACATTCTCTTTAATAAAATAAAAAAGCAGCAAAACTCATTGGTAACAGATAGCATTATAGAAGTTTGCATTTCAACAAGGCAACAGATGATGAAGCAGATACGTTCAGGGATGTCTGAAAGATGCAACTATTTTAAGGACTTCAGGAATAGTAATGCAGAGTAGAAGGCATTAAAATCAGTTAAAACATTCAGTGGAAAACTTAGTTCCTACAGGTATAAATTAGCTTTGAAGGTATAAATTAGCTTTGACAATGCATGAGTAAAACTTGGATTAATCAGATGATTTTAAGTCATCCAAACACTGAAGTATGAATGGTCTGGCTCGGTGTTCTTAGGGCTTTTTTTCTTATCT
>NW_009259792.1:536877-547965 GCF_000687185.1 Egretta garzetta | reverse complement strand
TCATTTTGATAAATCATAATGTCCTGTAAAAATCTGAGGTTGCCCAAAAAACCCCACCAACACTCCCTCCCCCTGCAAAGAGAAGAAAAACAACAAACAAACAAAAAACACCCCAATCTTGAATGTTACTTTTGGTGTCTGTAGTAAATGCTGTGTGGCATTTTAGTTAAACATGTAGAGTCTCTAGAATAAGTCTAATGCATTTGTGTTGTAAACACGTATATAATAGCCATAATCTTACATCGATGCTTAAATAAAAAAAAAAATCTCATTGCACATCTGTTGACAGGTAAGTATCATTATTTTTGTGAAGGAACTGTTAGGAAGTCAAGCTGTTAACTAAGTGAGCTGCTTAGATTATTAGATATGTTTTGTTCTTCCTGTTAATATTTTTTTCCTAAGATTGTCTCATCTCATACGCTGTAAAGAATTTCTACTCATCTAAGAGAGAGTTTACCTAGAGCTACGAGCATAAGGAGACAGCAGAGAGATAGAGAACTAATGAGAAAGCAGAGATTTGTATGCGTACGAGAATGGAGTTTTGAAATGTTTTATTACAGACTTTATGAAGTTGTGTATTTTCTTTCAACAAAATGCTGCATAGGAAAAATCTACCCTGCACAGAAATATTTGCATTTAATGTCTTGTTAATTTACTTTCACCAACCTGTGGACATGTACTTTACCATGTCGCTTTTATTTTTGCCTTAGTCAATAAACATGGATTTTCATGCTTTTCATGCAAGTTTAGCGACAAGAAAATATGCTCTTAAATAGTTGAATATGGCTCCTCTCAAAAAAGTCATAAATACATTTTTCTCTAGATCTCCAGATACTTGTTAGATCTATTTTATGCTGCCATGTTACTACAGCACTTCTGTTGAGAACTTGAATTGATACACTAGTTGAATTAACTCTTATACGCTAGTTGAATTAACTCTTAATTTTTCAAGGGGGGAAAATGTGGTTTCCCAGATATGGCAAAGTCATGTAGTTGTTTCGTATGGCTCATGTTGTACATGCTGAAAATCTTTGAAACAGTAAGAATTCTGATAAATGGTGGGGGCGGGGGGGAGAGGTTGGCTTAAGGAAAAAGGTGATAAATAAGAACGCAGCAAAACCTTCTGGTCTTGATGGTGGTCTGTGTTTTCATCTTTTTGTAGATCTGTTAAGCTTTGATGATATAATAGCTACCTCAGATAATCTATCTCATCCTACTGCAAACCGACCCAAGATGCCTGGTAGGAGGCCACCTTCACGTTTCAATGGCAGTAGTCCTGTGAGTATATTGGGTGTGTTTTCCTAGTAGTGAACTAAGAACTAACTTCCCAGGAAATGGGGCTGAACTGGGAAACAAGCTGATGAGCCATTTACCTGAGAGCAAAGTGCAAAATGCCACAGAGGTTCAGTTCCTATAGACTTTGTCTACAGGAATATCTGTTCCCTGGAAGGGAAGTGTACGTAAGAGAAAGAGTGCGACTGCATTGCAGCTGAATGTATCTTTCTGTTCTGTGGGGTATTACTGCAGTAAGTACTTGATTCTTCTAGCATCACTGATGATGAAATAGGTGCTGTGCATACACTCAACTCTGAGAGTGTCTTTATTGCCTCACAGGCCTAACAACAAATTTGTAATTTAACATTCCTGTAATGCGGGACTTGGGATCTCATGAGATTGTCAAACCATGAGAACCAGGTTGTGCAGAGTCCTTGAAATCAAATTGTATCATCAGCTGTTGTATAGTTCAGTCATGCCAGTTACTGTCTACAGTAACTGCCTGTTAATATGAGAACCAGGTTGTGCAGAGTCCTTGAAATCAAGTTGTATCATCAGCTGTTGTATAGTTGTACTGTCTACAGTAACTGTCTGTTAATGTTTGTGTTTTATGGAAGCACCCACAGGCTCTCAAAAGCATCAAGGACTTGTTAAGTACTGCAGAGATGCTTGAAAGTCCTGCCCAAGATTCCTGCATTTGTTTTAAATTCAGCTGAATGAGCATTGTGGGGAGGGAAAGTTCTGACTGGCAGGGAAAGAAAACTGTGGTATTCTAGCGATTTAAGTTTGGGTTGGTTTTTTTCTTTTTACTATTGCATCTTTAGAAACTTGTAATTTTTTTATTTACTTTTTTTTTTTTTAAAATTCTGGAAACTCTTTCATTTTTTTTATGAATGGTTTACCAGGCAAGTCAAAATGTGAGTCCAGAAAAAAATGCGAAGGTGCAGAAAGAAGAAGAAAGTGCCAAACCAAAGCCAGTTGAAACAAAAAAGGTATGAAACCAAGGAGCTAGAGAAGTACAAGGCAGCTAGGTGTTCTGCTCATCTTGCTTGTATTTCCAGTTTAGATTGATGCAACCGTCTAAATGCAAGTGAGCCATGTCACTTCTATAAGGTTCATAGTAGAAATTTTAGTATAAAGTTCGTTTATACTTTAGTATAAAGTGCATCAGTTCTAATGAGAACTATTGTATCAGGTAGCATGAAACTACGGTGCTATTTCCCAAATAAGCTGCATGTCTGCTCAGTCTTTAGTCTCCCAACAGACAGAATAACTGAGCAGATCACAAAGGTGCACAAAAGATTGTTTATAATGAACCAATGGGCTCTGGTAAATCACAGTTGGTTTTTTTGGTTTTGGTGGTTTTTTGGGTTTTTTTGGTGGTTTTTTTTTTTTTTTTTTAGAAGTAAATAAATCTTTTAAAAAAGAGCTGTATAAAATAACTATCTCATATACTACAGTAGTCCATTTGAACTGGACATTGTTTTTCACCTTTTGGGTAGAAAATCAAGGAAATATGCGCACGTGTAGCTCCCATACCAGTACAATCTGTATGCTGTAAGTGGTCAATTCATAAAGATTTCATTTCTTATCTTTCTACTGATTTATTTTTTCAGCCATCTGCACTCAGTCCACCAGTTCCATCTTCATCTCAGAGACCAAGTTCTGTTATACTCAACTTTTTTCCTGGAGACATCCAGTTTAAAGGAGAAACAGATGATGAAAAAATTTCTATGGAAGAGCTCAGGACCCAGATTAACGATTTGATGGGGTTGGTAGACGCACTGAAGAAAGAACATGGGTAAGTATTTTCCTTCTCGATCTGCAAAAGGAGATATAGACACACCTTCCAAATGTCTTCAGTGCCAAACTTCTTAAATATAAAAAGCTACTCTGTATTAACATATTAATTCAGAGCTTCTTTCTTGAGAATTTGATCCAATTAAATATCCTAAATATGAACAAATTTAATGTCAGAGTATTTCTGGAACCTGTACGCATCTTTTCCTTCCTACTTTGTGTTCCTGCATTCATTACAGCTTTTTGAAAATATTTTTAAACAGTACTTTCACTGTAAGGAAAAGTAGATAATTTTTGTCGTATTTAACACAAGTGCATGTGCTGGCCTTGTGTAACACTGCACACGGGTAATTGCAGTATTGACGTGACTGGTAGGAGCAAAAGCTAATGCTGAGCTTTTCAAATTGGTGATCATGGTGGCCCCATCATCTGTGTGCATGGGGGTAGGTTTGTGTTTGGAGAACGATGTAGAAGAAAAATGTAATTGGTGTTTGAGTAAACATAGTAAAGACCAATTTGTGGGAAATTTTACTTTTTCTGGGTTTGGTTTTACAGCCATTTGGTACTATTTAAATGATGACTAGTGCTAACTAAACCGGCTTTAAGATGTTATAAAGCATCAGGATCAGTTGGTCTCTGAAGCAAACTAGTAAATTATGAGTTCTGGAGATTAATGAACTAGTTTTTCAGCAACTTGATGACAATTCTTAGCACTTTCTTGCCTCAACATAATTATGAAATGAAACATGTTTTAGGAACTTTCTATTCTAAAGAATTTCTGTTCTCTATGTAGAAGTTGCTAGGTTACTTTGTTTAAATTCAACTCTCCAAGTAAAATAACAGTGCAAATTTTTAAGTAGCCTACTTAAAATTGTGGTAAGTTAGGGATAAGTGCGTAGCAATAGGTTAAGAAGTGTTGAGAGTTGGTGGAAGCTTGTGATCCACCAGATTTGAGTACTAGTTCTCTAGTGGCATGTACTTACATATAGGTTTTATTTGTAAGGTGTAGCATCAGACAGTCATGAAGTGAATTCCTCTTGTAAAATTTAAACAAGGCTTCTGCTTCCTGTTCTCAGTAATGTGGGGTTTATTTTGTCCCCTTCTAACTTGTATTTCTGGTATTAGGAGAGAACTGGAAAAACTAAAGAAGGATTTGGAAGAAGAGAAGCTGAGGCGAAGTAATCTGGAGGTAATAACAGCAATCTGAGGGGGATAAAGTTTAGAAGTATGTAGGTAGTGTTCTGGCATTTGATGCCAAAGAAAAGTCTTAACAAACCTGCTCAATCTTTTTTTTTTTCTATTGCTGTGTTATTGTGGTTGAATGAATGCCTCACGAGGCAGTTGGGTGTATATAGAAGACTCACAGTTCATCTTAGTTCAGCTTTCTTTATCTGGAAAATTATTTTTACACAATATGTATGAGGTTTGGGATGTGAGTTCAGTTTAGTTTCTGCTCTTTGCTAGAAACATGTCCAACTGGACGTGTTCCAAGAGAGAAGATTAATCTTTGCTTTTGTAAGACTTGAAGGACAGATTTACTTTATGTAAATCAAAAGAAAAACAGGGCAAAAGTAAACTTTCCTCATTTTTTTATGAACTGTTTAAATATTAAGTGGATAATTTGCTGAAAGAACAGAACACGTCTGAAAAATGTCCTTATGAATGAACACCACTCTGCTCAATTTATTGATGAAGAAGGCTGCTTGCATTAAAATATGATGCCATTAAGTAGTTAATAGGATGAGCTCATTGTAAAAAATTATTTCAGTCTGGTACAAAAGGGCATTTTATTTGTTAAATAGTATTTCTTACTGACTACAAAGCTACTTTCAAGACTTGAGAAAAACTTCTGGTGAGTCCTCTTCTTAATGCGTCTCTAAAGCAATCAGTGAAGTTGCCTTAAATATGCACCGGGGATGAAGAGGAGGTAACTTCCATGTATCCTCTAAATCCATTTGAATGCAAACTAATCATGACACGGTATTTTGCATGAAGGCTGCTTTAGGAAGTTAGTCTGAGGTGATGGAGCAGCATTATGCAGGGACATGTCAAGTGATTCCACAACCCAGCTTTGCTTTATTCAGAGTGAATTTCTCCAATAAGATGTACCAGTACTACAGGCAGGTTTTTTTAATGATTTTAAATTCTTGTTTGTTTAGCAATATGGTAGTATAAAATCAGCTGTAAATATTGAACTGTCAAATGTTTCTGTGTTACAATTTTATTTACTGAAGAGTCTTTGAAATACCAAGGCTATAATTTTGATGAAAGCTCTGAAGACTTTAGATTATTGCTACTTTAATACTGACTCCCTTTCTTTTCAAAATGTCAATTTTCCAGCTTGAAATAGAAAAATTGAAGAAAGCAGTAATGTCTACATGAGACAGCTATGGACTCGGTGTTTTTAACTCGTTGGGAATTCGAAGCTGAACACAAGGAGAACTGACTCTTACTTCATAATAATGGATGCTGGTGTTCTACAGTCCTAAAGAAAAAAATATAGTTAAAAAAAGGAATATAGTCTTTTATTCAGAGAGATAAGAAAACAAAAAAAATAATGGTGTAATTTTTTTGCCAATATAAAAGAGGCCTTATTTCTTACTGTGCTGGAATTGCAGACCTTATTTTTTGGTTTGCTTGAAAATACTACTGAATCTGTATAGAAAGGAGAGGGAATTCTTAATAGATTTTTATTGAATACCTGTAGCTTAATTTTTAAAGAGATCTATGCTATAAATAGGGTGATCTATCTTTACAACTAATCTGTAAAATAGTCTATTGGGAGGGATGAAATAACTGTACCGTAATTGTAGTCACTACTTTTCCCCTACACGCAAAAGGGAATATATGATATTTGTATAACTTTGGCCGTCTTACCCAGGGTTATGCTGTTGTGCCTGTCTGCAGTGAGAATATTAATAATATGCTGTTTATAAGTTGAGTAATGAGATAAGAATTTGTTAATGCAATGAAGCAGGTGAAACTCCTATGCATTGTAGTAAGAGCAAATGATCTCATCTGGGTAGTTTAGCAGAACATTTTGTCACTTGCACTATTGGATTAAAAGGGGATTTAGGAATGAATCATGAAGTTATGACAAAATTAACTTTTAAAACCACAAAAATGCAAGAAATACAGAAGCAGGACTAGAATCCAGTCTTAACTCAACCTGTTGTGCCTAAAATATTGCAGCATGAAAAAGTAAACCTTAAGTCACGGCCATGCTTCTGTGTATCTAAATGGAGGTCATCAGTCTTTCCAGTGGTTAAATATGCATCTTGATCTGTTTTTACAATAGTCGGGTTTTGTTTATATGTCTCCAAATAAATCCCTTTGGAACTTTGATACTCTCGAAAGGTCTCAATATTTATATATTTATGCCATACACTTTTATCAGTATATTGCGTACCTCTAAATTTAATTACATCTTTGTATTTTAATGAGTGATTGGAACAGTTGCTTTGGCAGCATTGTGCTGGTTTCCAAGAGTGTGTCTTTCCTGTTTTATGGAAAACAGTTGAAATCTTGTGGATTGCCATTATCTTTAACCCTTGAACTCAACACAGTGCACCAGAATAATACAAATATTATATGCAAAGCGATAGGAGACAATTGTATTTATTCATTTGATTAAAGAATTAAAGAGCATACAGCTTTAGAAAGCCAGTCAAATGCATTACTTCTGTCAGTAATCGCCTTATCTCCTTTTGATCTACTAGAATTTAAATGACAAAAATATACCATGTAGTTTGGCAACTTCACCAGTAAGAGAAGTAATTAAGTTTCTGTTCATGGGAATAGTCATAAATACAGTAATTATTTAGTATGTCACTTGAGCAAGTGACATGGAAGTGTTACTTCTTGAGCATGTACTTTTTCCACAGTTGATGCATCATGAAATAGAAACATCAAAATGTCAATTGGAGGATGTTGGTCGGTCGCTGATTTAATCCTTCATAAAATTTGATTCATATACTATGCAAGTATTAGGTAATATTTGCTGGTCACATTGCTCATAAGCTGATTCAATATTAATGCTTTTAACTTTTAATTGCCTAGATGCATCACGGATGAAGACTTGAGCCAGATCTTTTTGAGGAATAACGTGCAGCAGTAATGCTTCTCATCAGACACTAAACCCTTACTTAGAATTCATACCTCTAAGTCAGGTGATGAAAAGCAGGAATTGAACCTAATGGAATAGCCAGTTTTGTTATACAAGCTCTTCACTGTGATTAGAGCATGAAACAAATCTCAGAATGGATTGCTCTACAGAAGTTGTGTCTGCATGTAAGCTTGTAGCAGACGAACAGAACGAGACAATCAGTTAAAACCACAAATGAAAGGTGTTCGTTATTTAATGGGGCCTTTGTTCGCTATAGCAATAAATGACCCAAGTGCAATGACTTGATTTAATAAAACCCTCCTTTAAAAGTCGCTGCTATGAGTATTTTTAGCCATAAGGAAGTTGCCCTGATATATGTCTGTCTTGTCTGCAGCTAGCGTTATGTACTATAGAGTGGGGGGGGAGAGGGTAATGGTTTTGAAGACATTCCACAGTACAAGTTCCTAAAAGCAGTACGCTTCACTGACTTGTTTACCGGTGCTGTAAAATGATGCATGCTATCCAAACTCAGCAAATAAAATAAGTTTAAAAACCTGTTGAAACGTCTGCTCAGTTCTGTTCAGGAATGTTTCGTATGCCATTAAATTCTTTGCAGGAGGAGTCTGGGGAGCGGGAGCAAAAGTGTCCCCCTTTGAGGCTTTTGGATTTTAATTTACTCACTGGGATGCTCTGGTTCCTGGCTGTCAGGGTGGCTTAGGATCCAAACAGTCAGAAAGCTTACCGGTTTTCTTTGCAAGTGTAACTGGGACCCTTAACTTCTCAGTATCTCTTCATTCCCTTTTTTTTTTTTTTTCCTTTTCCTGTTGGTCCATATTGAACTGACCTTACTGTGCCTCTTCAGAGTCTTTAAGATCCCTATTGCCACTCAGTAACATGGATAAATGCATGTTTGAATCACTTCTTAAATAATAAAGTGAAGAACTGAAGACTGAGAGAGTATGGCATGTTCAGAAGGGGTATGGATGAGGGAAAAGGCAAATGGAGAATTGAACAACAGAAGGGGATTTTTAAATGGCAAAGTTTTTATTCAGTCTTTGTAACATTCTCTAAAAAGCTTTTGTTTGCATGCCAGGTACAGATTTTAAAAAATAATATAAATTACAGGTCTACTTATTTTTTTTATTTATTTAAACAATAACCATGCAGATAACTTTTTTTTTATTAATGTTGCTTCAGGGGTTTGAGGTTTCTGATGAAAACCTGTAATGTATTGCGAGGTTCAACTTGTGTAGCAGAGTATCTGTTGAACTTTTAAATAAATACCTTCTATTCATTAAAGTAATAAATTAGTGTAAGTCTGTTAACTCTTTCCAAAGGAAATGGTAGGAACAGGTTTTGGCAGCTACCTTACTTTTGGCTGCTATGAAAGTTCTCTGAGATGTTCCCGATTGCTGACTGTTTGCTTTCTCAGAGTGGTGTCAAAGCAGCTGCTCATACATCTTGGGTAATTGGATTTTGCAAGAGCCGGAGAGACAAACCACTCCCTTCTGGGTGCCTGGCACATACCTCCCAGCCTGAGGAATGCAAACAGCCTTGACCAGCTTGTAAAGCCTGAGACTGCTACTGCCGGTTCAGGGTTTGGAGTACCCTCTGTCCTTGTTGGGAGTCATGGTTTGAGTCTCTTTCTGAGCCCTGGGAAGCATGGGTGGCACCTCTTCCTTCTGGGAGAAGCTCGTGTGTGTCTCTGTGCTGAAGTATGCCCGCCTCTGTGTCCGTCGGAGGACTTGCTTATGTTGAGGGGTGTTTGAGAATTGGGGGGTGTTCACTCTTGCCATCATAGCGGAGGTTTGGGGTGTGGCGGTATAGAAGCACCACTCCAAGAGCCTAGGGGGAAAAAAAAAAAAAATCTTCTAAAGCAGGTGTCCATACCCTGACATCATCTGGTCTTTGGCCCTTATCTGACCTACAAGGTTGCAAAGGTGCCATCTTTTTAATTCATCTCTGCCATGTACCATATCAAGAGCAAGTTGATTTAGCCTTCTCAGGTGGGCTGTGTTAGCTGTGTCTAATTGTGCTTGGCTTAACTCCTACTTGATACCAATGTGAGATGCAAGGCTGGCCGTATTGATACAGAACAGTAAATAATACCAACCTTTAGGCTCAAGCTGGAGACCTGCCTTGTGGCTGAGGACTGACTGAAGTTGTGGGAGCAGACAAAATGGTGTTACCTCAGGAAACCCTGTAAGCTCATGGCAAATGTTGCAGGACTGTGGGGAAAAAATTAGTGACCAAAGTTCTTCCAAAGCAGCCCTGTGAGTAGAAGGCATTAGGAATTGCTCTTCTGTTATGATAAATCGCTTGCTGTAAATTACTGGCTTTTGGAAATCCTCAGAAAAGGGGGAATGGAGTTGAGCCAATATTAAGAGAGCCAACACTGAACACAGCACAAGATCAGACAACTCTCACCCCTTACCATGGGTGCAGCCCGTGAAGAAAATATTATTACTTGCTCATTGAGCTTTTTAGCTGCACAAGATACCATCAGTAGTGTCGTCTCGGATTTATGAAGGGTAATGCATGAACTTGAACAGGTTTTGATAATGAATAATTTTTTTTTTTTTTTTTTTTTTTTTTTGGTCTTTAAAGCCTAGAAGATCTGTTAAATACAGAAGAGCAGAAGATACCTCCTCCACCAGGAGAGAAGGGTACAAACCACCCAGGCGCGATTCATCCGCATGGACTCCTGGCAAAGGTGGCAGTCTGGCAGTTTTGTGGGTGTGTTTGTAACCTCTTGTCGTTTGGCAGTGCAATACCACAGGTTCCTCGGTGTTAATCCAGTCAGACAAGAAGAGAAGCAGGCAGATGCCCAAGGTTATTTCTTCATGGGAAAACTCTAAATGAATCAGAGCGCCCAAGCAACGCTGGGTGAGACCGTGAGAGCGAGACTGGGGCACGATGGCAGCAGAGGAATGGTTGGACGCTCGCCTCTGATATCTTGAGGATCTCTGGCTGTGTTCATTTTGCTTACGGTGGAACCTAGACTTCTGAAAACGGTGAGTACTATCACAAAACGACGTCTTTCCAGAGCTGCTTGAAAATTATCAGTGGTCTGTGAAATTGGTTCATTCGTAATCTCAAATGCACCTCACTGCTCGGGCTGTATTTACCTTGCGCTTATTTCCTCAGTTTTATATTCTCACATCTGTGGAAATAATTAGACGTCTTAATTAGCCTCTCATCTTTTTGCTCTTAGTTTTGTAATTGGTCTCTAACCACGGTTTTGCCACTTTTAAGAAAATCTGAAATTTCTTATAGCTAAAATTACTGTAAAGATCACTCTCCTCTCAGAACTTGCTCTACTTAAATTCATATTTTCCAAGTGTAATCATTTCAAAAATACAACTAATACCATTCAAGCTTTTGTACAATTAAGTGTTTCAATTTGTATCCTCGGGTGACCATGTTGAACACTCTTAAGGCTCCTGCTGCAGCCTTTATGACTTGCCCTGTAGCAGTGGCAAGTGGTCACCTTGTGGTGGTTTGGGTTTTAAGCTAGCCGTGTTGCCATTCAAGCCCTAAAAATAACAGATCAGGTTCTGTAACAAAGGATTTGATATTTTTAAAAAATGTTAAGTACAGGCAGTGCAAGTTTGCAGTGAGTGTTTGAGGCAATCTAGCTAATTGTGGCAAGCCCAGTGGAAATTTGTATTTTGTACAATGTGTGCTTGCAGTTTCTGTGCAGGATACCTTTCCTCATTGACTTCACTGTAGTTTGTCTTCTGGAGTAGCGGGGAGTGAAAAGCTGTAACCCCCTGGTGATGGAGAACCCTTTGGCCAGAGACCTTGGGTCCACCAGCCTCGGGGTGTAGTTCCCATGGTTAGAATCATAGAATAAAATCATAGAATCATTCAGGTTGGAAAAGACCTTTAAGATCATCAAGTCCAAC
>NW_009259792.1:535325-535853 GCF_000687185.1 Egretta garzetta | reverse complement strand
CGTTCCCCCACCCCCCCCATCCCACCACTAACCCATGTCCCTAAGCACCTCGTCTGCCCGGCTTTTAAACACCTCTAAGGATGGGGACTCGACCACTTCCCTGGGCAGCCTGTTCCAATGCTTGACAACCCTTTAGGTGAAAAATTTTTTCCTAATGTCCAACATAAGCCTCCCCTGGCACAACTTGAGGCCATCTCTTCTTGTCCTAAGTTGTTGCTGCTTGGGCTGAGCCCTCTGGTAGCTGTGACCACGCGGGGCCAGGCTCCCTTGCAATATGTCCTGCCAGAAATTAAAAGCCAGAAAGCACTTGGGGGTGTAGAGGAAGGAGGGATAGTTTTGTAGGATTTTACAAAACACTTTGATTTTAAACCCACAGAAGTCACAGAGTAAGGTCTCTGAATTTAAGGCTATGACACATTAACCAACATGTGGATTACTTTTAAAATATATGATGAGTTTACCTTTTTCTACTGTTTTAAGAGGTTCTTTCCTCTCTCATAACCACTGTCTAGCCACTGTCACTTCTCA
>NW_009259792.1:530904-535312 GCF_000687185.1 Egretta garzetta | reverse complement strand
TGACTCCCCTGGGGTGCTGTGACCAAATGAAGCGAGCTGGAGGAGGAGGATTGGCAGCAGGCGACAGTCTCCTGAGTTGGGTGGGAAATACCTGAGGGTATGAAGTGTCCTCGTACTAGAAAGTCCCTTCCAGCTGAGAGGGTTTTGGCAACTTTGCTGCTTGTGTGCCTGTGCCCTGACGGAGCAGAAACCCCTGGAAGAGAGGAATAACATGTTTACTTACAGCTCCTTAAAAAAGGAGGCGCAGTTAACAGCCTAGTGCTCCTGCCATTGCCCTTCAAATGTGAGTGAATCCCAGCAAGGATGGGTGCATGGAGGGGAAAGATGTTCTTCGTCCAGGGGGTGATTTTCAAAAAGTGTCAGGTTTCTAATTGCAGTGTCTTGGGTTAACAGCTCAGTTGATCTTTATGGACCTTCTCCAAAAAACAGTGCGTTGTCTGAGTTTGGACCAGGAGAGCGCTGTCTGATACCCTGCATTCACACTGTGTGTTCCTGTTAATGGCAGTAGATAGTTTATGGTTAGATATGTATCATCCTCTATCTAAGGTACCACAGTGGGATGCTTTGGAGGGAGAGGAATAGCTGTGTATGCTTTCACATGGGCATATGTCAGTATATCCGTCGTTTTTTTCCCTAGAGTGACAGCGACTTGCTGCTGCATTGCTTGTTTTGCTCCAAGTTTCTGCTGCTGCACAGTAGGAATCTCAGCATGTTCTTGCAGTGGTGAGACTGGGTGGTTTCCATGATGAGTCAAGCAATGCAGCTGAGCAAGACTGGTGTTTCGCTGGTGAACGTGGGCCAGTATCTCAGTGAGCCTTACATACCTGGAGCTGTCCCAGATTTCCACCTCACCTAAAGGTATCAGCCCTAGGTGGAGTTACATCAGTGGTTAAATGCAAAGTGAATATGTACTTATTAATGATCAAATGTGATGAGTGCAAGGATTCCCAGGTGTGAAATGGAATTAGGGCTATGAGCACACAATAAACATTTCATGACTGCAGAAATCGGAGAAGATTTCGGTACAATCCTTTGCCTCAAACCTGTAGGTGTTTCCCAGCCACTCCCGTTCTTCAGCAATACTGATCCAAGTCTTTTGGTTCACTTCTCTTTATCCATTTTATATCCTTAGAAGAACTAACAGTTACTAGCTTGAACCCAGAAATTGCTTTTACTAATATTGGTTGAGTTCAAGAGGCACAAGGTTCTCCTTTAGAGCTAGCTTAGAAATTCAGTGCATGAACCTAGCTCTTCCTTTTATGATCTTTTCATAATTAAGTAATAAACCTGTGGAGCTAAAAATACAGTAAGGTGAACAAACGTCACAGATGAACGTGTGCCTGGCCCTTTGATGCCATCAGACTGTGAGAGCTTGGAGTTTCCTGGATAGGAAAGCACACCTCTCCTCCATCAGTGCAGGACCCCTTCTGCTTCAGCATCGTCTGTGCTGATTCCTACGTATCAGGAGGAAAACCAAGTGGCTCGTATCAAGGCATGGGGATTTGATGAGTCCTTTCCTGTGTGCATCTTCTGAAAAACAGGCATCGTCCTGCTTTGTCACCTTGCATTCATTTTAGGGGTTTTATTTGATTTTTTAGTACATGGCTTCATCTGCTTACACATCCAGCGATAGAAGATCAGTGTCTCACTTCTTTTGAATCCACAGCAGCTGTTGCTTTTGCTTTGGACGCGTATGGCATCTAATAATCAGATTTAACGTAGTGCATTAATTTTCCCTTCATTCCCTTTACTGGATTATTTTCCTCCAGCAAATATGCCTACAACAAGCTGCATCCCAGGATATTAAGCTTTTACCAAGGGCCATGGGAAACTTCATGGAGGGGCAGAGGCCTGAATCCTACTGCACAGCAAATACCACTTTACTTCAGCCTGGTCCTTGTTTGTCAGATTTTGATATCCGAGCCCTGAAGACCCAAGTTTCCTACCTCACGTGGCAGCTCTCATCAGGAACCATCTGAGGAGAGAGAGTAGCGGCATTGAACCCAGTGGAGATGAGGCTGTCCTAGGAGATGAAGACAGTGTACTAAAACAGTAGAGGGGGGGAAAAAAGTAATAATAGAATATACAAAACAAGTGATTCTCAATGCAATTGCTCACCACACACTGACCAATGCCCAGCCCGTCCCGAGCAGCGATCACTCTCCCAACCCTAGCCAACTCCCCCCGAGCATGAGGCCCTATGGTCTGGAATAGCCCTGGGGCCAGTTGGGGTCAGCTGTCCTGGCTGTGCCCTCTCCCAGCTTCTTGTGCCCCTGGCAGAGCAGGGAAAGCTGAAAAAGTCCTTGGCCAGTCTAAGCGCTGCTCAGCAACAACTAAACCATTAGTGAGTTATCAACATTCTTCTTGTACTAAATCCAAAACACAGCACTGTGTGTCGTGGATGGAGTGAGAGGGAGGCAAAAATAATGTGGTTTATTGGTGTAAAACAGTGAGTTACCAAAGTTCAGTGGTAAATGCAACAGTGGCTTATAAGATTCAATGGCAAGGAACACTTGGTTACTTACTGTACAGAGGGCAGGGTCAGACAAAGCTGTCAGGGAGACCCTCCAGTTGGGTCATGAGGTTCAGACAGGACCCCCTTGCTTTCTAAACTCCTTCCTCAGAGAGGAGTCTGGTGCGGCTGGATCCAGTCCTAGTCCCAGACTTGGTCAATGGTGTATGTCTAAAGGATTATATATGCGCGATCGATCCTTTATGTTACTTGGCTAAGGTTTCAGTGTTAGCACGCTGTTAGCCTATCACTGAGAATCTGTTGTGGTGAGGAATCTCTCAACCTCAAGGAGTAACCTTGAGAGGCGTCCCTGCTCAAGGGGAGATCCTGCCGTGCAGCCCGATGCCGTGCAGGAGAGCTCAAAGGGCTCCTGGGCTGCTCCCTATTGATGGGGGTAAGATAATTGGCTCATAGACATATTTGCATACTGACCACTGTGCTTAGGTGGCCACATTCCACTATAGCCCTCAGCTATCTGTCTTCCCCACATCCAGTGGGTGCATCCTTCACAACCAGACACATCTATCGCGGCTGACACGGGTGGTTATCCCTTGAAAGAGGTCGAGGGAGGGGGAGTCAGAGGGGAGGAGGGAGCACACCACCACCCCATGCCAGCTATTAGGAAGAAGATTAACTCTGTCCCAGCTGAAACCAGGGCAACGATAAATGTCTGAAAATCACCTTGCAAGCCCAGTAAGGACAGTCTTTGGGATGGGTTTAGCTGCTCTCTTACTAGCAACCTAACTGTGTTCAAAAGTGAAAACAGGGAGGTCTAAACCTTTTCAACATCTTTCTTCCAGGAGGAAAGCAGTAAACACGAGGCAATGGATGTGAGGGTAGCCCACTGCCTGCTCCTTTGGGCTGTGCACTTCTTCCCAGCCACGCCGCGCACTGCTCTCAGGGTAAGCTTCACTAGATGAGGTTGCTCAAAGCCCCATCCCACCTGGCCTTGAACACTTCCAGGGATGGGGCATCCGCAACTTCTCTGGGCAACCTGTTCCAGTGCCTCACCACCCTCATCATAAAGAGTTTCTTCCTCATATCCAATCTAAGTCTACCCTCTTTAAGTTTAAAACCATTGCCCCTTGTCCTGTCACTACAGGAAGAAATACTCTGAAGTATTTAATACATTCAATATGCCAAGCAACCTCCAGCACAGCTCCTGGAGTGTTAGACATCTGCTGTTCAGCCTGCTCTACCCAGCAGTAACAGTGCAATTTCCAAGGCATCACGTAGTCAGACTTTGCTTCCAGACTGACAGGGTTGTTGTAGATGATAGACCATTTGACCAAGCAGTGATGGAAGCCCTTTTGGATTGCACCCGGCTGAAAGACATGCAGTCCCAGCATGCAAGGAGCCTGGTACGCCTGCTTCGGGGTCGCTTCCCAACCAGGAGAGGAACAAAGTGGCTATTGGTATTTGTACAGCTTTATCTTATGGTAAAAGTCATATAGATCATGTATTCTCATCAACAAGTCACATATTCTCATCAACATGAGAAATATTGGAGAAGTGTCACGATCCACTGTTGGGTTGAACAATTTGGCAGAGGTTAAACCCCCTTGTTTTCCAACCAACCTCAGATAATTCTGGGAGGTTGGGGGCAGTTGGGTTTAACTTCTGATTAACTCCAATGTTTTATTGTGACTAGGTTCCTTTTACATTCTCGGGAACAGAGTTAAGACTCAAAACAGTGTCAAGTGCCAAGTCACTTTATTTGGCCAACAACAAATACGCAAGAGAAAAGCAGAGAAAGAGAGGAAAAGTGAGAAAGGGAAAGAAAGGGGGAGAAACAAACGGCACGGGAGTGTTGCGATAGCTACCACCACTGGTCTATGTGCTGTCCGTGCGGCCTGAGCGATCCATGGGGTCCGTGGGGCTGGTGGGGGCCGAGGG
>NW_009259792.1:525178-530548 GCF_000687185.1 Egretta garzetta | reverse complement strand
CTCCCAGCTTCTTGTGCCCCTGGCAGAGCAGGGAAAGCTGAAAAAGTCCTTGGCCAGTCTAAGCGCTGCTCAGCAACAACTAAACCATTAGTGAGTTATCAACATTCTTCTTGTACTAAATCCAAAACACAGCACTGTGTGTCGTGGATGGAGTGAGAGGGAGGCAAAAATAATATAGTTTATCGGTGTAAAACAGTGAGTTACCAAAGTTCAGTGGTAAATGCAACAGTGGCTTATAAGATTCAATGGCAAGGAACACTTGGTTACTTACTGTACAGAGGGCAGGGTCAGACAAAGCTGTCAGGGAGACCCTCCAGTTGGGTCATGAGGTTCAGACAGGACCCCCTTGCTTTCTAAACTCCTTCCTCAGAGAGGAGTCTGGTGCGGCTGGATCCAGTCCTAGTCCCAGACTTGGTCAATGGTGTATGTCTAAAGGATTATATATGCGCGATCGATCCTTTATGTTACTTGGCTAAGGTTTCAGTGTTAGCACGCTGTTAGCCTATCACTGAGAATCTGTTGTGGTGAGGAATCTCTCAACCTCAAGGAGTAACCTTGAGAGGCGTCCCTGCTCAAGGGGAGATCCTGCCGTGCAGCCCGATGCCGTGCAGGAGAGCTCAAAGGGCTCCTGGGCTGCTCCCTATTGATGGGGGTAAGATAATTGGCTCATAGACATATTTGCATACTGACCACTGTGCTTAGGTGGCCACATTCCACTATAGCCCTCAGCTATCTGTCTTCCCCACATCCAGTGGGTGCATCCTTCACAACCAGACACATCCATCGCGGCTGACACGGGTGGTTATCCCTTGAAAGAGGTCGAGGGAGGGGGAGTCAGAGGGGAGGAGGGAGCACACCACCACACCATGCCAGCTATTAGGAAGAAGATTAACTCTGTCCCAGCTGAAACCAGGGCAACGATAAATGTCTGAAAATCACCTTGCAAGCCCAGTAAGGACAGTCTTTGGGATGGGTTTAGCTGCTCTCTTACTAGCAACCTAACTGTGTTCAAAAGTGAAAACAGGGAGGTCTAAACCTTTTCAACATCTTTCTTCCAGGAGGAAAGCAGTAAACACGAGGCAATGGATGTGAGGGTAACCCACTGCCTGCTCCTTTGGGCTGTGCACTTCTTCCCAGCCACGCCGCGCACTGCTCTCAGGGTAAGCTTCACTAGATGAGGTTGCTCAAAGCCCCATCCCACCTGGCCTTGAACACTTCCAGGGATGGGGCATCCGCAACTTCTCTGGGCAACCTGTTCCAGTGCCTCACCACCCTCATCATAAAGAGTTTCTTCCTCATATCCAATCTAAGTCTACCCTCTTTAAGTTTAAAACCATTGCCCCTTGTCCTGTCACTACAGGAAGAAATACTCTGAAGTATTTAATACATTCAATATGCCAAGCAACCTCCAGCACAGCTCCTGGAGTGTTAGACATCTGCTGTTCAGCCTGCTCTACCCAGCAGTAACAGTGCAATTTCCAAGGCATCACGTAGTCAGACTTTGCTTCCAGACTGACAGGGTTGTTGTAGATGATAGACCATTTGACCAAGCAGTGATGGAAGCCCTTTTGGATTGCACCCGGCTGAAAGACATGCAGTCCCAGCATGCAAGGAGCCTGGTACGCCTGCTTCGGGGTCGCTTCCCAACCAGGAGAGGAACAAAGTGGCTATTGGTATTTGTACAGCTTTATCTTATGGTAAAAGTCATATAGATCATGTATTCTCATCAACAAGTCACATATTCTCATCAACATGAGAAATATTGGAGAAGTGTCACGATCCACTGTTGGGTTGAACAATTTGGCAGAGGTTAAACCCCCTTGTTTTCCAATCAACCTCAGATAATTCTGGGAGGTTGGGGGCAGTTGGGTTTAACTTCTGATTAACTCCAATGTTTTATTGTGACTAGGTTCCTTTTACATTCTCGGGAACAGAGTTAAGACTCAAAACAGTGTCAAGTGCCAAGTCACTTTATTTGGCCAACAACAAATACGCAGGAGAAAAGCAGAGAAAGAGAGGAAAAGTGAGAAAGGGAAAGAAAGGGGGAGAAACAAACAGCAGGGGAGTGTTGCGATAGCTACCCGGGGCGGCCCGCGCAGCCGGTGCACCTGATGTATCTTCGAATCCAGTGGAGGGCAGATGTTCCTGGATGCTCCTCCTGGTCTCTGCTGGTTTCCCCTTTTTACAGGATTGCCCTCTTGCATAGTCAATAACTGTTTTGCATACCCAGGCCTCCCACTTGGCAGTGGGGTGCATGCCCAGTACCGTCACTAGAGGGTGCTTGAAAATCCCAGAGGGTCCGAGCCCCCTCCCCGTTGTCAGTCGACCCTGGGCCCGGGCGGGGACATGTCTGCCTTGGTGATTAAACTGTCCCACTCAGTTGTCGTGGTGATTAGGCTTTGGTAGTTCAACTTGCCTGCCACCAACCTTGAGACAAGTTTCTAGTCCCTTACAAGAAGTTAAGCCAAATACAGGCTTTTTGACTGAGGAATAGCTGCTGGAGTCATATGTGACCCTGTCCCCTAGCTCAGTATGTCACTTCAGTCGAAGGGTGCAGCTGAAGGCTTCATATCGAGAGACAAACTGTTAGTGGAGGGTTCTGAGCTGGCCTGCATGAGCGACTGGCCACGAGCTCTGCATTCTGGACTTTGAAGACTTCTGGACCTCAAAAGGCCTATTTTACCCTTGAAATCACCTTTCTCGTTTGTGCCAAGGAGTCGTCTTACTTATTGTGACATTCAACCTACGTTCCACTTTTCCTTATTTTTCAGGTTGTCAGTAAGGAATCGAAGATTGGTAATCAGCAAGGTACAGTGAATAGCTACGCATCTTTTAATTCTTTATGAAGTGTTATCGGTTATAAATACCTTACACCCCTGATACCTCATGGACCATGGTATGCTGTCTTACACCTTATAACAGTATCTGCTTGACTTGTTTTCCAGGTGGGTGTATAAATCTTATACCCTGCAAAGATAACGGAGCTATTTGTATTCAGCCTTGTTCTCCCCCCTTCCATGGGGAGACAAGCTTTGTCTGCGAAAACAGAAAGTGGCAAATGTTCACAGATGCTTGTGCTAGCCTGGATGTTCAGTCCCTTTTTCAGGTGAGGTAACTGTTCTGCATCTACATTGGCCTATGCTCATAATTTCTTGCAAAGACACCCCCCCCTTCCTCCACACCTTTTAAAACTTGAGCAGAGGGAAGAAGTTGGGATCTTAAAACACCAATTGCGTTAGTAACAGGATTTGACATCACCTTAAATCAAATGATGGGAAATAAATTTGGAAAATTCCTATATGGAATCATAATTCAGAAATGAAATCGCCTTGTTCACTCGGCTGGTGTTCTTCACGTGGGTCTAAACCAAGACAATGATACACTAGAATGAACCTGTAATAATCGGATGATTCACGGTAAATTCTCCCCTAATTACAAAATAAAGGACCTTATTCAAGTCACTTCAAGAATAAGGCACTGTATTTAGTTCTGGCCCCTTCCTTCATGTGTGTTGTACAAGCACGACATTCTTCTCAGGTGAGCTTTGGTCCTGGGCTTCAGGCCATCTGGCACGTTCATTGCACGCCCCAGCACTGCACCTCTTGCCTGGTTGTAGCTGTAGCTTAATTTTCATTCTGCTCATTAATTGTCTCAAATTTATTTTCTTCCCTCCAGAGGATTTCTGAACGCGAACTTGTTCCAAGCTCTGGAGGACATGTTAGTGTTGCTGGAGGACACCTTCCTTTTGTAGGGGAAGGAAAGCCAGACCGTGGGAAGCCTGGAGATGGAGCAAAATATTTTGGTGCTGATGACTATGGGGATAGTAACTGCCAAGCTGATTTTTCATGCATCATCCCAGATATCCTGTCTTCACCAGCCATTCCAGGAAACATTGCTGATATAGTGGAGTTGCTAAAGAAGATTTCCCTGCTGTTTTTGGAGAACGTCAATAGAGGAAAAATGCAGGTATTTACTTTTATGGGCTTCAGGAGGGGTTTCTGAGCTTGCTGGAGCACCCAGACAGTGTTTTGTCCTTATAGCTACTCTCCAATAAGTGGTGGCTGCAACTTGCATGGAGGTCACCTGGAAAGTTTCCAGAGAGGATGATTTTATCTTGTCAGAGAAACTGTTTAGTCTGTCCATGTGTGGTGGAAATCCTCTGTTTCACCCAGGAGTGGAATTTGCTTTCTTTAAAAGTAAAAGTTTGCAGGAACCACTGTTGTAGACATGGGAGAGCAGTACCAGGAAGGATCAATTTTTCAAGTATGACATCGTAGGGAAGGCAGCCATGGAGGTGCTTACCCACAGCTATGTTGTTATGTGTTGCACAATGGAAACTGAAATCTTTCCCTGATGAACTCAGAAATCAGAGAGGCGGGGGAAGAAATGTAGGGAGGGAGGTGCAAAGCAGACCTGCATAGTGGGTCAGCGTATGGAATAGGACTTAGGTGTCCTGATTTTTGATCTATACTTCCTTCTCCAAGCACTTTTTGAGCTGTGATATGAAGAGGATAGGAGAACTCCGTTAGTGATTCGTGCCAATGAGATGTTTGGGTTTGACTGGGATGGGATCATGGGAACCTGCTTGTTGTCAAAGAATAATATTCCCTTTATAGAAATCACTCGAGTTAAATGAGCCTTTCTGGAGGCCCTGCCAGTGGAAAAATAGTTGGTTTCCTTTAACATAAAAAATAACTTATTTTTTTCTTTTTTCTTTCAGAGTTACAGCAGGATAGCAAACCATATTCTAAACAGCTCCATCATTTCCAACTGGGCTTTTGTAAGGGACAGAAATGCCAGTTCGATATTACTGGACTCGGTGAATTTATTTGCTGGGAAACTTCTTCTAAGGAATGGGTCAGAAAGTATACAGGAACACTTCATCTCTACAAAAGGCTACAGCATACATAAAAATAGTTCAGGGAAGAGCTTTGATTTTTCTATGGCATTCAGTAACACAGGCAATATCACTGGGCACATGGTCATTCCAGAAGAAGAACTTTTGAAGTTACCCAAGACTTCCAAAGCCATCAGCGTTGCATTTCCAACGCTTGGAGCCATTATAGAAACCAGCCGGTTGGACCCTGGCTTGGTGAATGGAATGGTCTTGTCTGTGTCTCTGCCAGAAGAGCTCCGGCATATTTTGCTCACCTTCGAAAAGGTGAATAAACTGGAGAACGTCAAGGCTCAGTGTGTTGCGTGGCACTCTGCTGAAAGGAGGTGGGATAGCAGGGCATGCACAGTGAAGTCTGACAACATCAGCAGCGTTGTTTGCATCTGCAGGCATCACCGTCGGACGTTCAAATCCTTTTCCATTTTGATGTCCCCCACCACGCTGCGAAATGCAGTGCTGGATTACATTACTCGTGT
>NW_009259792.1:519302-524929 GCF_000687185.1 Egretta garzetta | reverse complement strand
GTAGGGTTAGGCCTTTCCATTTTCAGCTTGGTTCTCTGCCTTATCATCGAGACTGTTGTCTGGCATCATGTTACAAAAACTGAAATAACCTACATGCGCCACTTTTGTTTGGTTAACATCGCTACATCCCTTCTCATTGCTGATGTTCTGTTCATTTTGGCAGCTGTCATGCACAATACAGCCCTAAACTACCAGTTGTGTGTAGCAGCCACTTTTTTCCTTCACTTTTTCTATCTTGCCTTGTTTTTTTGGATGTTTACCCTGGGCCTCTTGATTCTCTATGGATTATTGTTAATTTTTTTTAAGATAACAAGATCTGTATTAATAGCTACAGCATTCTCTATTGGCTATGGATGTCCCTTGGTCATATCTATCCTCACTGTTGCCATTACTCAACCAAAAAATGGGTATTTAAGGAGCGGTGCCTGCTGGCTCAACTGGTATGAGACGAAAGCCCTTTTGGCCTTTGTTGTCCCTGCTCTGAGCATCATTGTTGTGAATGTGGTGGTGGTGGTGGTGGTTGTGGTGCAGACTGGAAGATCCTCTGTTGGAGAAGGCTGCAAGTCACAAGATTTGAGCAACATGATCCGAATTAGCAAAAACGTGGCCCTTCTGACGCCTCTCCTGGGTCTCACCTGGGGGTTTGGATTGGCAACGATCGTTGACAGCCGCTCTCTGGCATTCCACATTACATTTGCGCTACTGAACGCCTTCCAGGTAAAATCTGCGAGGCAGGGAATGCTGTGTGCTCAGACTTTGCTGAACTTGGGAAAAGGTAGTAGACCTAAAAGGGGCTGGCAGCTTGAGCTGTGAATGAAAAACAGGATCTCAGCTTTCCTTTCAGCTTAACTATTTTACACGATGCGTGCACTAGGCATCCTGCATCGAGGTACTTGACGCAGATGGGTAATGGAACAAACTAGTTGGTGTAAAGCGTGGTGAAGAATTAAGATGACAAGTTTATGTTAAACACAAAATACACTGGTTAATGTCCAGTGATTGCAAGGATGTCTCATCCTTATCAGTTAACAAATACACAGAAAATTCTCTCTTGCCATTGAAGATGGTTTTGTTTAACTCATCAGTTATAAACATCCAAAGTTGCTTGGAATACAGTTGTATACCCAGTCTGCCTTAGCTCTTCTTGGCTAATACTGCTACTAGGTGGGTTGAGAAAGTCCTGGTATGTAACTCGTCAGTCCAGTTCATAATGAGAATTAACACGGGTTATGTATCCATTCTTGACATTCCCAGAGAGCCCGTGTGACCTGGGTGGATAACAGCAATGTGCAAAAGGAGTTTGTCTGAGTCATAGGTGATGAGATCTATCACACTGACAAAAACAGTATTTTGTCTATCCTTACGGAAATAGTGTCTAGAAGCACTTAAGAAACTTCATGTGGTTATGCTGGTTTTGTTAACTGGTTTTGCAATTTTTTAGGGATTCTTCATCCTGTTGTTTGGGACACTCCTGGACAGAAAGGTACTCGGGTCACTTCAGCACTTATTCTGGATTATACGAACATTTTCTACACTTTGATAAACTGTTCCCGTTAATTTTTTTTTTTTTTTAATCTACAGACAAGAGAAGCCTTAAGGATGAACTGCCTTTCATCAAAGCGGAGGTGTAGCCTAGCAAAGGTAAAGATTCCATCCCTCCTCTCCCCCCTCTCCCACAATGTCTTAATTTAAAATTTACACCAGTTTACACACCTTCTTATTTCTACATGGAGAGAATGGAACGATCCACTAAATCTTACCTAATTTAACATTTTTGTAAGGGAAGTGCTTACTGGAGGAAATACAGGTGTATCAAAAGTATGTTGAGGTTATGAAGCTTCTAAATATTAGAAGTGGCAATCTGTAGATTTTTATGAACTCTACATAACCTACTGCTGTTACAGAATTAAAACTGGTATTTTACTCTAATCTCTTCACCTGTAGATACCAAAGCCCTTTACACAGAGAATGGCTATGACTTTTCCCATCTGGAAAATAGATCTACTTTAAGGTTACTGACTAAGTAAGGACAGAATTAGGAGTCCAAAATCCCATTGTAATGACCTGTTTGCTGCATTCACGAAAATAGGGATCCATATGACAGCAGTGCTGCTCTAGGATGCGCGAGGTTTGTTTTGCTTCCAGCTGAACGTCAGCTTGGGATGGAAACCACTCAGAGCCTGGCCAGTGCATTTGGTGCTCATCACTGTTGTGTACTCGTAAGAGCTTGGGGTTTGGTTTGTTTTCTTTTTTTAAATATCAGGGCAATTCATTAAAAGGAAATGTTTAATCCTGGAGACAATAACTGTGTTTCACCAGCTTCCTAGGAAAACATTGACAGGATTGGTGTGTTGACACCATTGAGTTAGTGTTTCCTACCTCTGCTGGAACTTTTATCTGTTGTTAGATTTATTTTGGTACCAAGGCTTTAATGGTTTCACACTGTGTTTATAAAAGGGAATCCCCTTTAGCTGTCTCACAAGAATTGGCTGAAGTGCTCCTGATATCTGCTAAAAGAGACTTTGAAAAAATAAAGTTATTTCCTTGCTTTTCTGTAATCTATTTACTAATCAGTCCTGGTTCTAGTATCAAAAGCTGCAGAGTGTCTTTTAGTGACAATGTCTCCAAATGTAATTGGTTTATGAGGAAAAAAATAGAGGGGTTGAGGAAGCTGTACCTGCTTTCTGCTATTAGCATTGCCTGGTGTGCTTTGGGTCATTTGGTGCGAGAGAGGCTGCGTGTTCATGCAACTTCTGATTCCTCTGCATCCTTCCTCTCCAGTTCGGTCTTCAGCTGCATCCAGCTTTGCTGTTACGTGCCAACTTTAAATGCAGTGCAGAAGGTCCTCTCTTAAAACAAAACAAAAGGACCACAAAATACCCCACCCAAAACCCCCAAACAACACACACACACACACATCCCTCCCCCAACAAAACAAAACCCAAAACAAAACCCTAAGCCCCCAGAACAAACAAAAAGACCAACCCCAAAACCTCTGCTAAAATTAACTATTTCCTACCTAACAGAGGATGAAGAGAAGGGAAGTGCTTGCGACTGTGCCAAATTTAATAAACAATGATGACAATTCCTGCTTTTACAGATCAGGGATCCAAATAACAGTGAAGATGTGAAACTGTTATGAGGCTTTGGGTCAGGAGTGAAAGTCTGAAAATTAAAATTCTCTCAAGTCACCACATAATACTCTGGAAATGAGAGATGGAATTATCGCTAATCCCATGACTCGGCAACATTTACTAAAAGTATTAAGTCATCTCACTGGGCAAAACTTGATGTGGAAACCATGGCTGCATGTGCCTAAGAACTTGGGTCAATGTTGTCACTCACTGGGGTGGAAGAGACCTTGTGTAGGTGTTTACCATTGCCTAACAGAGAGGGGGAAAATGTTGGTCATCCACTTTTGTAGACTTGGGTATAAATATGGAACTCTGCTAATTAGAGCTGAAGAGTTTGTCAGAGTTGTAATGACTGTTAAAAAAAAGTCTTGTTTCAGAGAACTTCAGAATGGCATATCTGGGGTTTTAATGGTATGTAAAATTTCTAGGAGGGTTATGCAGATTCTTTCTTTAGGTCTCTTCGTTTCTCCAGACTCATAAGAGCCTTTCTTCTGGGTCAGACTATAAGATGATCATCCTGTGGCGTTCCTCTTGGGACTCTGAGGCGCCTCCTGTTTGAAATGGAACCTCCACCTACACGGATGGTATATCCAATCTGACCTGTTGATTTCTCTTCTAGTCGTAGCAGGGGACAGTTGTCTTCAGTGGATCTGACCAGGGAGAGGAAAAGGAGCGCTTCTTACACAGAAATCCTGGTTTGAGATGAGCCGGGGTGGCTGAGCAGCTCGGAGCATGGACGGCACTGTCTTGGAGCACAATCACAGGAACCATCATAAAAACCAGAAGAGAAAAGGCCCTGAACCTGCTGTCAGGAGCAGGAAACCATCAGTGTTCCTGCCTGCAACCCTTGGAGGAAACACACCGATATATAAAGGTTGTTTCTCATCTTTGTGAAAACTGCTGTGAGGAGAGCTTGTCCTCGTTTGCCATTTCAGTGCTTCAATTTCCTACTTTTTTTCATGTCAGTGCAATAAGGAACTGTAAAGCTTGGGGGGACTGTTCTAAAATTATTTAATTTTTAACATGATGTACAAATATTGAGCATTATCTAGCTGGTTT
This sequence comes from Egretta garzetta, assembly GCF_000687185.1. Taxonomy (NCBI): domain Eukaryota; kingdom Metazoa; phylum Chordata; class Aves; order Pelecaniformes; family Ardeidae; genus Egretta; species Egretta garzetta. Next base: position 520,736 of record NW_009259792.1, on the reverse strand, counting down.
TGCCTGTCTTTGGTCACGAGTGTTTCTGTTAGGTGACACCATATTCCTCATTTCCATCTGTCCTCCCAGACTGGTGGACAACATTAACTCATTTCTGCATTACAGCTGTTGTCTCCACCTCAATATGTGTTCTCTCCATCTCAGTACTTGTGTGTCAGAGGAATTGTACAAAGCCCTTTTTTGGTCTGTCAGGACAGAATTTTCATTCCTTTTCCAGTCCTGCAAGACAATGACAGAGATAAACAAGAAGAAGCACTCTTCTAATAATTAGTTTCCCTCTTTAGATGTAGGAAAGCAAGCCTTGAATATGCTTCAGAGTTGCATCAAGTGGATGGAGATATCCTGTGTCCCTTGGAACATGCTAACATGTTCATCCATGTGAGATTGGTCTGTCTGGTTTCATTAGAAAATCAGTCCTTGGTCTGAGAAACCCTTTCTAATGAAAGCTTTGATAGAAACGTTGTTGTATCTTGTCAGGACAAATCGATGTTTTCAAATGGAAATAAAGTTGAAAATTTTGTCATTGTTTCTAATAAGTGGTCCTTCTCCTCCTCTACCAAAAAAATAGATTAAATGCTCTTTAATGTTAGCTGGTATTACTCAAGTCAGAAATCATTCATCCCCCTGTGGCTTCACATACATTTGAAATATAAAGATATAATCAAAATAATACTGTTTTCTATCATCAGCACCCTTTTATTAAGAGTGAGAAAAATACCCTGGAAACCACTATGGGAAAACGCCCAGCCTGATGTCTCAGGGGACAAGCTGGGGCTCTGGAGGGGGTGATCCGGAGGGCAGAGCTCTGGCCTGGGCCGTGAGACAGTTCTTCTCGTCCCCAGGACTCTCTTACTTCCTTGCATTTTCCTCCCCTATTTTCTCTCCACGTAGACTGCAGTCTTTTATTATAAGAGACTATCCCTGCTCCTTCTGTACTGTGGATTTGCATGCTGGAGAGCTTTTGATCAGATTGAGATAAAATTGGGCTTATGTGCTGCTCTAGCATGAATTTCAAAAGACCGTTACCCCAAACTCTGCTTCTTAGTGTCGAGCAGCATAGAATTGTTTAGGTTGGAAAAGACCTTTAAGATCATCACGTCCAACCCCTCTACGTTTTCTGCCCCTCTACTCAGCTCTTTCTGCCCCTCTACTCAGCTCTGGTGAGACCTCACCTGGAGTACTGCGTCCAGCTCTGGAGCCCTCAGCACAAGAAGGACATGGAACTGTTGGAACGGGCCCAGAGGAGGGCTACAAAAATGATCCGAGGGCTGGAGCACCTCTCCTATGAGGACAGGCTGAGAGAGTTGGGGTTATTCAGCCTGGAGAAGAGAAGGCTGGGGGGAGACCTGATTGCGGCCTTTCAGTACCTAAAGGGGGCCTATAGGAAAGATGGGGAACGTCTTTTTAGTAGGGCCAGCTGTGTTAGGACAAGGG
>NW_009259792.1:518848-519146 GCF_000687185.1 Egretta garzetta | reverse complement strand
TCTATGTAGCGGTGTCCCTGCTCACTGCAGGGGGGTTGGACTAGATGACCACTAGTGGTCCCTTCCAACCCTAAACATTCTATGATTCTATGATTCTAACCCTTAACCTAGCCATGTCCCTAAGCACCTCATCTACCCTTCTTTTAAATACCTCCAGGGATGGGGACTCCACCACTTCCCTGGGCAGCCCGTTCCAATGCTTGACAACCTTTTGTATTGGGTTTCTGTGGCAAGGTCTTGGTAGTTGGGGGGGCTACAGGGGTGTGGCTTCTGTGAGAAGGCGGCAGAAGGATTTCCC
>NW_009259792.1:513566-518492 GCF_000687185.1 Egretta garzetta | reverse complement strand
GGAGCACATGCTGAAGCAGGTTTGCCGGCAGAACCTGTGACCCCACAGGGAACCTAATGCTGGAGCAGTCTGCTCCTGAGGGACTGCACCCCGTGGAAGTTATGGACCCATGCTGGAGCAGTTTGTGGAGAACTGTAGCCCGTGGGAAGGACTCGTGTTGGAGAAGTTCGTGGAGGACTGTCTCCTGTGAGAGGGACCCCATGCTGGAATAGGGGAAGAGTCTTCTCCCTAGGAAGAAGAAGCGGCAGAGACAACATGTGATGAACTGACCTCAACCCCCATTCCCGTCCCCCTGCGCCGCTGGGGGGAGTAGGTAGAGGAACTGGGAGTGAAGTTGAGCCCAGGAAGAAGGGAGGAGTGGGGGGAAGGTTTTTAAGATCTAGCAGTTTTTCTCCTCTCCTTCTCTGATTTTGATTGATAATAAATTAACTATTTCTTTCAAGTGGAGTCTGTTTTGCCCATGATGGTAACTAATAAAATGATCTCTCCCTGTCCTTATCTCAACCCACGAGCCTGGTTAGAGGGGAGTGATAGAGCGGCTTTGGTGGGCCCCTGGTGTCCAGCCAGGGTCAAACCACGACACCCTTTCGGTGAAAAAATTTTTCCTAATGTCTAACTTAAACCTGCCCTGGCACAACTTGAGACCATTTCCCCTCGTCCTATCTCCCGTTGCCTGGGAGAAGAGGCCGACCCCCACCTTGCTACAGCCTCCTGTCAAGCAGTTGTAGAGGGCGATCAGGTCTCCCCTCAGCCTCCTCTTCTCCAGATGAAACAACCCCAGTTCCCTCAGCCGCTCCTCATAAGACTTGTGCTCTAGACCCCTCACCAGCATCTTCTGTGCTTTACCTTCTTTTTCTCCTTGAAGTACTTGAAGGGTTTTTTTCTTTCCTTTCCCCCCCCACCCCGTAGTAAGTTATATGTATCTTGGAGTTGTCTCTGTTAAACCTTCTTCAGCATCAGTAGCATCTCCTCCAAATCCTGCATGGTCTTTTTCTGTGTAGTATCAGAGCTACGTGCCTCTCGTGCTTCAGGGATTTATTTCACTGGGGTGGTATTGTACTCCCGATTTATGGATCGGCTACTGTATTTTGTAGACTAGTTCAAAGGCTGACGTGGGACCTGTAGTGTCAGGTTGGTGTTCAGTGTGTGGCCTTTTCAGCCGTGACCCTCTGTCACCCCTGAAGTAAGGGGACCACGTTGTGCAGTTTGTGCGGCATGGCATGGAGAAAACAACTGCTTTGCACCTGAATTTGCTGCAATATATTTAAAAAGACCCCTCTGTTTCCCACCATTCCTTGGGACCACATTTAATTCATCTGCTATTTTTTTTGTTCGTTTGACTTACTGTTAACAGTGAAATTTTATTGATAAAATGCTGAGATTTTTTGATAGACCTGAAAATTTAAGAAAACTGGCCTCACCCTAGCACCTTACCCTTCTCTTGGGTGTGGAGACATGCGCATGCGAAACCACAGTCCATTAAAACTGTGGATTTGTAGACAGTCTTGGATGAGGCTTCCCATATTATATGCACCTCATCCAAAACCCCAGGAATCCAGCAGGAGTCTTGCCCAGGCGATAGCGCTGTGAAAGGAATCTGTTTCAGCTGCAGTTTGCTGAGAAAAGCATCTAAACCATTTATCAAAGGCTGTTTGAATTACAGTGCTTATTTTCAGGAGCTGGCACACAGCAGAGTGGTTTACCCTGTGTTTTATGATCATTTACCTATTTAAAAAATAGCTGGGGACTTACAGAAGACCAGTTAATGGTACAGGATGAGGATGAGTGTGGAAGTTTTATTTTGACTACCCCAAAATTAGACCGGCCAGGAACATTTAATGAATAAATGTTTTTGAGAGCTGAAAGCTGTAACTGTCCTTTACGGGTTGTTAACTGGTATTTCTTTAAATGCCATGGGCCTGGCTCTAATTGCAGCTAGGGGAGGTGAGGGGAGGAAGGAAAATCACTAGAGCTGGGATTCTGCCAGTTTCCCAAATTATCAATGCAGCAACAGCTCAATAATCACACACACAGAATCGTAAGGGTTGGAAGGGACCTCAGGAGATCATCTAGTCCAACCCCCCTGCTAAAGCAGGCTCACCTAGAGCATGCTACACAGGACTTCATCCAGGCGGGCTTTGAATATCTCCAGAGAAGGAGACTCCACAACCTCCCTGGGCAGCCTGTTCCAGTGCTCTGCCACCCTCAGAGTGAAGAAGTTCTTCCTCATATTCAACTGAAACCTCTCGTGTTTCAGTTTGCATCCATTGCCCCTAGTCCTGTCGCTGGACACCACTGCAAACAGACTGCTTCCGTCCTCTTGACTTCCGCCCTTAAGATATTTGTATGCGTTGATGAGATCCCCTCTCAGTCTTCTCTTCTTCAGGCTGAACAAGCCCAACTCTCTCAGCCTTTCCTCGTAGGGGAGATGCTCCAGTCCCTTTATCATTCTGTCATAATGTCAGTGGTGAATGGGTCAGATAGACCCCTTGATGTGTTGGAGCTTGTTTTGGAGCTGTTCCACCCCGCTTGCCGAAGTGGTCAGACTTGAAAACCCCAAGTGCTCTTCTTCACAAGGTGACACAGTTAATGGGATAACCCGTTGGGTTTTGGGTTTTTTTTCCATGGACTTACAGCGTTGGTTGCATGGCCAAGCGTAGAGACATCTCGGGGCTCCTTGGCCAGGCAGGTAAAATTGAATTTTCTTGTGTCACATTTGACACCAAACCAAGTTCTTGGGCAGAATATTAATTTACCTCAAATCCCTCAAGTTTAAGATTGCCTTTCCAGAGCCAGGCAATTTTTCCACGCTTTTTTTGTCTAGCACAGGCACAGCTGGTGAATCAAGCGAGAGTAAGATGCCAAACCAACAGAGTCTTTGCAGGCTGTTAACAAGACAAAATTTGCTTGTGGAAGATGCTCACCTACACTATGAGGCTCAGCCCTGCCAGCTCCAGCCATGCTTCCAGCCTGCTGCCCATGGCTCCAAGAGCTGGCAAAGGCATTGCATGGCTCTAGGTCTGCTCGCTGGTTTGCTTTGCTGAGAGGTGTCATGATGCCCTGCTTGGCTTCAGCTGTTAATGGTACGCGTTGCTAGACAAGCAGGGTTTGTAGGGTAATGTTCTCCCAAAGTTAAATTTTATTTCGGGGTATGAGGGGAAAGCAGAGTTTTGGCCATGCAGCCCTTTTTCATCTCTGCCCCCACAGTGAAGATGTACCTAAAATTTCTGATGGGCGTGGTCCCAGGACAGAGCCCATTGGGAGCACTGCCTCTTCTGGCTCCAGTTTCAATGTTTCTGTTTAGGCTAACAGTGCTATGTGAACGTATCTTTGGCACGTCTGTAAATGCCATTGGGTCCAAATTGTAAAACCAACAGTACTCCCCCTCCATGACCCCCAGATGCCCCATTTGTGTCCTGTAGGCAGAGTGATGCTGATGACTTAGTTTATGATTTCTAATGTATTCTGCACTATAAAGAGATATTTTTATTTTCATTTTCCCAAGGGGCTTATCATCAATGTCAAATGCCATTAGCGTTGTATATAATTTTAACTTTTCTGTTATCTTTTGATGTAATCCAATCCATGGTTTTGCTCTGAACACTGTAGTTGGAGGTGTTTTTCTTGAACGGCTTCCAACTGGATGTAAGAGAGAAACCTTTCCAATGGTGTAAAGTTTGTGAACTTGTTTACATGCAGTCTACATTTCAGGTCAGATTTGGTTGGACACCACAGGCCCTCAGGTCCCCATTGTATCTGACACCCGGCCTGACTTTAGTGACACCTTGAGGCTAGTTCAGGCTTTGGGAAAACAAGAATAGTTCATCTGTCACTAATTACTGCAGCCACATGCTAAGGTTGTTCTTTTTCACAACTGGAAAAAGTCATCTTTGGTCAATTAATTTACTTAACTGCAGCCAGTAAATGGAATTGCGCTTTTATTTGTTCAGTGGTGCTAAACTTGAAAAGCCCAGTGCTCTCTTGCTTGCTTAAGCATCAGTGTTTAATTATAGCCTTTCAACCCACATAAAAAGGTGTACACGTACCCTTGGGGTATTTTTGTTTCAGGTTGAGACCAGCAGTAAATCATCTGTTTGGGTGGTTTGAAGACTGAGTGTTGAACAATGGGTTCTGACCCTTGGGGACTGCAAGTTGAGTTTTATAATTTACTACTTATTCACGCTGCAGCGTCTCTGGGCAGGGAAGAGGCAGACTACTGCAATTACTGGGCTATTGGAAGATCAAGCTATATTTAGCTTGAATTTGTCCTGCTTCAAATACCCCTCCTTAAGAAGGATAACTTAGTGGTAGAATGAAGTATTTTGACAAGCAGAGGGTTTTCCTTTCTCTGGTGTTGCTAAATCAGCCTTTCAGTAAACTCTTATTATTGGTATCTGTACAGGGGGGTGAAAGCAGTTCCCCAGCCCATGAAACAGTCCCTTCTGGCCTTAGCACTCAGTAACTGTCCCAGGCCTTTCTCTTCATTGCAATATTGTTATTAGCAGTCAAATGTGATTTTCTAGTATTATAGGTGGGCAACCGCAGGCAGAGCTCTCTGCTTTGGCTTGCTCTTTGATAGCAACTATAAGGCAAAGGAAGGTGGGGTAATTGCATCGGTATACTTGCATTGGAGCCAACCCTCTTAAACTCTGCTCTTCATTAGTAGTATCTTTGCTCCCCTTTGGAAGAGTGTTTTTCTTCCAGAAATATTCTATTGATGTCAATGGTTAATCCTGACCTCTTGTGGTACAAGACAGCAGAACTGGACTTGAGGTACCACTTGCATGTTTGTTTCTCTGAGCGATCGCTGTTTCCACAGCATGCTGGGTTTGGCTGGGGTAGAGTTAATTTTCTTCACAGTAGCTCATATGGGGCTGTGTTTTGGATTTGCACTGGAAACAGTGTTGATAACCCAGTGATGTTTTC
>NW_009259792.1:499519-512964 GCF_000687185.1 Egretta garzetta | reverse complement strand
CACAGCTGGCCCTACTAAAAAGATTTTCCCCATCTTTCCTATAGGCCCCCTTTAGGTACTGAAAGGCCGCGATCAGGTCTCCCCGCAGCCTTCTCTTCTCCAGGCTGAACAAGCCCAACTCCCTCAGCCTGTCCTCATAGGAGAGGGGCTCCAGCCCTCAGATCATTTTTGTGGCCCTCCTCTGGACCCGCTCCAACACTTCCATGTCCTTCTTGTGCTGAGGGCTCCAGAGCTGGACGCAGTACTCCAGGTGAGGCCTCACCAGAGCAGAGCAGAGGGGCAGAATCCCCTCCCTCGACCTGCTGGCCACGCTTCTCCCAATGCAGCCCAGAGTACGGTTGGCCTTCTGGGCTGCCAGCACACATTGCCAGCTCATGTCCAGCTTTTCATCCACCAGCACCCCCAAGTCCCTCTCGGCAGGGCTGCTCTCGATCCTTTCTTCCCCCAGCCTGTACTGATACCTTACTGCAGTAAGGGATTCTATTTTTCTGGGTAATGATACTTCCACACACAATCTTTTTTTCTGTCATGGTGTAGCTGAAAATCTCTCCCATTTCTGGGATGGTTGGCTTGGGAGCTCTGGGGCAGCCTGGATTTCTGGCTTAGCTTCTACGTTTTTACAAAATGTTATCTTAATCTCTGCTTATGGTAGAGAGCCCAATGTATTCATCTGGCCAGCTGGAGAGGTACAGCAGAAATCCTCTCCTTATCTCCTGTACTGCCAGTATAGGCGCTGCTGGGCATAGCAAGAATAGGGCAGCAGAATGGAGGATTTTGACCTTTTTATCAATAAGCTCTAAAGCTACCAGAGTATAATGTGTGTCAGGATCCGCCAAAAGATCTACTGAAGACAAGACTTGAAGGCTGTCTTTGAAGTGTGCTGGGTAGTAGTACAATTCCCACTGATTCTAAAACAAATTTCCAAGCAGTAAGTGTCTTGAAAACGTCTGCTTTCGGGAAAAGGTTCACTGGTACAATTTTTTAAGCTATTTTTTTTTTTTTTAGGCCAGAAGAAACTGTTGAGATTAACCAGAGCCTTCTCCTCTCAGAGATGATCAAACCACCTTTCAACCTTCTTTTGGACAGACTGACCTGTCTTTTGACCTGTCTTCTTCCTTTCAGAAGAGGAGTTGTAGTATTGAATTTGTATTGATTTCCCTTTTTGCTAGCAGACAGAAGGATTAATTTAGTACACAAATGCACCCTGGACATGAGCCGGCAATGTGAGCTCTCAGCCCAGAAGGCCAATGGTGTCCTGGGTGAAATCAAAAGCAGCGTGGCCGTCAGGGTGAGGGAGGGGATTCTGCTCCTCTGCTCTGCTCTGGTGAGACCCCACCTGCAGCTCTGTGTCCAGCTCTGGAGCCCTCAGCACAGGAAAGACATGGACCTGTTGGAGCGGGTCCAGAGGAGGGCCACAAAAATGATCTGAGGGCTGGAGCACCTCTCTTGTGAAGAAAGTCTGAGAGAGCTGACGTTGTTCAGCCTGGGGAAGAGAAGGCTGCAGGGAGACCTGATTGTGGCCTTCCAGTGCTTAAAGGGGGCTTGTAAGAAAGATGGGGACAAACTTTTTAATAGGGTCCATAGTGATAGGACAAGGGGCAATTGTTTTAAACTGAAAGAGGGTAGACTCAGACTAGATATAAGGAAGAAAATTTTTATGATGAGGGTGGTGAAACACTGGCAGGGGTTGCCCAGGGGGGTGGTAGATGCCCCATCCCTGGAAACATTCAAGACCAGGTTGGACGGGGCTCTGATCAACCTGATCTGGTTAAAGGTGTCCCTGCTCACTGCAGGGGGGTTGGACTGGATGACCTCTAAATGTCCCTTCCAACCCAAACCATTTTATGATTCTGTGATCCTTCATGTTACAAACTGTGTTAAAGTCATAGGAATTTGGGTCTTCTTCCTTTAATGAATGTGTGTGAAAACCCACAAGAAAAAGAGAGTCAAGACTGAATTTCTGATTACTGAGTTACTCACTTGAGTTACTACAAGTTTCTTAAAAATAAACATGCTTTATGGAAATGGAAGTTTAGAGCCAGAGGTGAGACAGGAGATCGGCTGAGTGAGAATACTGTCGTTGCTTCCAGGTCGTCTATGAATTCTAGTGTGCAGGGAGGTGAGAAATGTAAAGGAAAGCTGTGTAAGCCAAATGAGCACGACTTTCAGCTAAAATGTGCCTAAAATTGAATTGATCTGATAACAGAATAGTCACCTCTCTGCAGAGATTAGATTAACTGCTCTCGGTCAGTCCTAATTGCTTTCAGGGTGTAAATTCTCCTGGGGAACCTCAAGAAGTGAGGGGTCATAAACCTGAATCCTCTTTTTCTATAATCAGTGTGGAAAATTGTATCCTATGTTATGAAATTACAGTCTGAAAGGTGTTGGTGACAGGTAAGAGAAATATTTGCAAATACGTACCTGCTAAACCAAAGTCTGTGCCCTGTGCAGTTCTAAGTAGAAGTGATGTGATTCAGTAGCATAAGATAATCTTCTTCTGCAGGCAGAAAAGCAGGTGATTAACAATCACTTACCAAAATTCTTAATTGTTAATTTTGCTGATATAAGGGGAAAAGGGTATCCTACAGCCATTGTGTCTGGAGTCATGTGTTTTTATGAAAGAAACTGCTAAAAATTATATTATTTTCAGCTGGTGAACTCTGGACTTGTACTCTACTTAGCTTGATATGATTTGACATAACTAAAGAATTGTTTCCAGGAAATAAAAACAAGTCATGTGGCTCAGAGACAGACCTTATGACAACATAAATAAAAGCAAATAGTATGAAACAAATTATTGGATTATTTCTTCAGGGTAAGCCCATGATTTTCACACTGCCTGATTGCTGTTTTCAGGCCAAATTTATTTTATTGGTGCAGTAAACTATGCAAACAAGAAAAATAGAAAGCAAATGTAATGTGCTTTGCTCAGTTCTCTTGTACAACAGTGCAATCGTCCTAATAAGTAAAGAAAACACAAAAGTTTGACAGAGCAACTGGGGCACTTACTGGAAATATTCTTTGCCCTCATGTAAAGAAGTCTGAAACTTCAGTTGTCTTGCTCTTCTATGGAGATGATCTTGGCATTCATTCAACCTAGTTTCTGTACAAGAGTGAAGAAAGCTTCAGTGCAATAAGATACGGATTTGGAAAATAACATTTGAGACTAGTTCTGCCTTTTCCTGGGCTATTCAATGAACCTAAAGCCTTTCTTGCAGAATTATTGCTGGTGTAATCATTTTGCATTGTTCTGGTCGTGTTGCTTCTCAGTTGAAAGGTAGCTGAAAGACACCGATTCTCCTGGTTTTGAGGAAACCTTTGCCCATGAAGTATCCTGGGCAGGGTTGGTCTGTCTGCATGCTGGACATTCACTTCTGAGCCAGCATGTTAGGGCAGCTTGACGAGCAACTCGGAGATTCTGCTGTGACCAGGCTCACTGAGTGCTGCTTTTATTTTTTTTCCCCCCAAAGAGTAACCCCAAATATGAATCTCTTAATGCCATCTCAGGTTGCGTACCTCTGTAGCATCTTTAGGATGACGTTTATGATTTTACTTTCTCAAGCAACACACTTCTCAGTGCATGAACTTTAAATTTTTTACTAAGATGCTGTAAAGGTAGGAAGTGGTAGATTTATTTGTGGATGAAAGCTATTTCTTTGGCTTTATCACCAGACTTCCAGGTGTGTGCATGTACGTACATGTATCAAAATACATTATATAGCCTTTCTAGGTGCAGGAAAAAAAAAATGTCTCCATGCAGTACCACTAGAGGTTGTGCATGGAACAAATTCTTTTGTTTGTTAACATCTTTGTAGGACTCTGGTTATGTAGACCTATTAAAAATAAACCACCGAAGCAATGAAGTGAAATATGTCTGATAGGATTAAAATTTACCAATTTGTGGCCAGCAGCAAGGATGTGATATCTGTTAGAGCATGCATGGCTGGGGCTAGAGAGTAATGCGATTGTTTGTTGCCTGCACTTGTCTGAGAGAAAGATGAGGAAAAGCATAAATTAATTTCCGTGTTCTGATGTTTTATCATCAAAGATACAGACAGAAGCTTCTCGGAGAGGAAGAGGTGAAGGCAACAATTTTTCCCTAAAGGTTGACTGAAGGATTTTAAAAAATGGAAACGATGTGGAAGAATGGAAATATGGAAAAATTATGGAATAAAATAAAACCAAACCTTTTTGCTTACAAAGGAATCATAACTTTTGGTGAAAAACCTGAATGTTTTAGAGCTTTGCTGTTTTATTAACAACAAAACCAGCAATTTTCTGGGGGGAGCAGAAGGATCCTCCACCCCCTCTGAAACGGTCCACCAAAAGAATTGAAAGCAACTTCATTATGAGAAAAAGTTAGAGAAAACCATTCTTGCGTATCTTTCAACAGTGCTGAATTTGAGATGAAAATGTGACTTCGGATCCTCGTTCAGTATTTCCTGGCTGTAGCGTGAACCCAGTAATGGCTTTTCTTACCCTTTGGCTTGCTGCTTTTGCCACCGTGGGAACTTTCTGATATACTTTCAGGTGGGCTGGGTTTTTTCTCAGCTCATTTATGCACGTGTGCTTGATCGCACACTAACGACCATCTCTGAAACACCTTTTCTTGCTGGGTTGTGAGCTGAGGCATCTTTGGAAATGGCCGGTCTGACTCTCCATCGCATTGAGAGCCCCTTGCTAACGCTGTGTGAAGCCAGAAACAAGTCAAGGGCAGGGTGAGCATCCCCGTGGTAAGGGAACAGCACCCAATTAAAAGTTTGGGCTGCTTGCGTGACCTTGATAAAAGTGGTTTTTAAAAGTCAAAGTCATCTTGCTCAGCACATTCACACTTTCTCTTTCCTGGCCAGACAGTCACTGAAGGTGCAAATATAATGGAATCTGTCATTTTAATGTCATAGATTTTCCCTGTCTTTTGTCGGTGTTAGTGCAGACCCTTGGGGAATTTGCAGTGTGAGCTCTGAGCTCTCCATCCCGTGAAGCATCTCATTTATCAACAAGAGTCATCTGCACAGAGAAAATCGAAAAGGTAATTTTTCTAAACCACAAAAATACATTTTTAAGGGATAATACACACAAACACCCAAACTTGCCCTCTTTATTGACAAGATCCTAACCAGGTTTTTCATCCCTGGGACCATGGCATGACCATAACTCTTCTCTCCAGATATTAATGGTTCTGGAGAGGTATTAGAGATCAACAGAGTCTTAGATCCTATCTAGGCTATTCACATCAGTCATGTAACCACGTAAATCTGTAAGGAAAATACAGGGAGTGTGCATTCTCAACAGTAAAACAACTCTCCATCTCACCAAGCCCAACTCTCCACAGGAAGAGTGGAAAGCATGCATGAGATCATTAAACATAGCCTGTTTTCAATGGTGTCTGTCTCCATGCATGGTTATAACCCATGCTCACTGCTAAGCATCTCCTACGCTACCTGAATATACCAGGAGTAGCACTAACAAGCACCATCCCCTCTGTGAGGATTTGTAGAGATGATTTAGTGGCATCTACAGCTCTTCTTGCCTTTACAATTGGGCAGAAAAAACTCCCCTTGGTGATCCAAAAGGTGCAACCTGTCAACATTAAGTCACTTACCTTAAAATGGTGCATTTATTTCACAATGTGTATCAAAGAACTTGCAATGTCCCGAAAGGCAACAAAGCCCATCTGAGCTGGGGAGTTTACAGGGTTTACAGACTTGACATCTTAAAATTGAATGATGGACCTTATGTAAGCATCAGTACAGGTGATCACTTTTAATCTCATATATAGCATGATACTGCTGGTATGAAATGTGTTGTGAATTCAGTTGTGTTTTATTGGGAGCTTTCAGAAACTTGTAATGTCTGCAAATGGCTTTGTATTTTCTGTAAATACTGACCTGTTTAGAGCAAGGCCGACGAGGTGAAGACCCCAAGCCACATCTAGCTCAGGAAAAAAATTAATCTGTCCTCCAACCTGCACCTTGCCATCCTCTCCCTGGGACTCTCACGTATAGATTACTGCCTTTTCCCGTAGGGAAATTTGGAGGAAATGGAGAAATTTGCAAATGGAGGAGTACTTTCCTCTGTGCTTTTAGCAGGAGCCCTTCTGTCCCTTCCTCAACTGTATGCTTAGGGACATGGTTTAGTGGTGGAATGGCAGGGTTAGGTTAACGGTTGGACTTGATGATCTTAAAGGTCTTTTCCAACCTAAACGATTCTATGATTCTATGCCTGATAATGCAGCATTATATGAGCAAAATGGCAATTGCCTTGGAAAAAATACATGTCCATCTTGTCCTGCTGCAGGGATGATCCTCATAATGCTGCAGGGCATAACTGCATTTTTCTCCCAAGGGCAGTTGTGTGCACTATGTTTATCAGCTGCTACCATGGGTATGGACCAGATGATGGACAAAGAGAAGGAAGAGGAAGGAAGTACTGGATCATCTGCACAAGAAGCTATATGGCCAGTACGTATGTATTTGATAATTTTTGGTGTGGATCTTGTCCAGTATAAGTCATAATAAATCTTCTTTCTGTATCCCAAATGATGATAAGAAAAAAATGGTAGGACAAGGAGTTTGAATAAAACTGGAACTCTGTCTTGAATGTCATGTAACCAATCTTTCATGGAAAAAAATGAGGTACTTTTCAATTTGGGAACATTTTTATGAGCACTTTATGAAAAGTGTAAGCCTGCCAATCTCCCTATGAAAGCACTTTTTTTCAGATTTACTTGATACCAAAACTCAACTTTCACACATACCTATGTTCTGCTGACCTCTTGGCTGATACCGGTTGGGCTGCTCTTGATAAATGCCCATTGAGAATTTGGTGAATTTAGCAGTACAATTTTACCACAGATTGCAAATGTAAGATCAATAACAAATGTCATGTCCTGTCCCGCTTCCTGCCTTATGGGCAATTATGAGCAGATGTTTTAGAAGGCTGGTTACTCTTCTCTTGCTCCATTTTTTTCCTTGACACCTGTATTTGTTCCAGGCCCTTCCCACATGGAGAAACTGATACCAATTTGGTACCTGTCTGACTGAAGGTTTAACTCCAATTTAGTCAAAGTGTGTGTAATCTAAAAAAAATGCCCAACGCACACTTTCTAATTAATCCACAACCTTCTTCTCCTCCATGCTTGACACATTCTTCTCTTTTTTCTTAGTATCAAGATACGATCTTGATGATTTGCCTCTGGCACTAAATATACTTTCACAAAATCACCTTGCCTTACCTTTCCTAGATTTTCTGTGCAGTTTGGGATTTTATGAAATCCTCTTTCTTAGGGGCTGCCTGCTGTGGTGTAATATGTAGCCATGTATTGGGGGAAAAATGTTTAAAGAAATTTCTCAGGGGGAATAATCAAAGCATCTTTTTGTCTTAGCAAGTTAATGCATGATTTCACTTTTGCACGTGTAAAATGGCTGCATCAGCTGAACATTTTATGCTGTTGGTATAGCACAGACATGTCCCTTGTACTAAGATATATTAGAAATGATTTATTTGTTTTCATTAGAAATATGAGCTGAAGTGACTTTTCCTGTTGTTATCTGATTTCTCTTTAGGGGAAAATGTCAGTGTGACTTGATTAAATTAACATTCTTGGGGCAATTTCTGACTGTGAACTTTTCTCAGAAAAATCACGCATATGCACTGATCATCTTGAACTTTATCATAAATTTGGCACGTGCTAATTTTGGTGGCAAATTGTTAATTAAACAAACCTTAATGATATTTAGCAAAACCACGAAAAGCCAATCACAAAGGTATAGACAAGTATCTCTTTCCTTAATATCCTCTGTGATGACTTGAGAACAGTAATCTTGGAAACTTAGAAACATTATAGCTACATTTTAGAACTCCAGAAATCTCAAGGAGATTGAACGGGAAGGAGGCACCCTGTAATTAAATGGATGGTATCACAGATATAGAAAATTATTACTTAAATAATTTTAAAATTAATTTGGGGTGTAAGGAGAAAACATTTCTGTGCAATGTCTGTGAGCCTTTAATCAAAAAGTACAGTTGTGTGAGAACTAGAAGGAATAACCTACCTACATCTTTCTGCTCCAGAGAGTTTACGAGTAGTCTCTTTAGGTTTTTAACCCTGATTTTACTGGTACCTTAGAGGACTGTGATGTGATAATGGATCAAAATAAATTTATCATAAGAAATCTTCTCCATTACGCGTGTGAAGGTGGATGGACATGTTTCTAGTGGTGCATTAGAGGCTACAGCTTTCAGTGTTGGCATGTAACTGCCAGGTGGTGAATAAAATGGTCTGCCCTGGTAGGGATGGTTTCATGGCTGACTGTATTTGTTTGTGACAGTGCAAAAGTAAATCCATTTTCTTTTTGTGGCATAGAAGGACTGGGGACCTCATGAAAGTACAGATAAGAGTAGTTCAATCAAGTACCTATAAATATTCATTGTTGCATGACTGCCTGCCTCCTAGATAAGGAGTTTGTGAAGCAGGAATTGCATTTGTGTGACAAAAGCAAAATATTCCCATGGTTTGAATTCCTTGCAAGTTTGTCCAAAAGTCCCCTCTGTAATAGTACCTTATTGATGAACCTTAACGTTCTTGGGAGAAGCCCTCTCCATGGGATATCTCTGTGTACTTCCATGCTGCACTGGGGCTGAACCTCAGTCTGGACGTATTGGTGTGTCACCCTTGTCTTGGAGCTTATGGACCACCCTGGACTGGAAGCCTTACATTTAAGGGAAACGGGTCCCGCTTCCTTGCCCTTTTTGTGTACTATGGCATGTGCTAGTATGCAGGTGTCAGATGTCCCTCGCCATGAGTTGTGTTTGACTGCTCTTGCACAAGGCTGGCCACCACGGTGCCCCAGGGTGTTTTGTTGGCTGCCCAAAATTGGCAGCTCAGGCTGAGGACCAAAGGGACATGTGGAGGACATTACAATTTTCTTTACAATGCAATGGCCATTTCTTCTGTTTTCCAAAATATGGCAGCTAAGTTCCCCATGAGCTAAAAAGCATTAATGCTCCCACTGAATTCAAGATATGGAAGATCCTGGCTCTCCCAGAGGATATTGGAATATCTTTTTCCCCTCCCTTGTGGCAATATGGCACGAACACATGATCCTGCTATTACATTTTGTGTGGGACATGCACACTGCTTAGCTTTCTCCTTGGCCGCATTGCTTCGCATCCCTCCTCTGTGTGAGAGATGGAATAGCCAGCTAAATGTCTCAAAGCTTGCTCCTTTGTGTGCTTATCTGAGAAGATCAACATTGCTGCAGGCAGAGTGGCTTGCAGGTTTGCTGAAGCAGCAGACCATGACACCCAGGTGGGGCTGCAAGCCCACCAAGGCTTGCTGTTTGAACAAAGAACAGAGAAAGCTCTTGAAATGTATGTGCAAGCGTGTGCCTTAGGCATGAAGCCTATAAAAGACCTCCATCTCAGACACCCTGGGGGGGGCTCACCGGCTCTGCAGGTGACCACTGAAGACCTTGGGGGGGAAACACCAACTCTGCAAGCGACCACTGAAGACCTTGGGGGGAGCCACCAACTCTGCGAGCAACAACCGAAGATTCTGGTGATCACTGACCCCATGGGAGACCACCAAAGACCCCAGAAGCACGGACCCTCGGGACACTGCAGATCCATGGTGGTGACTGTCTGCGCTCTTTCATCTGGACCTCTTGCTTAATTTCCAGTCTTTTCTTCCTTCCTTTCCTATTGCTGCTTTCTCTCTTCCCCCGAACAGTTAATAAACCGGTGGACTGAAAGAGTTAATAAATGAGTGAACTTACAACATCTGACCTTGTTTGTGTCTTAATGTCACTGCAAGGGATTGAACCTGAAACCAGAGGTTGGTCCAGCCACCCCTGGCCTCCCAGACTCGTCTGAGGTTGGCTAGAAAGCAAGGGGGCCTTCCTCTCATCCAACAAAATCGGATCCTAACACCTGCAACACAAAGTTGAGTTCAGATCCTCCATCTCTGCTTCTCAGGAGGGAAGGAAAGTACTCTGCCTCCTGAATGCTTCACTCCCTCCTGTATTTGAGCCTCTGTTTCCAGAGCTACTTTCCATGGTAGCTCTATACTTCACTTTTGCTATAAGCACTTGGGAAAAATAATCTTGCTGGAGAGAAGTGGAAAGCTGTTCTTGTTGCTAAAAGAAATTGCCAACATGACATTCCAGTCAGTTTGATCTGCATTTCCCATTTTTGGTGAGTTTGAAATAATGAGGGAATTTACTCATGGTTTCTTTCGTTTTCACTCCAAACACGAACAGCAAACACTTTTTCCTAGGCAAGAGCTTGGTAACCTTGGAAATACACACCACACCAGCTGCTACCAGCATATTTGTGTGCGGATGTACAGTGTTTATATGATTTATGTTGATGGCCTTGAAAAAATCTAAGCAAGTCCAGCAGTGGCTGGTTAGCGTGCGATTCCCTGCCATGATCTGCCTCAATCTTTTTTTAAATCTCTTCCCCTGAAGAGGAAGATGTTAGTCATTTACCAGTCCTCAAGGGGTTGCTCTCAAAGTTGTGAAAATTCCAGCTAGCATTCCAATAATTATCTTTTTTCTTTCTGTGCTTTCTAGAGAATATTATGTTGAAGCGATGTGTCTATAATTACAAAGAAATTATTTATTAAGGCATTTTCTGCTTCTTGGATAGACTTTATTTCAAGTTCCAGTTCATGTTGTAAGGTCCAGCCCTCTGACTGGGAGCTCCCAGTACACCAGCAGAGATCATAACACTCATGCGTCACCATTTAGAGAGAGAGACTGTGAACAGCAAGGGATTTAAAATGAATAAATAGACCTCTTCTGAACACTTGGAATGATGAAGATGAAGCCTTATCCACCATCACGGGTTTGTATGTTTTCAAATATTTTATTCCTTTAGGAAGAAAATATTTTTAGAGGATAACACTTCAGGTTACACATTTTTACTGCAACTTTACTCAATTGCTATGTGGGACATCAGGCTCTCAAAGTGTGAAGACTCGAAAATTAATCCACTGAGTGTAGAGAGCTCTCTTATTTACGCAGAAGTTTGCTCTATCCCTCTGGCAGTATGGCTTATACTGCAGCGAGAACCTCAAAGAAGGTCTTAGAAAAAAAAAAAAGGGGTGTTCTTGTTGATTTTACAAGACCGAACTGGGCTTAGCTGCACACCGTGGCCATGAGTTTGGTTACATCTTCACCTCTCCATGCTGCGGTTACTCGGTGCTCTCCCTCTTCTTTGGTCTATGTCTGTTAGCGAATATAATCTATTATGAGTATTATTTGATCATTTTATCGTCTCCCAATTAATCTAATTTGGAGTCAGAACTTGTTTAAAATGTATTATACTAAAATAATTTAAGTATGTATTATACTAAAATAATTTAAAAGCACGTTGAACTTTCTTATGCTAAATGTATGCTTAATATCTTAGATACATCAGAAAGTAGATTCTATGCTTCTATGCATGTTGAAGTAATTAGATCCCCACATGAGCCATAGTCTGATTTAGATAAAAGCTTTTTGGATTTAATGACAGCTCACAGTTTGAGGACAGTAACAGCATTATTTACAATGAGGGTGGTGAAACACTGGAACAGGTTGCCCAGAGAGGTAGTGGAGGCCCCATTCCTGGAAACATTC
Source organism: Egretta garzetta (assembly GCF_000687185.1). Taxonomy (NCBI): domain Eukaryota; kingdom Metazoa; phylum Chordata; class Aves; order Pelecaniformes; family Ardeidae; genus Egretta; species Egretta garzetta. Next base: position 501,340 of record NW_009259792.1, on the reverse strand, counting down.
AAGACGGGGCTCTGAGCAACCTGATCTGGTTAAAGGTGTCCCTGCTCACTGCAGGGGGGTTGGACTGGATGACCTCTAAAGGTCCCTTCCAACCCAGAACATTCTATGATTATTTTTTCAATACTTGGTATAGTATGAATGAGAATAAGTTATTTAAAGGTAAGCCTTTGGTTTGTGGAGAAAAGGTACAATTAATATAATGGCTGTTTCAAGAATTAGGCAATATTTTTGTTGTTGTTATCAGGACATGTCTTCTACAGGAGCAGATATACATTTGTTTCCTATTAAGTTAATGATCGAAAGTCCTTAAAATGCACTTCATCCTTATTCAGAACACTTAGACTGCTTTTTTTTTTTGACTGCAAAAGCTCTTGGTGATGCTCCCCTTAGTAAGAAGTAGAGGAGTAACTCTGTTATTAGAAATAAACTGATAGCATGATGACTAGTCAAAAAATGAGATTTTATTTGTGGAAATTGATTCCTTTTGCTACCCTTAGCATCTCATGTAATATTGCTTTGGGGTGACACAAAAATGCCACTCAGGATTACTTGAGGACATCATTTTAATTGCTATATTTTCAAATAAGAAAAGAAAATTAAAAAAGGAAAAAAGAAAAAAGTCAAATCTCTTATGGGCTTTAGTACTTAAAAGGACAAAGTGCTCATTTTTACTGATGCTGTATGGTCTCTGTTCTGCAAGCTTTATTCTTTCAAAGGTCATGTACATATTGTTTCTGGAATTCTGTGAGTGTCTTGCAGTTTCTCAGCTGTAGTTATTTCTAGATAGCTGTTATGAGTAGTAATTTTTTTCAGTAGCTTCTCAATGTAAATAAAAGTCACTACTTACCTTCTACAGTGCTGTGCTACAGTACTTTGTATTCAGTCATCTAGCATTAGGTTGTATCTCATAAACCCCATAGCCTGGGAAATTAAAATATCAATATTTTCTCAGAAAATGATGGACTTCTATATTTTTAATTCTTTACATCCATACCTAACTGTTACAGAGGCAAAAATCATCCTTAGTCCAAAGGCCATCAGCAATAAGCCAAGTCTGTATCTAACCTACATGATCATGTTTAATCAGGGGGAGATTGAAACAGCACATTGGGTGCGTTGGCACTAGGAACGTTATCATAGCTAGCTCTTTGGCCCTGATGCCAGCCAGCATTTCAGTGCTATAAAGCTCCTTTGGCCTCCAAAATGGTGTGGCCACATCCAAGCTACATTTTGGGAATGGTTCCTTGCCCACAGTTGGGATTTGTCGGTAGGACGTTGGTTTGTCTTGGTCAAAAATGTGTCAGGGACTACACAACCAGTTTAATAATCATAGGTGACTGAGATTCAGTGCCAGGGAATAATTTCCTAGTAAGAATGTGGCTGATGAAAACAGAGTCACCCCAAGGTCTAAAACAAGTGGAAATGCAGTAAGGTCAGTAAGTACCAAGTACAAGGCATGCCCTTAGGAAATAGTGTCTGCAACTGCTGTTATGGTTTCCTGAGCTCAGCTTATCTTGACATGAAGGACTGTCCCATCAGAGGCTCAACACTAATGCCCATTCCACTTCTGTCAAAAAGCTGAATGGTCTCCTAAATCGTATCAGAGAAGTCTTTCAAAAAATGCAGGTAGAATGAATCCCTCAGGTACATGATATATATATAAAACCTGATCTAGGATGTAGTGTCTCACACTGAGTTAAGATGGGTAAACTAACACAGATCCTGAGAGTGACTGTGACCTGCAAAATGGGGAATCTCTCTTCATGAAGAAACTGAAGGTACTTCATTTATTTGGATGGCAAAATGAAGGTTGAAATGATA
>NW_009259792.1:493902-499464 GCF_000687185.1 Egretta garzetta | reverse complement strand
CAGGAGAGTTTTCAATACAATAATAGGTCTGTGTTCGGGCTGGACGTTAGAGGAAAGTTTCCCATCATCACTGAATGAAAGTCAGGAATAGGCATATGGCAAAACCAAAAGGAACAAATAAGCTGTAAAAAAGAAAAGAAAAAAGAAAAAGGACCACATTCAGCTTACACGCTGGTTGCCTGCAGTGCTATTTGATGAGATTTCATAGCTCCAAATATTCCTCCTAATGCTGAGTTCCGGCTTTGTCTGGATACTTGTGTAGCTCTGTAAATCACTCATTAACTCCACTGACAATGATCTCTGAATATGATCTCTATATATGTATTTATATATCTTATATAAATGTTTACATATACACTATATATATATTTAGAAAGAAGATATATTGTCCCAGCTGGGACTGGCAAGCACACAGCGGGGCAAATTGCCTTTGGAAAGGGCCAGCTGATGACCAGATGCTTGAATTCTAAGTGAATAGATGTGGGTCAGACAAACTTCCATGGACAACTCATTAGTCCTTTCCCCCTTTTCTACCAGCAGTTTATCACAGAACACTTTGTAGACAGTGATTATAGTTTATCCAATAGCAACTTTTAAAACACTTTTAATAATCCATCCACACAGAGTGGCTTAAAGAAAGAATGAACATTTAGAATTAAGGGAATTATAAACCTGCATCAGCAGGGGAAAGCCAACTAATTTACATTCTTGAGCTGGTCTAGGACAGTAGCACTGGTTTTGTGGTAAACAAAAATAAAGGTAGAATAGCGGAAAAATGGTCTTTGCTGGTATTTTCTGCTTGTTGGTTTTGCAGTGGTTGACGTACAGGTGCAGAAGGGCCATTGCCAGGATGGACCTCCTTCATGCTTGTTGCTGGTGATGGCGTCTCTTGGATAGTCACCTAGAAAAGCTGACAATGTTGTCTTCACCTTTTTCTCTCCTTCAGCAGCACGCCTAGACATGGCGGATGCTGGCAGGAGTTTGGTGCAACATGCTTGTCTCTACGGCTGACTCCCATTTTATACACTTTTTGGCACCACTTTTGTAACTGTAGAACCAGTCAGAAAGCCCTGGCACCCTGGAGACAGCCACTGTGACAGAGATGTCATCGAAGTGGAATCACCTCTGAGCCACCACTGCCATTGCATGTCACACATTTTGCAAAGGTGTAAAACAGTAAGAGAAAAAGTGGGTTTATTTTTGGGGAAGGTGTTTCCAGCCTTCCATCTATGCTGGACCACATATGTGGTGAGACCTCTAACATCCCTCCCTACGCATAGACACAAGGTGCTTTGGGTTTACATTTAATGACCTCCAAGAAAGTCACAAAATTTGTCAGTGTACAAGAAAACAGGAGAATTAGGTACTGTAGATCTTCCAAAAGTGTGTTACATAGATGGGACAGCTGCCTTTATGTCTCAGAAATTGAAGAGGGTGAAAAATCAGTTACATCAAACTCAAATTCTGTTGCCTCTTGCGCTCAACTCTTTGCAAGTGTTATTGGTCTGTCCTTTGCCCTCTTCTCTTGTCCTGTGGTCTTCACTTTAGGAATTTTTATGTTGTTTTCTGTATAACAGCCTGATCTTCAAGGTATTTCCAAGGTGTCTTCTCCCAGCTGGGAAGCTTTTCCTGTTCTGTGTTTTTTTTGCTTATATCTTGTCTCAAATGATGTAAAATGGGTGAGTACTGCTGTATTGATACAATAATGAACAGGGGTTAAGGTTTTGGATACCTGTTTAAAATATAAGTGTGACTTGTCCATCTGTATTTGAAGTTTGTGAAAATACCGTGAAAGATTTGGTGTTAAACCTTCATCCATCACATTCAAATGGACAAAATGGAACAATTCTTTTGCACTGTTTTCCACAAAAAACTAAAGAATTTGTTCAAGCAACAGTCTTCTGCTGTGATTATTGTTTGGGTTTTTTCCTAAATACACCTCTTATTTTTAGTTAATGCACCAGAAATTAATCAATGACAAAAACTCCACAATATTTTGCATCTCCAAGCATTAATTCTATTGTTTTCCTACCTTCTGGGTTACTTGAGAAACTCATAATTTTTCTTTGCTGCCACCTCCTGTTGCATTGAAGGTAACACTGTTTAGGGGTGGGGTTTTAGTAGTATAAGAGTGTTAATTTGATGGTAGAATCTGCTTATCACTACTGCACGTGGAGACTTTCCTGCTACCACGCTTGCTCTTACACAGCTGGTGCCATCCTACAATGAGCAGAATCCGGACTAGGCCCAACAGTCTCTAAAGCACTTCATGGCTACTTGTTTTTCTTTCTCTGGAGGTAAATAGAGCATAGTAGATGATAGGCTTCAGCCTGACACTTGTGGGACTGGGATGAGGAGGAGACTGTGGCCCAAGGACTAAAATGTGTGACATGCACAGGGAAGCAACAGTGCCTGGGAAGAGAGTGGGAAGAGAGGAAAAAAAGGCAAGTGCTAAACAAGGTTGAGCAGGGGGTTGAAGGGGGGGGAAGTGGAAAGGGAGGGTGTCCCTACCCAGAAACATCAAAGGGGATACAGGAGCTCGTTGAACCGTAGAAGTTGCAATTTAAATGAATGATAACTTATTTTCAGAAACTCTTCCACTTTTTTTTTCCCTTTGAGCCTCTTTCATCATCTAGCCCATTTTACTTCAAGACTTTTATTTCTTGCTTTTTACTGTTTTGAATACCTTTTTTGCCCACCTACTACTGAGCAGCCTGATCTAGTTAGCGGTGTCCCTGCTCCTGCAGGGGGGTTGGACTAGATGACCTCTAGGGGTCCCTTCCAACCCAAAACATTCTATGATTCTATGATTCTACTGCTGTTTTGGCCCATTTTTCTTTTCCTCTCTTTTGCATGCACTTTTTCTGTCCTCTTCAGGAGATTCTGCTTAACAGGCCAGACTTTGTGGGTTTTGTTGTTTGCTGTGCCCAAAGAGCACCCAAAGAAAGACTTGAAAATATCATTTCTGCATACAGTTGCCCTTGGACAACTCAGTTGGTGGCCTCAGCTGGGTCATGCTTGCATTGGACTAGCTGATCTGGTGCTTACAGTTCCTTGATCACTGAACCTTGTTGGAGGTCGTGTGAGCTACAGTCAAAATCCTTCTGTTGTGGTGAATAAACCAGCAACTCCAATGAAGACTCGTGTGAGATCCTGGGAATCAGGTGCATAGTAGAGTCCTCTTTCTCTGTGGTTGAAAAAGATTTTTGCTCTTACATGAACCCTTGTGTCAGGGTACTGCTCCAGGTACCTTTTTTTTTGGCAGTAATGTTAAGTTTGATGAATATTTATTCTTGCATGTTCTCTCATCAGTGTCATGCAACTATTTGTAGGGCTGTGTGATAGCGGATAAACCAAATGAGGTGGATAAAAAATTTTCCTCTATTTCTTTCCCCTCTTTCATTCAGGAGTGTAGTCCTGAGGAAAGCCTGGACCCATGAGTGAAGGTACAACAACTCTGCTTCAAGGATATGGGGCTTCATCAATAACTTCAACTTCTTATCAATCCTTCTCTAGCTATTGATTCAAAAGGAGGTAGTCATAGAGGTAGGTGAACATATACCAACCAGCAGGGTGCAAGTGTATTCAAAAACTAAACAAACAGAAGCCGAAATGAGAAGCACAAATTTAAAATATTATTATCTCTAAAGGATTGTGTTGGAGCGGTGGTAACTGCACAAGCAGAGGCTTGTTTCTCTGATGTGTTTTATGAAATCTTATCAAAACCACTTAGTAAAAACAGTGGCATAAGTTAATTAGTTTAACAAAACTTACACAACTAACAGGGAAGTTTGTAGCTGAAGCAACGGCAGGTACAAACCCAAGTACATATCTCCAGCTAAAGATGCACAGAGAAGTGATTTGCTGTCATAGAAGGGAGCGGCTCCATTCATGAAATTTAGAGGTTCCCCTTGCTGGAGAGATGCTGAGTATTTTGGAGAGAAGGCAGGGGGAGGATTTTTGTGATGGAAGCTGGTAAAAAGCTTGGGAGCTAAGAATAAGGACCTTATTTTTTTATCCTGTTTTATTCTGTGTGTGTAGGAAGTAAGATTCATGCTCCTTACATCCAAAACTTTGTTCAAGATGCACCTGACTGTCAAATTCTCTTTGTTATAGAGCACCACTCTTGGGAGAGGAGGTCAAGCAGTTGCTGTTGATCATTTTGCAGTGGATTAATTGGGCTGTAACATTTAGAGCACAGTAATTAGCAGCTCGGTGCCCCGTCATGAGTCATGCTAAGTCAGGCATTCATGAAGGACCTCAGACCAGGGAAGCACATGCATGCGTGTGTGCACGCCCACTCCCACAAGCAAACAAGACTGGTGGGAAAATCCTTTTGTGCTAAATATGAATGTGAACTGATCAGGGTTTGATCACCTGAGCTATTCTAAAATGGATCAAAAAAACCCTACTGAGGTGTTACATCCACAAGAAAATGGTAGGAAAATATAAAAATTCTTTACGGGAAAAAATTGGGTTTGGTCTTTAGTCCTAGTTTGAGCTCTCCATGGAAGAGATTTTGTTTCTTTTCTGCAAATGCCAAACTGATCAATCGCTGCAGAAGTCAAAGTATCCTCATTTCAATTAGCTATTAAGCTATATTATTGCCCTTAGAAAGACTCTGACCATCTCAACCACATATTAGTTCTTCTAATACTATTCTAAAATTCAGTGCCTGAGCTTATGGTTAATTGTCTTAACTAAGTAGTGTTACCTCGGTATTGCCTAAGCTGTTTTAATGATACAACAAATACGGAGTGTTCTTGAGTTAGTTTTAAACATTATTAAGTTTTATTGTCTCCTTTAAATGGAGAGAAATTGCGAAGCTGAAGATTATCTAATATACTGGAAAATTAAAAAAACCTCAAGTGTCCTTTGTCTTTTTTTCATTTGCAATGAAGATAGTGGAAGTCTATGTGGGGAAATGATGGATGTGGGGTGAGTTCTGATTTTCCCATTCCTCAGACTGCCACCAATGTGTTTAATAATTAGATGTAGGCAGAATTGGGTGTTTGGGCTCCATTTTTTATATCCAGGAAATGAAATAGAGCAAGAAGTTGTTACACTTTCCAGCAATGAAAAGACAAAATCATTGCTGAAATTGCTGGAGACTCTTTGGTTTCAAATTCAAAAGAAATCCTTCTATCAAAACAAACATTAAAAGGGGCTATTTTGGTGGGGTTTTTTTGCAAAAAGAGAGTCCAAATGAAGTGTGAACTATTAAAGCACTCAAGATTCAAACAGGCAGTTCCTTCTTTCAAACCCAGCAAGAATTGCCTTTGGGTCTAATGTCACTGACGTACAACCCCAAGAGGTTAATCTCTGTCAACAAATGTATTTGATTTCTTTCTTGAACTGTGACAGTATGAAGTAGAGAAATGTGCAATGCAAGTAGACACAGATCAATCAAATACTGGTTTGTACTCTCTTGAACTTCCCTATGTAATGCATTTCAGTATCTGTTACCTGGTTTTGATACGTAAGGTCTTTTTCTGTGCTGGTTACATCAAAATTTACTTGGCATATGGGCTGTTTTCATAAATGTGTATAGTTCCTATATAC
>NW_009259792.1:487316-493885 GCF_000687185.1 Egretta garzetta | reverse complement strand
GTCCAAGCTTACTGGTTTTTTTTTCCTGATGTCTAGTGTGAACCTCTTCTATTGAAATGTTAGCCCCATTCCCTTCTTGTCCTCTTCTACACATTATTACACTGTTCAGAAGTCTGTCTCGAATAGTTTCCATTTCAGATTAAACAACGTTTTTTTAAAAAATATATCTTTTTTGTATTATTTTTCCCCTGCAGTTTTGCTTATTCTGTTGCCTTTTTTCTAGATGCTTAAGTGGATGTATTTATCATTTTAAACATGAGGTCTATCTATACTTACCAGCCTACCAAACAAAATAGGTGATACCAACCCCAATAGTGTCTACCAGCCTGCCAACAAAAACAGGTGATATTTACAGCTTGTCAAACCAGTGAGCTTCTTGCAGTTTCAAATAAATACAAACTAGTTTTATCACGAGCAGTGGAATTGATGAAGCTTGATTTTTCTATTACTCTTCATCCATTAATGCATATCTTCCATTTTCCCTCTAAAACAGTCATGCTACATCCTTTCCATGCCTCTTAACCTTAATAGATGTCGAAAGAGAAATACTATACACAGAAATATTAGTGTTTCAGTTGTCTGATGAGGCTCTAAACAAAGGTTGATGCCCTCATTAGTCCCCATTAATGGCACAGGTTATAATTCTGTCCCCCTTCTTCCCTGAGGGTTAGGCTCCGCATCTCTTTTGTCTATGTTCTTGCTGATTTTTCAAAACATTAAAAGAGATATAATTAGAGATTTCTACTCATTTTTGTCTTGGAGTTCAAAAGTTATTGGGAAAAACTTGGGCAGTGTAATTATGCGGTCCTCATTTCCTTAAGAAACCAAGAAGCAAGTCAACTGCTTAATTATCATTCAATTTTCAGAATTAATGTATATTTTCAGGGATAAAGAAATTAAAAATAAGTATTTAGGAAGTATTTAACTTCAGAAATTTTAATTTCAAATTTTAAAGAAAACTACACTTTTCCATTTTTGTTTAATCTATTTCCGGTTTTGAATCATTCCATGATGAAAATGTTTGGTTTATTTTTCTCATCTTTAAAGATAAAAGGCATATAGGCATTTAAATTTTGATGTTTCATATTTCATCAACTAATGTTAGGTGAGATGAAACTTAGCCTGCATGTATAATTATCTTAGTTCATTGAATTAAGTCTAGAAGTCTGCTCACCTTTACGTGATGGGCTTTTGCACTTTATTTGGCTGCCTCTTTGCTTTGTACCTTTCATGGTCCTCCTGTTGGGAGGCTGGGGATGACAGGCCAAAACCAGAAGATCCCAGGGTGTTGTCGTTGCCTGAGACAGGATGTTTTTAAAGTGAGACATACACAGATGGCCAGAATGAACTGTCAGCAGGTGGCCTAGTTTAAGGTTGTCTTTGGCAAATTCTACAGACCCAGAGGACAGAATTAGTGGCTTGATTGATCACACAGATTTTATATGCCTTAGTAAGAGAAAAATATTCCTACATGCACGCATGCTAAAGGAAACATTGCTTATGTCTGCAGTGGAGGTTGGTACATGTTGTTTTGAGGGATGTGTATAGGGCAATTTAGAATTAGGACTAATTTTAGACCTAGATCTCTAGAAAAACTGTCATTTTTAGAGAGAAATTCACTTGGCTACTCTCAATTATGCATTTTATAGCGAGGTGAAATGGCCTTTGGCAATAATGAGACCCAAACTCTCTGTTTCTCTGAAGTAACTGATATGAGCTTAATGTAGACAGATCACATCCCATGTCATCTCAGCGTGACTGAGAGAATTTTGGACAACATTCTGAGAAATGTTGTTCTAGGTGCAAGGGAGAAAGGAATTAGAAGTCCAGAAATCAAGAGGGGCTTAGAGCAAGAGATAAGGTTGAAGAGGGTTATCTGTCACAGGATGATGAGGACAAAGATCGGCAGAAAACAAGAGAAGAGAGGGGTCCTTAAGGAATTCTCCATATCTAGATATGGTGGAACATATGACCCTGAAGGTGCAGTTGCTGTTGGAGCAGTGGAGTTAGTCACTTTGCACGTGGTATGAGAAACTCATATACCCATACAAGGATTTTTTTTCAAATAGAAAAGATTCTATTTCTTTTGAGGATTACATGCTAAGAAGAATAAGGGGTTTTTTTGAGGGGAAAGAAGAAAAGGGAAATATTTCACTTTCCTAACTGACTCAAGCTATCTGTCCAAAAGGAATCGCACTGCAAGTAGATACCTACAATGTCTAGAGGGAGAGAGCTGTGTTTTGATGAACAGAACACTCTGGAATGTTCATGGTTCCAGTTTCCTTGTAACTTCTCAAGAACTTGCAGGTGATTAATTCATAACTTCAAAGTCGGAACGTTTATTAATGAGAAAGGCTAGAATAGGCTGTCTCTTGACAAATAATAGTGGTAATTTGGATACAAATGGTCCTGAAGAAAAACTTCTGCACCAAGAAACTTACAGCTGAAATATAAGGGACGGGTGCAGACAGGTGGATAAATAAGCGCAAATTATTTGCCTTGGAGGCAGAAAGATGAAATTCTTATTTTTGTTTTCTTGTTTTGGACTGTAACTTGAGCCATAATAGTAGTCATCCACTTGACTGTTCAACTGAGAATTGTGTGGCACAGGGGCTCCTTGAAAGACAGGTATCCAAAATGAAGAAAGAAATTTCAGTGCTGTTGTTGCTATTTCAATCTGAAATCTGGATGAAAAGGATCTGCGAGGTTTTGGCGCAGTGAGGATGTAATACTCCTCCCAAACATTTTTTTCTGATCACTTTTACTGGTGGGTGTGGTTTATTTTTCCTGACTAGGACTGTTGTTAATTAGAACGTAGTCTTTTCCCATTTCTCTGTTCATTTAGCCATTCAGACCTTTTCTTCAAAAAAATGACAACAGTATCGGTAAATGCTGCCTGTCCTTCCTTCATTTAATTTAACCTTATAGTCTTTATTTAGAAGAGGGTCTTCACCACTTCACCTTTTCAAGAGAGGAGTTCATGGGAAGTTTTGGGATAGCAGTTTTCTGCTTTCTGGAGACAGAGAATTTCTAGAGGTGTCTTAAATTTCCAGCTGCACAATGAAAGAACTGTGTACACTTCTGAGCTTCCTGCCATGTCTACTCAAGCTATAAAAAATCCCCCTCCCGCTAAACTGCTGTGCATTTTTTTAAAATCCTATGGCTTCTCCATCCCCTAAATCTCTATCTTCTCAAGAACTTTCATTTTGGTATCAGTGGACTGATGCAGTTGCATCACTATCATTTGCTGTGCAAGGCATCTTTCTCTGTAGGTCGGTCACTGTGGAGAATGTCTCAATGCCAAGAGCACTAGAGCTCACCCAGTGTGGTGCCAACAGGGCATGTGCACAGTTGCTGCACTTGGCAAATCCTGTCCCAGCATTAATATTTAAAATATCATCCAAAATTGCACTAGTAGATTTAGCATAGTCAGTGATTCAGTTAACGTGTTTTGGCAGTGAGAACATGAGGCCCCAAGAGGGGATGGCACCCACCACCACTGAGCTCTTCTGTGCCTTAAGCTTTGTAGTGGCATTGTATTAATTCGTTCTGACACATGTCATGATGTATGACTTGGAGTTTCGCACAGCCTTGCCCTCTAATGAGTCCTGGCATTTATTTCTTAATGAGAGAGTGCGAGAGCCATAGGAGTAATTTGGGTGGACACATCCTGATGGATGAGGCTCTTGCACTCAGATTTCCCTCTTTCAAGCCACTGTGTGTAGCAAAGCTGAAAATGCATAAGCAGAGCAGAGAGCAACTTAAGTTCTATCTCAGTTGATGAGTGTGACATTAAGCATTAAACCACAAATTTCTTTTATAATCACGTGAATTAACATGCTGAACATTTAAGACAACCTGCAGTTGGCCATGGACCTGCTGCACCTGCCTAGTGGTGCAAATGATGCAGGTAATATGGTGGGGGGCTTCATTCTGCTTCACGCTGTTTGTTGGAAAGATATGTTACAGTGGTGTGGTGTACCAGTAACTGCAGTTATCATTGTCATATTTTTTTTGTTAATTGGCTTTTGTAGTAAATCAATAATTTGTTAAAAGGCTGCTTCAGAAATAGAAAAAAATCTATGAATGGCTGAAGGATCCCTCCCCTTCCCCCCCCCTCCCCCCCCCCCCTTTTATTTTTCTTCTGTATCTTTTTTTTTCTGCACACACCCACACCCACACCATTAAATATTAATTTTTCTGTTCTTGCAAGCATGTTCACTATTGGATTTCCTTTCTCTATTTATGATGGTCTTGACATGAAAGGTACATACCACCTGAATTCTTCCAGGCTTGGGAAGACCAGCAGCTTCTTGGTTCTCTTCAGCCACTGGAACAATCAGATTCCTCTTTTTCCAAACTATGGCTCTTTTTCCCCAAGGTTCCTGCAAAAATGTTCCACAACTTGAATCTTTTAAGTCTCACATCTCCACTAAACCCCACATCCCTGAACTAGTTCATCAAACAGTTCCCAGCATTTGCTTTGGTACCATATCCTGGCTTGGTGCACTCAAAATCTTGTCATGGGCCTTGTACACACACACAAGAATTGATGGCTAGCCAAATTAAAACAAGGCAAAAGCTGCTACTGCTCCAAATAAAATGACACCCATGCATCAATAATTCAAATTGTTTAATTAAAATAAAATGTGGAAAATTACTGATGTAATTAATAGCAATATCCTGGCTACCCTGTCCGTTTGCTGTCCCTCTTCTCCAAGCTACTTTCCCACCCTTGTGGTTGCCTGTGATTTCCTGTGGACATTGGCTGAGGGCTGTCATGGCAAGATGTCAGTGCCCCAAGTTGCCAGCGTTGCTGTTGATGGCAATAGTTTCTTCTTCTGATACTCTTCAGCTTTGCAGTTTCCTTGGGGTTATTTTTATACTGTTGATAGTGAGCTTCTTTCCCAGTGATCTGTGACACTCTACTGTGCTGGGCTTTTCAATCACACGTGTTTCTTTGCTGGACTTTTGCCATATGCGATATGACTAAACCTTACTAAATATGAACAAGTCCAAGTTTTAAAGCTACTGAACAAGGACTGTGGTTAAAAAAATAACCATCTGAACATTTTCTTTTGCTCTTAAGAGTTTAGTTGCCTGACTACTTTGCTGCTAGAGCAAGTAAAGCAAGTCAAGACCAGTTAAGATGAGGACTAAGAGGAGGACTCGAAGTCAGTGGTCTTTTACTAACAATTACAACACCATATCGTCAACACCACCTGCAATAAACTGAGGAATAAACTCAATTTTCTTCCACTGCTGCCTTTCACGAGTTCTTTGCCGTGATTTCTGCAACTAGGGAAAGCAAACTCTTTCCTGGAGATAAGTGGCATGCCCCAGAAGGACTTCAATTTGTGCTTTACATCTACTGGTGTTTGACTCTCTAGCAAATACCAAAATCCTCCTTAAAAAATGTTATAGGTCAGAAGTATCAGTGGGAGCCCTGAAAGTCTGGTTGTTACCATTTTGGAGGAGAACCATGCTTCTGCTGTCTCATAGTGCCAAAGACTCTGGGTGATGCTATAAATTGCACCCATCTTTCTCTTTTCCTCCTTTTCACCCATTCTTCTTTGCCCTTTCCAAGTTGCAACCATCCTGTGTTACAGTGCTCTCTTTAATTATCACTAAGTGCTGTTGTTTCTCACTCTGCTCCATGTTGATGTGAAGAAAGTGGAGATAGGAGGGACACCATGTAGCATCTTTCTTTGGGACCTACTGCCCACAAAGCAACCAGTTACCTCGGTCTCCTCTTGAGACTTGCAGGGTAGCAGCACAGGGGTCGTTCTGGGGGGGTTGGAGCTTCACATCCCAAGAGCTTTCCTGACATCTACAACTGTTTTGGCACACACTGACAATTCAGAACACTGAAAATCTTGCCTAGAGTGAATTTTCTATTTGGAAAACCATGTGCTTTTCACCTTTCTCTGTCCTGGGTCTTCACCCTGTAAATAAAACATGGCATTAACAATGAACAATTTCTGCAAATCTGCTTCAAGGTAAATGAGCGTAAAGCACTGTGTGGCTGTTCATTATGGACTGAACCATCCTGAAGTCACCTGTCATGCAAGGTTTTTGGTGGTGTAGCCTGGATTTTGGGTCAGTGTCATGGATTAACCCCAGCCGGCAACTCAGCACCACACAGACACTTCCTTACTCCCTCCTGCAGCGGGGTGGGGGTAAGAGAATTGGCAGGGTAAAAGTGAGAAAGCTCATGGGTTGAGATAAGAACAGTTTAATTATGGAAAGATGATGATGATGATGATGATGATGATGATGATGATGATGATAATAATAATAATAATAATAATAATAATAAAATTTAATAAAAAGGAAAAGAACAGAGAGAGAAATAAAACCCAAGAATGACAAGTGATGCAAATGAAAACAATTGGTCACCACCAAAGGACTGATGCCCAGCTGGTCCCCAAGCAGTGCCCCATCCCCAACCTTCCCCCTAGTCTATTGCTGAGCATGACGTCATACGGTGTGGGGTATCCCTGGGGTCAGTTAGGGTCAGCTGTCCTGGCTGTGCCCCCTCCCAGCTTCTCGTGCCCCCCCAGCCTCCC
>NW_009259792.1:477625-487292 GCF_000687185.1 Egretta garzetta | reverse complement strand
AATGAAAACATCCCTGGGCTATCAACACTGTTGCCAGCATAAATCCAAAACACAGCCCCATATGAGCTACTGTGAAGAAAATTAACCCCATCCCAGCCAAACCCAGCCCATTCTGTTTGTAAGTTACTCTCTGGAGTTTCCTGATTTCTCCCTTTATAAGCTGTGCTTACGGGCTAAGGATCTGTGTGTGCAAAGGATGGCTGCAGTGTAGGGGAACTAACTGGGACCTCTCTGCAACCAAAACCTGGGCTACTCCCAATCCCTTCATCAGGGAAGGAGAAAATATGCTGCTTTTCTTTTTCATGTGACCATCAGAGCGATATCCAGCCTTGCTGTGGGACTCTGCCCTGGCTCAGAAGAATCTCTGTATTTCTGGAAATTATTTGCTTCCTCTTACTTTCTTTCACCATTGTAGGACACAATCCTTTTTTTCTCTTTTACTTGTAGAATACAATCCTTTCACCTCTCGGAAGGCATGGAAAGACACCTATGAAATTAGAGATGTTCATTTTTAAAATGAAGCAAAAAAAGTGTCATGGTCTGTATTGAACTTTGGTATTAAAATATCATGTGAATTTATTATTTATTAAAATCTTTTGGTGACCTCTGCATTCCTGGCCCCTGGCAGAAAGGCAGCAGGGCTACTCTCTGGTTACAAAGCAACTAAAAATGTTCCCTGCAATATTCTTTCCAGGATCGAATTAATTTTGCTGCATTACCCAGGAAAGTGCTTCCTGACCAGGCAGCTGATGGAAGCAAACTGATTCTGTGGGGCAGAGCGGATCAGAGTCAGAAATCTGTCCTGGTGAGGAAAAATCTAGGATTGATTCCTGTATTTCCTCTTTGTAAACTTCTCTTGCAAGCTTTACATTCTATTTTACTGCAATGGGGAGTGAAAATCATGTCTTTAGTTAACATAAAAATCGACTGAGTTCAGGGTAGTGATGGTGATTTGCACAGATGCCTTCTTACCATCCAGCCCAGTGTTCAAAGTGACTGGTGGTGCTGGTGAACACGAGTGAAACGCAATACTAAAAGCTGCTTTTGCTAACTCTGTGAGAGCACCTTTTAAGACTGCAAGGTTTTTTTCCTCTCTTACTGGAAACTAAGAATCACTTGATGAGAAACAACACGTAAACCTTCAAGTTTAAAAGCGTTCTCCCTGTTGCGGTGCGGGCGATAAACAGGATTACAGCTGTGCTGGCAGGAGGGAGCCAGCAGCATGTGACGTGCGGTTTGACAGAATTTGGCTGGGTCTGGCTTACATCCCTTCCTCCGCCAGTGGAATGCTCCCGGGGTCTCTCTCCGAGGTCTCACCGTATCTTTGGAAAGCTGATCAGCACGGACGTAGGGGCAGGATGCTCCGGACAGCAATTTTCATGGAGTAAAGTGGATGATCGACAGCAGCACCGCTGGGAAGAGTGAGAGGGGGAGGAGGCTGGGAGCCCGAGTTGGGAAGGGGAGGAAGGAGAGGGGTTGCCTTTTACTGAGGAAGGGCATGTTTTTCCCTTCTCCCTCTTGAATTCTAAAACTTGAAACACCAAGAGCACTGTGGACTTATGCTTTTATAGATCTTTCTTGTCCGAACATTGAAATAAAAGCAGCTTGTGGAGCTCTAGGAGGGATGCTCTATGCAGAGTTCACAAATAAGGTACGTCCAGTTTCTCCTCTTGTTCTTGTAAGTAAGATGCTGAAACTATGGGTGTGTATGTGAAAAAAAAAGTAGGTGTAAAAAATGCATGCATACGTGCACATCTAGGTGCTTGCGTGAGGTATTTTCACCGTATTCTTAATTTAGGTCCATCTTCATATTATCTTCACTAATACTTAGTTTCACACAGAATCTTCTTGACTACCATTCTGCTTTTTTCTCCTTCCTGTGAAATAAAATGCTTCATCACAGGAATAAAGATTTTAGGGTGTAGCCTTCTGAAAGGTATCTGAGAAAGTCAGAAAAATTTTCTGAAAGTTTTGCTCTTTGATGTTTGCACAGTGTCTTTTATTTCTTTCTCTCCTCCACCCCTCCTGATGGCATGAGGGTCTCTAGGCATGTGTGATATAACCAGGGATAATTTCATGATGTCACATACCCTGGCAAGGTAATGATATTTTGATAAATATTGGCCTTTTTGGACTGGTGTTTCCTTTAGTCTTTTTTAGATCTGGCATTACCTTTATTGCAGAATGCCTTTGGAACAGAACTGATCATTTGTGTCTGTGGGCAATATCAGGAGCCTGAAAGGTCAATTGGTTTGCTTTGATACTGATTATTGGTTGATTTCAAAGAAAGAAATTAAAACAAACTTCCCAAACCACTCCCTTACAAGAGAGAAAGTATTTGCAGAAACTGTTAGTGTCCTTTCCTCCCAGCTTTGCTTGTTCATAGAGTGAAGGCAATTGCCTGGAGCTGTAAAACACTAAGTCAGTGCAGTGTTGCGGTGGCACTTTACACCAAAAAAACCCCCAGCTCTTTGTATTTAGCAGAACCTCTAAACTGCATTTAATTGCAAATTAGCACTGAAGTACTCATCTGAGAGTCAGGCATCAGCAAATCCTAGTGTTTGCAGCAGTTGCAGCGTGTTACTTTGCTGAGCGGGATGCCCGGATCCTCTCCGTGTGCCTGGCTGCACTGGAGGTTGCAGTGCGGAACTACGGCTCCGGTAGCAAACAGGCAGCAAAAGGACAATTTTAAATTCAGTCTCAGCCTGTAATAGGAGGAGAGAGATCCAGCAGAGAGAGTGAGGGAAAGGGAGTCAGCATTTCCAAGTTACATGCCCAGCCTCCGACTCGCTGTCTGGCCGTATGTAAATCACTAAGCCACTCTAATTAGGTTTATGGGCTGGAAAATAGTTATGCATCTATTTACTGAGGCCTTATTGTTTTACAAGAGAAAGGAACAGATGCGATTTCATAAGGTGGTCCACCAGGAAGCTGCTTGTTTCTCCTTGGGACAGGATCTGGCTTTTGCATGTCTCCAGGAGACTGTAATGGAGAAACAGAGCGATGTCGAAGTGGAGGAGTAGGATTTCCTCTGCACTAGGAAACCTCCACCTAAAAGTGTGCCAGGAGCCAAACCCCAAATTGCAGCTGCTGTATCTTGTAAGTTGGCGTTGCCTTTCTGTTCTTCTTTAGCTGGTCTTGTTTTCGTAGCTTTTCCTTGTTGCTTGTTTTCCTGTGGTGCTAATATTTTCTTGGTTAAAATTGTACTTGCTGGGTTCCTTAGCCCTATTTTTGTCCTCTCTGTACCATGCCTTGACTGCGACTGCTTTTCCTTCTCTTCTGGACAGTATCCGCTGATTATGTAGCTGCCGTATTTGAGTGGCACATGCTTTTTTCACAAGTCAACCTCAGGAAAGCAGGGGTGTGAAACCTGCTTTATCACTGCTGTGCTGTAGGTACTACAGAAATGTTCTTATTCGATAAAACCTTTTCAGCCTCTTCAGATCCTATGAATTGTCTGCTCTGTTTTCTTTTCCTTTGTTTTGGCTCAGGTCTATAGATACACCCTAAGTCCCTCTGCAAGATAAGGAGGG
This sequence comes from Egretta garzetta, assembly GCF_000687185.1. NCBI lineage: Eukaryota > Metazoa > Chordata > Aves > Pelecaniformes > Ardeidae > Egretta > Egretta garzetta. The sequence goes on along the minus strand of NW_009259792.1, from coordinate 483,759 downwards.
GGGTAGAGGGAGATATTTGGCACGCGTAAGTCAGCGTTGCTCCACTGCAGCAGGTTCATGCACCTGAAGATCCGCTTGCCACCAGGACTCCCGGGAAAACTATTGCAAGAAAATATAGTCCTGTCTGCCCTGGACAAAAGCAGGGGTGTGTGCCCTGAAATTGGTAAGCAGGGTGAACTCAAACATGTATGCGAGGAAATTCTGGCATGCCAGAGGGCTCCCTGGGGACAGAGTGGGAACATGGATCTTTTCTTATGCCATCTCTTGCAGTTGACGAACTTGGCAATGAGTGCTCGAATCTGGAGATGAATTTTTTAATCCAAGCAGGGCCCCTGGTATAATGTGGTGTTCTTCTTGGGCAAGCTGTGAATGTGTTTCAGATGCTGCCTACCCATGCCCCTTGGTGAGGACACTGGAAATGTCCTCTGCTGTGGGCGCTGGCTGAGGCTCAAGGTGCCACGCAGCATATTGAGGTGGTGTTGGTGTGTACGATGCTTTCCAGTTAGGTCCATTTTATGAACTAAAACCCAAGCAGAAGGAAATTGGTGTTGTTGTTTATCAATCATTTACCTCGCTCTTCAGTTTAATTTTTGTACCCAACTCGAGTTTCTCAGTGATTCTTAATCACCCTCTATTCTCCGGATAAAATAATGTTTGAGTTTGAATTCAGGTTCTTCCCAAATCCTTAACGCTTTCCTTTCTCTTTCCTGCACCCACATCTCTTGCAATTAATTTATATTTTGTGATAATATAACATGGTGACTTTCAATTTTTTTGGAGTCCCTAAGATTCACTGTTGGTGCCCATTTCTTGCCAAAGCAATGACATTTTTCACTGTATAAGTGCACTTTTCCATATGGGTGTTACCTCTTCGGGGCACTTCAGCTGGCCTTCCTTGCACACAACCTTGTTCAAACTCCATTTTGCATTAACAAGTCTCTTATCAAGGCCGAACCCAGCAGATTATTGAATCTAAACTAATTACACTCCTAAAATAGTGAAATTAATCCCTAATATTATTCCTCCTGAAAAGGATCTGCCTATATCAGATATTAATGATTTGGGGGAAAATGAGTCTCCCTGATCTAACGATGTGAGTTGTTTAAGAAGTGAGTGGTCCCAAGTTTCTCTCTTTGAGAATTTTAATTAACCTCAGGAAAAATTCACCTCAGGGGGCTGTGAAATTCCCATTTTTAAGAACAGGCTCTATTATCTGTAGCAACATAACCAGAATTTATCCTGCTATGAAATCAGATAAGGAGTACAAGTTTGCTTGATGTCCTCTCCAGCCTGTTTTTCAGTCATAAGGGTTGTAATGATTGTATGCCAAAATTTTGTTTCTCAGTGTCTGCAGGGTGTAAAGCCCCAGTCACCCACTCAGCTGGCTCTCTTGGAAATACCACCCAACCTTCCAAAATTATCATTGAGCATCGTGATTCTGGCCTCTTGGAAACCCCATGCAGGGATTTTTATTAGCAGCTAGAGTGAACAGTTAAGAGATTTATCTTCCCAATCAGAGGTGACTGTTGTGAAGGCTGCCTCTTTACCCATCTTGCTCAAATATACTGCTGTTTTCAGAAGAAGGAAATTTTCCATGATTTGCATGCCCCAGCACTTTCAGATTCTGCTCCTGGACACAAATATATATCTGGCTGCTGTCAGGGATATTAGCAGGCATTACACCACAGAGAGCATTATTTGTGGTTTTGTTGAGCTATAGGAAAACAAATCCACAAATAAATTGTAAAATTCACAGGACTTCAGGCTTGTTGATGTTGTTATGTGCTCTTTGGATATTGAGGACTAGCTGTATAAATACGGCGCTTTGAAAACATAATGCTTGTGATTCTTCACATCAAAAATTGAAAACGTAGCAGGCTGCTGAGATGAATCTGAAATATCAGCTTTGATCTCTTTTCTGTAAATAAATCAGTTGTCTTCCAAAGATGCTATCCTGGGGGAAAAAAGATGGCTTCAGGTGTCTGAGTATGACATCACCTGCAAAATCATAGTCTGTTGCTACTGGAGCTAATGAGTTCATTCTTACTTCATAAAAGCATTTTCTGCCTTTGCATCTCTCAGGACAGCTTGTGGTTTATAACAATTTTCCAAAACAGCAGAACACATTATTCTTGCTCATATCACTGACTTGAGAGCATTACATAGCACACGTTAATCCATTGGCCCACCTCTGCTGTAGGTACAAATTCACTCTGTTTTCCTTCTGGGGGAAGAGTTTTAGCAATTTGCTGGAAATTGCCCATCAAGTAGAAGAAGGGATGAAACTCTGCAGGACCAAGGGGTTTGCTCTGTGCTTGGTCCTCCAGACCTTTCTTCTCCCTCAGGAGGGCAGGGGACTGTGAAAATCTCATTTGGGAGATGGGAAAACAGGTGGACTAGGATGGAGAAGTTGGACAGTGGCAAAGCCATGGGGTGTGATGAAGTACAAATGGACAGAAACACAGCCTGGATGGAACGTGTCAGTGGTTTGCAGCTGCAGAGGTAGCAGTTACCACGAAGATCCTGTCTTCTCCAGCTGAAGCTGTAGAGGTACTTGTGACCTTAAGCTCCCAGGCTGGAGTTTGCTTGGGGCATGGAAAGTGTCGTGCTGTGTCTGCAGCATGCAAGCCACCAAGAAGTCTGCAAACTCCTGAAACGAAATGTCCATGCCCGATAAATGACAGGTAGTGGTAAGGTCCATTCTAGTTGCTGTCAGTCACCTCCTGCAAAATGTCCTGCTTTTGAAAGCCCCAGGTGAAAATTCCCTGGGTTTGTCCAAACCTTAGGAAAAACATCAGATGGTCAGTTCTCTGCAAGAACAACGGAGATTTCCTCCCCCCCCTCCTTCAATGCTCTCCCTATAGGAAGAAGGGATCGGGAAGGTTGCTACTATTCTGGCCATCTGCTTCTTTCCTGAAAGAGGTGGGGATGGCATGTCCTTGCCTTCTGCAGGATAAGAGGAGCCTGGCCAAGCCACACAGGGCATGGTGAAACACCCCAGTGGCAGATACAGAGAGAGCAGGGAGCAAAACTGATGTAGGGCTGGAAAAACTGCATTGATTAAGCCAAACAAAAATCCTCAAATTGTTTTTTTTTTTTTAGTCTCAGAATTTTTGAGGTTTGATATTGCCGTATTATAGTGTCTGAGTCAGGATTTTGGATCTCCTGAGGCTGGCTATAGTGGAACAGTTCCATTTTAAAGAATATATTATTTAAAAGTGGGATTGTTTGTATTAATTAAATATGAATGTCTGCAGCACAGGAATAAGCACAAGTCCATTTCTAATAGGAAGCAGCAGATTGGATTCTTTTGTTATGGCTTTAAATCTGCTTTCACAGGCACTGGGGGCCTCTCAGCATGGGATGTGCTGGAAAGATGGTCTGTAGATGAGCTAGATGGTCGTCTGTGCCGTAGTGCTCTCAGTTACCACACTTTGGTCATTGGAGACCTACTGAAAAGTGGAATCCTTTGGTCTTATGAGGGAGCAAGAAGAAACCAGTCCTTGATAACTGATTTATTTTCCAGTGCTTGTCCGAGTGTGCCTATGACACTAGATGAAGCACTCGTGTTGCAAAACATCTTTTGAGAGCTTGGGTTTTAATCTATGCTTACTAATCGGAATCAAGGACTCAGTTAAAAAAAGGCTTGTCTTATCATTCACTTTTTTGTTATTTTCATATATTTGCCTTTTTTCTTTTTCTTTTCTTTTTCTTTTTTTTTTTTTTCCTTGAGAACTAGTGCCCAAAAAGTGTCCAGCCTTGGAAAGATGAAGGTCCTCAACAGCAACTGTCTTGCTCTACAGATCCACTGCTGTAAGGTCTGCACTTCTTACTAATGTAAAAGTAGCCACAGACACTCACATAACCACTTGTGAATTTATTATTGTCCCCCTTTTTATAATTATTGCATTGTTTCAAAACTCAGTAATAAGTCTTACTGCATACTTTTAAGACTGAAAGGAAATAGAAGCACCCACTCAGGGCATTAATAAAAAAATTGGGTTTCACCTCCCAGCAGGGTGTTTAGCCTGAGATGGGGGCCACCTAAATCTGAGTGTAGCTTTTCTCTTACCCATACCCTTCCAGTGTTGCTATGTTGCATTCTGTTGGTGGGACAGATCTTCTGTGATAGGTGGGCATAAAGTCTTTTCCTAATATTAACATCCAAAAAGTTGATGTTCCAAAAGGTCTCTGACTCTCTCTTATAGGAGAAATGAGAAATATTGGTTTCTGTTGTGATTAGCATGAAAGCAGCAGTCTGATGTGATGAAGGACAGTATGCACCTGAAATGTAGGAAATGTTAATTTAAACTTTTAATTTAGTGAATTCAAAGTTCTGATTCCTCTTCAATGGGTGTGAGAGAATCTACCCTAGAATAACCAGCAGCCTGGTAGTTAAACAAGTCTACTAAGGCCAGCAGGTTGAGGGAGGTTCTCCTCCCCCTCCTCGCTGCTGTAGTGAGACCCCACCTGGAGTACTGTGCCCTGTTCTGGGCTCCCCAGTTCAAGAAGGATGAGGAACTCCTAGAGAGAGTCCAGAGGAGGGCTACAAAGATGATGAGGGGACTGGAACATCTCCCCTATGAGGAAAGGCTGAGGGAGCTGGGCTTGTTTAGCCTGAAGAAGAGAAGATTGAGAGGGGATCTCATAAATGCTTACGAATACCTTAAGGGTGGATGTCATGAGGATGGGGCCAGACTCTTCTCAGTGGTGACCAGCAACAGAACAAGGGGCAATGGACACAAACTGAAGCAGAAGAGGTTTCAGTTGAATGTGAGGAAGAACTTCTTGACTTTGAGGGTGACAGAGCCCTGGAACAGGCTGCCCAGGGGGGCTGTGGAGTCTCCTTCTCTGGAGATATTCAAAACCCATCTGGGTGATGTCCTGTGCCCCCTGCTCTGGGTGAGCCTGCTTGAGCAGGGGGTTTGGACTGGATGATCTCTGGAGGTCCCTTCCAACCCTTGCCATTCTGTGTTTCTGTGATTCTGTGACAAAAGACAGATTCCCAGTCCTTGACTTCAGACCTAAACTGAGATTAAATCAAGACCTTCTTTCTTAAGGAAATCTATTCTACTACATTGGGAGGTCAAAAAAAAAAAAAAAAAAGAAAGAGAAAGATGGTGCTCTGTGGTTGTTTTGAGATAGTTTTCTGGTCACTGTTATTTAAATTCCTTTAATACAGAAGCTAGTTGTACTGTTGGGAAACACTTGGCTAAGGATGTGTGTCGTAGAAATGAGTTTTGACAGTCACCATCAAATTGGAGAAAAACAAGTACTGAGAAGTAGGTATTTAAAGGGTGAAGCAGTGTTTGTCACCGGGTGTGTTTGTGTTATCAGCGTAGCAGCCAGGGTGACTGTGGGAGGACAGGGCGATGCCCACTGGGGACTTCTGCCTATGCCTTACACAGCCCGTGCTTGTGAGCCAGGCTCTGCAAAATACTCAGGAGAAATTTAGAATAAAGACAACACTTGGCAGTATGAATTGGGATCCAGCAGACACTGATTGCTGACTAACTTTGCTGTGGAGATTCTGAGAAATAGATGTCATTGGACAAATTAAGGAAAAAGATCATTCCTTTTTTCCTCTTAAAAGATAACAGTACTGTCTGGCACTAATGTACCCTTTTAGCTTTTGTCTTAGCAACTCAGATAAAAGTATTCTATTCTATTGTTTTTCACATATCATGAGAGGGTAGAAAATTATTTTCTTAATGAACACAATTGATAATATTATCACTTTAGCTGTGCCAATTCTTTTAAAATGTGCTCTACTAATTCTTTCTATGAGGTGGCACTGGGTCCATGGACATCTTCTGTTTCACTCTACCATTTATCCCTTGGTAAATTCATCTGGTTCTACAAATAATTGCAACACTTCTATGTGGTCCCTGACTTTGAATATAATATTTCATTCTTTGTGCTCTCTTGTAAAGCACATTAAAGCATTGCTGCTGCAGTAACTCTCACAGAGAAATCTCTGCAGCATCTAATTGCAGCTCAATTTCTGCAATTCCTGTGCTGGGTTTGGCTGGGGTAGAGTTAATTTTCTTCACAGTAGCTGGTATGGGGCTGTGTTTTGGATTTGCACTGGAAACAGTGCTGATTGATAACCCAGGAATGTTTTTATTCCTGCT
>NW_009259792.1:455683-477361 GCF_000687185.1 Egretta garzetta | reverse complement strand
GGCCTGCCCATCGGACGTGGTGAATGAATTCCTTGCTTTGCTTTGCTTGCGTGCATGGCTTTTGCTTTCCCTGTTAAACAGTCTTTATCTCAACCCACGAGTTTTCTCACTTTTACTCTTCTGATTCGCCCCCCCATCCTGCTGTGGGGGGAGTGAGCGAGCGGCTGGGGTGGGGGCTTAGTTGCTGACCAGGGTTAAACCATGCAGGCCACAGTTTGGTTTCAGTTGGAGGGACATTCAGTACACCTGGAATCAACTGCCCCAGGAATGGGCTGGAAACACGAGCCCACCATTTACCATGGACTGATCCAGACTGCACTGGAACAGGGTGGAGCTCTGGAACACCTGCAATACAGTGATGACATCATCTTATGGGACAACACAACAGAATAATTTTTTGAGAAAGGGGAGAAAATAGTCCAAGTACTTCAGAAGGCTGGATTTGCCATAAAACAAAGTAAGGTCAAGGCATCTGCACAGGAGATCCAGTTTTTATGAATAAAATGGTAAGATGGATATTGTCAGATCCCTATGGATGTGATCAAAAAAATAACAGCCACGATGCCACCATTTAGCAAGAAGGAAATATAAGCTTCCTTAGGCATTGTGGTTTTTTGGACAATGCCTATTATAAATTACAGGCTGATCATAAGCCCTAACGATCAAGTGACCCAGAAAAAGAACAATTTCAAATGGGCCCCTGAGCAACGACAAGTCTTTGAACAAATTAAACAGGAGATAGTTCATGCTGCAGTCCTTGGGCCAGTCTGGGCAGGACAAGATGTAAAAAATGTGCTCTACACCGCAGCCAGAGAGCATGGCCCTACCTGGAGCCTCTGGCAGAAAGCACCAGGGAAGACTCAAGGCCGACCCTTAGGGTTTTGGAGGATCTGAGGCCCACAGAGAAAAAGATCTTGGCAGCATATGAAAGGGTTCGAGCTGCTTCAGAAGTGGTTGGTACTGAAGCACAGCTCCTCCTGACACCCCGACCAAAGGGAGGGTCCTCTGCACACATCATGCAACTGATGCCATGTGGAGTACGTGGGTCATGCTGATCTGACAATGGGCTCAAACAGGAAACCCCAGTCACCCAGGAATCTTGGAAATGATCTTGGACTGGCCAGAAGGCAAAGATTTGGGATTTTTTTTTTTTTTTAAAAACGGTTGGTATTAATATTTCCTTCATTTGCCTGCAAAGTTACAAAAATACTTTCCCCACTTCACACCAGTTCGGCTGTTCTACATAAACTGGATGCATCTGGTTTTGACAGAAGAACATAAGTATAATGACTGTTTTCTTACTAATTTAGATTAAGGACTTCAGATTTTGCCAGTATCTGCCAATGTTTATCTGAGCCACACAGAAGAAGGCATGAGTTGAATCTGGGTTCGTGCACCTCCCTTGTTTGTAGCTTCCCAATATGTTTTAAGAGTTCACAGGAACTTGCAAACAACGAAGATTGGTACAAGCATGGATCACTGAAGTTTATATTAAAATAACATTTTAATGCCCCTGCCCTTGACTCATTAACTTTTAGGGGCTGTGGATCAGAACCTTTATGGCTTTTATCAGGCATATAACACTGTGGTATATTAAAAAGCACATGTATAAACAAACCAAACAGACTTAGAAGTTCAAATCTTGGATCCAGAAATAATTCCTTTGGGAAAATGCACATGCCCTACATTTTCCAGGCTTTGCCTAATAGTTTAAAAATTATCCCTCTCCATATTTTTTTTACCCAGCATTTAAGTACTAGATGCTGATCAGGCTTATGGCTTTTCTTGACTTGGAATTATGAGAGGAATAGCTCTTGAGAGAATTCTGCCCTGTTAATTACATCCCTTTCTGTTTTTTACACTCTAAGAATGAGATTTGATTCTTGAATAGAGCTTCATTTGGGGAGCACAATTGATTCCTGCCTATACAGGATGATGAAAATATTTTAAAGCCATGATCTAGTACTAAATTCCTGTATTATAGCTCACTGTAACACTTTTTTGAATAAATTAAACAAAGTTGGTTTTTATCTTCTTATATCTGAAAGTTCTTTTATTCTTAATTTGCCAGACATGATTTAAATTATGGAGGAAAGTTTGTGTGTCTTTTTGGAAGTTAGACATTAATCTCCCTTTTCTTTTTGTTGGATATTGTCAAGAAATAATGTGCTCTCTCTGCTTAAAGCCAAGATAAGGGGTTTCTTTTTCAGCAAGCAGATAGGACTAGTCTGCCATAAGATTAACATTTGCGAGCTGGTGAACAATTTATATTGAGCAAAGCAGCAAAATCTGCCATGTTGTAGCAGTCCAGTTTGATCAGTGAAGGCTTCCTCCTGACCCATGGCTGTGAATTTGTTGGGAAACCTGGACCTTGCCTTCTGAAGCAGGTTAAAATCCCAATGACGGGGCTTCTGGCCAGGCTTTATGTAGACAGAAGTTGAAATTTCCTCTTTAAAGCTACTTTTTTTTTTTCATGTGCTGGTAAGTTGGACAGTATTGTCTTTGTGAGCCACCTAATACTGACCTGAGTGGGAGATCTTAGCATGGCTCAGGAAAGGAGCATTCCCTTAAACACTTTGATACTTATTTATATCAAGTCCAGATCGTGAACACAGGTCCCAGGGGTGCTTTTCCATTTGCATCACTTCAACAACCAACATGGTTCAAATGCTGCGGCTATGTAAGAGTTGTGGGACCATACAAGCTGGGGGTCAGAAAAGCATCAGGATCCTTTTAAGGGCCAGGTGGAATTTGGATCAAGACCTGTGACTATGACTGGATGGAGAGGATGTTTATTTTGTTTCCCAGATTCATGCCTTAATCCACCCTTTCGTACAGGACTGCATCTTTAGACCATGTACAGGCTGCCATACAAGGGTACCTAATCCAAACCTAAATGGTTGCTGTGCCATCTGGAGCAGTGAACAATTTGGAGTGCTCATTCTCCATGGCTGTGGAGGGAGAAAAGTGCTCATGAAGACACCTAAGTTTTTTTGGTTTGGTTTTTTTTGGTTTGTTTGTTTGTTTTAATCAACTTTTGCTTATATTTTCCTTTATCAGAACAAAAAAAGAAAAGCAATGAAGCTGCTGAACATTAAAGACTTAGTGCTACTTGGAGCCGTATGCCTGGGACACCTTTTGGCTGCTCCCACGACTGGAGTGGCAGTGTGCCTCCATTATCTGATTCCCTTAAATGAGATCTTTTTTTCAAAGCTAGAGGAACAGCAGGGGAGGGCTGTGGGTGCTTTAGGTGTAGTTAGCTGTCATCTGCTACGTTGCTGGTCATACAGGGCCGTCACTGAGAAGACCATCTGCCTTCAGGATGTAGAAGAGATAGCAAAGAGGTAAAATAATGAAACATTTTTTCTCCTCGCTTCGTCTCCCTGAAAGTTTGGACTTCTGAGGGGCAAAATTTAGAGCTTCACAACTTGTCTCAGCCCCATGGCAAAAAAGTATGGAAGCCCTAGGAGTCAAGTGCTAAGTTTTTGCATGCCACTCCTGCCTCACTGGCAAGAAGAACTGGGATGACTGGATGTCCCAAACAGCTCTTGGCTGAGTGGTTTCAAACACTGCAGAAATGTTTTTGTCTTATGCTAGAGTTCCTCACTTTACTTCTTCAGTTGTCGTGGAGGGGTAACCTTACTGGATGTCTGCCAGATTCTAGTTTTCCCATATCAGGGTTCACTTTATTGATCTTAGCACATTTAACCTCAATAGCCCATTTCCACACAAAAAGGAAATGGAAAGAGAACTCAACAAGCTTGCCTAGATGAGTCTATTATTTAATGTGCCTGCTGATTCTTCATAACGGTAATAGCCAATTACTGTTTATAACCATAGCCATGTAAAGTTATTCATATTAGAACCTAGCACCTAAACAACTCCAAGAATAATTTACAGATATATCTTTTCCCTTAACTGTAAAATTTACAGAGCTACCATCTGTAGACACAGTGTCCCTCAGGACATGAAGAAATTTCTGTGACTGTCTTACTGATAATTCCCAGTTTCTTGGGATTACAAGAACTGTGCGTATAGGTAAAGACAATAAATTCAGTATGCATTAAACACATCTAGCAATGAAACTATTCAGGCAGAAACAATTGCCCTGCTTCGTTTTTCCTTATTCTCAGTCTTGAGTCACACTTACACCCAGCTGGAGACATGAAGCTCCTGAAGATACTCAGGGAAGGCGCTTCAGAAACCTTGGCTGGATGGCCACGATACACTGGTGCCTAGATACTGCTCAGATGGATTACTGTGATGAGTGCCATATGAATAATGACATTCTTGGATAAAGTAAGTCATGAAATAAATCATTGCAGGATGCTTTACGCAATTTTGAATTGGATCCTGAAATGTCCTGGGAGGTGGCAGTGTAGAAATGAAGACAGGAGGCTGCTTCTTGTGTATAAACAAAAATATCTTTGCATTTTCTGGTGGCAGAAATGATCTATTGCAAACTCTGTTCTTTTGTTTTTCAGAACTGGACATGAATGGGATGGCATCAGATCGCAACACTTCCTCCCAGGAAGAATACCTCCCACACTATCTCCAGAAGGAAGACCCCTTTGTATCAAAGCTTTCTAGAGAAGCCGACATTGTAGCTGGGTTTTATTTGACAGTAATTGGTAATAATTATTTATATTGCCTTTGAAATATGACTCTGTCACAGCATCCTTGCAGGCACTCACAAAGAAGGCAGAATCTGCTGTGCATTAGATGTGTAATTGCATATTTCTTCATACTGGAAAGAAAAATCTAGGAGGAAGAGGAGATAATGTGTTAGAAATATGGTGTCAGCAGTGTCAACAGTTAGTGTCAACAGACAATGCTGCTCCGGGTGTCCAGGAGTGACTAGCAGTAGACCTTCAGCAAAAAGTGAAGAAATACTCAATTTTTTTCTACTGATAGGTTACTAGCTCGCAGTTTAATCATTCCTGACCAGGACCGACTTTTGCCCTTATGCTATGTGGTCTCTTTTCAAAGCCTCTCTCATGTAAGTACACAGCAAAGAGAACATCCTCAGAAGTGTTCGTTTGAATCTTGCTCAGCTCCTGGCATCAGCTCTCCTACGTCACATGTTATATTGAACAGTATTTTCTGCCTAACACCCTCCTCTCCCTTTTGTTTTGGAGTCTTTCACTGCATGCAAAGCTTTGCAAGCAGAATAAATGCAATTATTTATTGGCTAGTGCACACAGATTATAGCTGAGACTGATTTCTATGTTAAGTATTCATACGCCAAGGAGTTGTCATTTGCCTGGGCAATACTAGTCTCCCTTGCTGCTAGGAATAAACTGGTCCTTGCTCTTGATGATTTACCAACTTTGCTTTGGGGGTGGGGGCAAGGTTATATCTTTTTGTGTCAGTATTTTTGCTCTCCAGTACTTGAGCTTCTATCTGTTGCCTCAACACTTCCACTGCTTTCTACAGTATAGGTGTCCTTATGTTTTATGGCTTCAGTTTATGCAGTTTCTCACAGCTCAGCAGCTATTTTCTGAATAAAGTTGAGCCAAGGTCATGTAACTGTGCTACACCAAACAGGGCGCCGGGTGTCAGGTGGCTGAACATCAGGATGAATGTAGCGTGTACGTGTATTCCATGACATTCATTTTAGTTTTGATTCATTCTCTTGTTCTATCAGATCTGCATAAAATAAAAGGGTCGTAGAATGATAGAATACCAGGTTGGGAGGGACCTCAAGAATCATCCGGTCCAGCCTTTCTAGGCAAGAGCACAGTCAAGCCAAGATGACCCAGCACCCTGTCCAGCTGAGTCTTGAAAGTGTCCACTGTGGCAGAGGCAACCACTCCCCTGGGGAGATTATTCCAATGGTTGACTGTTCTCATAGTGAAAAATTTTCCTCTCACGTCCAGTCGGAATCTTCTCAGGATTAACTTGTACCCATTACCCCTCATCTTTTCCACGTGACTTCTTGTGAAAAGGGAGTCTCCATCTTCTTTGTAGCCACCATTTCAATACTGGTACACAGTGGTGAGATCCCCTCTGAGCCTCTAAGATCTTTCACTCCTACCTTCATGTTTCTCATTCACTGTTCTACATCCCTCCTTCCTGCTCTCTCTTACTGCCTTTCCCCCGACTTCTCTAAGTAATCTAATCTGCAAGGCTGCAATCTAATCTAATCTAATCTAAAGGCTGCAATAACACTTATTTCTAATTTCTCTTCTGCTTATGTCTTTATTGAAAAAGGAATTCAGAGCAGCAGCGATGGCAGGTGAAGCTGTGTCTCTGTGCTGTTCTTTGTATTCATGCACCGTTTTGTATGTATCCTAGCTTTTCACACTCACAGATTTTTCCTGCTGCTATGCAGACAGACGTCTTCGCTGAACTGTCCAAACCACCCCCCCCTCGGTTCTTTTTTTGCTTGGTTAAGCAAACTTAGTTTTAATTCCAGGAAATATGTCTGAGTAGTTGAAATGAATCCTTCCAATGTGCACTGTGTTGCCTTGATATATTGGCTGTATTTAGTGTAGATTTATTCAGTTCCAAAGAAATGCCCCTGCTAGACATGAAACATCTTGAAAAACATAGCTATAATCAAATTAAGGCAAGGAACAGAAATAATGAATTTCCAGTGAAAAAACAAAAGCTAACCATGAAGGCACAGCTTTACATGAGCCCTGTGAGGACACTGAAACTATAGTTTGTAAAGGGATGATAATAATTTTGATATTAGACTTATCAGTAAGATCCCCACCTTACTGGTGTGTAGACTGGACATCAAACAGCCTGTGGTGGATTCACTGTGGCCCAAGCCGGGAAAGTTTAAGCCATAGCCGTGCTGTATATGTGCGTAGTTCTACTTCAGCTACCATATCCTACATTTTGCTCTGGGTTTAACTTATTTTTTCACATGTTTGCTTTGCATTGCATTTTACTTGGTTAGTTACTTTACCCTTATGGTCATTACACACTCCAGCAGCGGCTTTCGTTACAGCCAAGTATGCTTTTCACATGCACATGTAAATGCTATATTTGCATCTCCCTTGGACTTGCATCTATAGCATAAGATACCACTGGTATCCTGCACAGATATTTTTAATTCCTTTTAGCGATCATTGCAGCAATTTTAAGCTGCTCGTCAGTCAGACCCTTAGCCATTTCAGCAACAGCGACTGGTTTAGAATCATAGAAACATTTAGGTTGGAAAAGACCTTTAAGATCATCAAGTCCAACCGTTACCCTAACCCTGCCATCCCACCACTAAACCATGTCCCTAAGCACCTCGTCTGCCCAGCTTTTAAATACCTCCAGGGATGGGGACTCCACCACTTCCCTGGGCAGCCCATTCCAATGCTTGACAACCCTTTCAGTGAAAAAAATTTTCCTGATGTTTCATGTTTTCTAGACCAGCACAGCAGTGTTTTAGGCACTGTGTGCAATACAGTAATGGATATTAATTTGCCAAAGGCCAAGAAACACCCCTTTTATATGGGCTTGTGTGAAGAAGGAGGGTGTTTTGCTTTTTACCCATAAAGCTGAATTACACCTCAGAGCTCAGCCACCAAGAGAGGGAATTAAAGAAAACTGGTGGAAGGAGCAATGTCAGGACTTCTTCTGTGCTTGTGGATAGATGGGGTAAAGCAGTCTTTAAACAAATTTTTCTTACCAAGGAGAAAAAAAAAGCTTTGCTTGGGCTAATCCTTCACATGTGTGTTGTACCTTACAAGATGGGTTTAGCTTATCGCCTTGGGGATGCCACCATTAGCTCCTGTTGATGTGCAGATCCACATTTTATTACCCATTCATGTTTAGCTGGATGGCAACATTTTAATAATAGCTCGAGTCTGAAAAATATGAGAACTTAGAAGTAAATTAATCTTTGTTGTTCCCAGGTAAATCTCTGAGTGGCTTTTTTAACTTTCTGCAAACAAACATAATCCTAAATTTCCTTTTGCACTAAGCTGATTTCTGACAGTTCAAAGCATCCGCATTTCTGTTGGGACATGAAGCACTGCTGTGCAGAGATTTTTGGTGATGTGTAGTGGATCTTGAGGTAGTGGGGAAGGAAGCCTAGCTTTGTGAAACTGCTCACTGATATCAAATGCCCCACAAAAGTCTTGCTGAGTCTGTAACTTCGCTTTGATTGGCAGCTTTATAGTTAATCCCAGCTCTCAAGTATCCGCAGCAGTAAGCAAGAACTATGTGCTTAGATAGCTCTTGGGCATAGTTGTGTCTTGTGGTAACTCCACAGTATTGCAGATTTACTTTGTAAACTGGGTATTCTTTAGAAACCAGAAAACTGAGCATTCAGCACCCATACCCAGCAAGGGTATGTCTGTGGTTTTTTATTGTAACTTATGGTTCAGACCGAACCTGTCAGTTGTCACCTGCCGTCACTGAACCGTGTCCCCTATTCCTTTACAGATCCCTTTCAAGAAATGGTGACTCCTCTTGAGGATGTCCTGTGCGGACATCCTGATAGCAGAGAGAGGGACTCGCTGCCAAAAGGTGGGAAGCCAGGAGGTGGGGATTGCTATGGGCACCTTTTTGTGCTGGAGGCATGTAAGGTGTGAGTGAGTTTCAAATTTACTCCAAACAGGGGAAGAAGCTGCACTGTGAGTGAACAAGGCTGGGATCCTGTCAGGAAACTCGGCAGAGCTCTTAGGGTCAGGATGGTTGTACAGCTGAAGTATTGCAGTTTGAAAATATAAAAATGCCTCTTTTTTTTTTTTTTTTTTTTTTTTTGTCTTTAAAGGAAATCAGGGGTCTTGGCCAATGTGTGATAAATTCTCTGCAAATGTGTGATCTTTTGTCCTAACTAGTTCATTTCCACATGTATTTTTTTAATTGTCTGGGGAAAAAAAAAAGTCAAACGGTACACGTGGTTATAAGAATCCAATTCTTTTCACTTGTCACTTCCCCTGCTAGCTTTTTCATCACTGACTTGATTGATTTACTGTACGGACAGGTAGGGTGGCCAATTACTGAGCGGAGAACCGCTGGCTGTCAGCTCCTTTGAAAGCTCGTGCCAAGTAACTATCGATTTGCAAACTGTTGTTGCACGCTTCCTCAGCGTGTTATGAAACAGCTTAATTGAAAACAAAATCCTGAACCATCTTCTTATTTTTTTTTCCTCTCTGATGGTTTAGCAATGCTGTCAGATTGGAGAGAAGGAATTTTACTTGTTCAGATTTCTTCTTTTATACAGTTTCACCTCTATTCTGACATCTTTGGCTCGTTGTGTGTATGTAAAAGTCTTATGGTGCCATGGACAGTTGTGCCCTGAACTGTTTCCTCCTGGAAAAAAGCCTTTATTTTATATCTGAAGAGTCTTTTTTGCCCTGTTTCCAACCCTGGGCTCTGCCCAGGCACACAGCCTGCCAGCACCTACCAGAGCTGGGAGCCTGCAACAGCAAGGACCTCAGCTAGCTGTTGGGAAAAACTATTTAATAGTAGAGAAAAATGAAGCATTAGGTGGCTCATCTAGGGAAATGATAAAGTTTTTAGCACCGGGGAGTTAAAAAAGAATTCAGAGAAGCAATTTTCAGACACAGGTATAGACAAAAGGCAACTTAAATTATCACTGGACCCCTTCCAGCTGTAGGATTAGGGGGTCAGTGGGATGGGGCTCTTTGAAACATTGCTAGTAATAATGAGCAGTTGCTTCAGAGACTTGTCTGATGAAGACATCTTTCTGGACTACCAGTCAGCTGAAAAAGATTCAGGAAAATGTCAGGTGCTTTCAAAAGGTATTTCAGAGTAAATGCTACCACACTAGATATCCTAAGTATGACTAGAGAGAAGATGGCATTAAGAGAGAAAAGGATTAAGATATAAAAAAAATGGGCAGCGACACTGAGATTCATTCATTTAGCTGTAAGGAAGAAAATAATTGAAATGAATACCTGCAGCTACTTATGATTCAGATTGAGTTTTCAGAGCCATAAGAAATCACCAAGGATAAATCAAATTTTCTGAGAAAACCAAATATTAACTTCTAAGCCCGTTTCTGTCCTGTTTATTTTTAAAACAATATAGAAAGTAATATTGTCAGTATAAAAATAAGAAGTGTTTCCAATTAGATGAGTGTCGCATTTATTACTGAAAAATTCAGAATCAAAGTATTTTTCTCCTGAGTTTCGTAAACTTTCAGTTCCACAGTTACTCGTATTTCTTGAGAAATAGTCTGGTTTTAGCCTCTGGGAACCATTTTTCTCTCTGTCTCATGGATGTACCCAGGTTGGGTTTCTTGGTTCTGCAAGGGCATCACACCCTTGCAAAGGGGATCATTCCATTGATGGGCCAGAGAAAATATCTATTTAATGCCTGAGGTCAAATTCCTGAGGTCTGGCCTCCCAGTAGACTCTGATAAAAATTATGTGGTGTTCAGAGGTACAATATTTGGAGAGGGCGGCATTGCTGGGTGGATGGGGGCTGCTGGGGTCCTTTTGATCATGGAATACGGCTGAGTTTGCACCACCAGAGCCAGTGTTGGAAGGCACCATGAAGAGTGAATTTTCTGCCTCATTGACAGAGGAAAGACGGGTTATTTACGACTTTTCTGTAGTAGTGTGGAGGGTTGGCCTCTGCCAGCAGCCAAACACCGAGGGCAGCCACTTGCTTACAGCCCCCGCACTGGGAAGGGGAGGAAATAGGAAGAGCGAAAGCAGTGGAGATAAAGACGGAGTGGAGGTAAAGCTGGGGAGATTGCTCACCAGTTACTGTTGTGGCCAAAACAGACTCATCATGGGGAATTTAACTTAACTGAAAGCAGTCAATTATTGATTCAGGTAGTGAGAAACAAAGATGAAAGACAAAATACTTAAGGAAAACACCTTTCCTTCCCCTTTCCCAGGCTGAACTTCACTCCAACGTCTTTTCCCTCATTGCCATTCTATGTCCCTTTGGTGAGGCAATGGCGCTTCAGGAGGTCGGGGTCTATGCCACTCTTTTCTTCTGCATCTGTCTCCTTCTTGCTTGTCTCCTCTGCTCTGTTGTGAGGCCTCTGTGGGCCATGGTCCCCTCAGCTTGTTCACCTTTGGGGGTGACTCTTGCTTCCTGAAAGGGATGCTGTGTGCTGGACTGCGTTTCCACCGCAAAATGCTTGCTCAGGGCTCAAACTCTTTGAAACACGACTTAGTGAAGAAAGAGTTTTCTTTAAGGGAACTGAAATTTTTGGTGTCAGTGTGATTAACTCCATGGCTGATTAGCCACTTGCAGCGCTGGTCCCTGAGGGTCCTTGGGTGATGATATGGCAAAAAAGATGTCAGCCAACATGAACAGGATCCCTCCTCGTGCACTGAATTCCAGCTGGAAGTTAAAATCAGATATATTTTATCATTTTTCTTCCTTATGATAGAAATAAATTTTTAATGTAAAATATAAGATGTGATATTAATAACTTCATTTACAATATTTTAGAAATGTATGCCTCAACCTCTGATTACAGTGTTTAATAAAATTAAGGTTGGTCAGAGATAGGGGTCCTTGTGATTATAGACAGCTGAATTTCATTCTTGTGGTTGTATAAATGTTTGTGAGACAAACAGCATTGATCAGAACAGAGGAATTATGGGATTTCTATTACGCGCATCCAAATGACAGTTGTGCAGGCTCAGGTGGTGAAGGCAATGCCCGGCTGCAGAGGGGAAAATAACATTTGTTGTGGGAGGGAGATGTCTGCAGTAGGTGTCTCTGTGAGCTGCATAGCGAGGGTGAGATGATCATGTTTCAGAGTAAAATGTCTAGCCTTGGGACCACAGGTTCAGGCTGAGTCTATCAGAGAATGTCACAAGGAAGATGGGATATTGCTGGTTTGAGGGGAATTCTAATTTGATTGGTTTTCTTTTTGTATTTTTATAGGGATTCTTTCAACTCTGGGAAATGGGTATGTTATTTTTATGTCCTCAAAGCGAAAAAAGAAGCTGAGACCTGCTGAGATAATGACTGTTAATTTAGCAGTGTGTGATCTGGGCATTTCAGGTAATTTCAAGTCTTATTTTTACTCTTTTTACTATCCCACTAGCCTTTCTGGCAGCAGAAGTCATGGAGAGCCCCAAATGACTTTTGCTCTATTATTTGCATAGCAGTAAGAGAGAAGGATAGAAAACAACATTCCTGAGCAACTTGATGGAAAGAAATTAAAAATACAGAGGAAAAAATAGGGTTGGATTTATCAGTCAGGCAAAACTCCTGTTCACCCCAGCACTGGGCAGGCCTTCGAAGACAGCTCCCATGTGCGTCCTGGCACAATAACCACAAAATAGCTCGGCATTACAGTTGAAGAAAATTATATTTTCTTGCTGTAGGTGCAACAGAAAGGATCCAGGTACTTCAAAAATACATGTTTAGTCAGATATGACTGGGGATGGACATGAGGGGAAAGAATTTGAAAATGCCAGTGGCCATCAGCCTATCAAAGCTGATAACTTCCTCTCTAGTGACCGTCCTCTTTTATCTCTGGGTCAGGAAAATAAGCATTTGTGTCAGTCTTTAGAGTAAGAGCCATATCAGCCAGCTGGAGGGATTTTTGTTTCAACGCCACAGCCTGAATGCCTTGGCATGAGAGGAGGGAGCTTTGGAAAGGTTAACATGAAGCTGCAGGGTCAAAAGCCTTTGGAGATCATTCCTTTGGCTCTTAACGTGAGTCTCATTCAGCTGCTTATGGCGACGTGCAAATGCAGGGAGAGGACTGGACGTCCTTTAGAAAAGGATATTTTGGATGGCAGATAATCCAGTGAGTATAAAGGCCTGATGTAACCCAGCTGACCATGGGATCTCCCCAGTGCAATATAAACGATGGTATGTTCCCATGCTCCCAAAGTCCTCTGTCCCCTATGTGTTGCATACACCAGGACCCCTGTCCCCAGCTCCAGTGCACCCTTTTCCTGCCCTCATCTCTGCCAAATGTGTTTGCTTTCATCCAAATGCCTAAAATAGCACTGAACAACATAAAATGATGGCTCCCAGCCTGCCAAACCCGAAGCTCATTGTGCTCCCACTGCACACGGCCAAGGCTCACCCCCTCAACTTCCAGTAACTTTGATGCCTCTTGGTGATCAGTAAACATGCTTTTCTGAAGGAGATACTTATCAATTCACAGGAGAAAGGTGTTAGTATAAACATCTCTGCTCTGCTACCACACAAAGAAATCCCAATGATTTCTTTGGCGTATCTGCCATAGAGACACCATTTCCATCTTGCAGCACTTAGAAGTGAAGAAAACAAAAAAAAAGGATCAGTTTTTGCCTCTTCTGTGATGCTCCCCACCTCCTTTGTGTCCTGAGAGTCTGTCTTATTTTATAAGGCTCATACCTGACTCCAATGAGAGTCACTCCAGCCAGACAGAGAGTTTCAGGAGAATTTCCATAGCTGTATATTTGGAATGTAAACAGGTATCTCCTAACCCTATAAGCTCTATATCCCAATCATACAAACTACAGCTTGTTTGGGAGCTCTCTTAGCATGAGGACTGCTAGTTTCTCTGTTAAGGTCTGTCACCAACATACCACTTGGTCACCTTGTCTTCCATGTGGATCTCAGTCTGTGTGTTTAAGTTTTGTAACTAAAAATAAGTGCAATTGGCACAGTCATTCGTGCATTTTCTACCTTCTTTTCTCTTTCCTTTTTTTCTTTTTTGTTAATGGAAGATGTTGACTCAAGAAATGTGATGTGTTCTGTCTGCTGGGCTGACTGGAGTGAAGATGGGACTTTTTCCAAAATCTTCCCATTTCATGCACTTGTCTTGGCACCTTGTTCAAGAAATGGATTCTCCCACGGCCCTGCTTCCTACAGACTTCCACAGGGTGGCACCAGCCACTTGTTCAAAACTGCATCAGGCTCATTTTGCACTGATACCATGCTCCGAGTCCTGTGCTGCCGAAGAGAAATTTGATTTTGTGCAAAGAAATGTTTTGGCCTTTAGAGCTGGCAATGATTTACATGAGTAAAGTTGCTGCCTCTTAGCATATAGCCCAGACCTTGCCATATGTCAAGTTTTCCTTGAAACCTTAATCACTGGGGTCAGCTTTTGCTTGAAAAATTAAAGTACATTGCTTCTGCTCAGAGAAAAAGCACATAATATATTGATCTGAACGCAACCTTCAGGCAGAATTTTCCTTACAGGCTTAGGCAAAGGAAAATAATCCCCAAAATACCTTGTTTAAAAATAAGTCTCATTTTGAAAGGTTTTCAGTCATGATGCTTTTGGCACAGACAGTGGAGCAAAGGTCATTTTCTGCAAGATTTTGTTTTGGTAGAAATGTTTTCATTTTTTTGTTATGAATGAAAACAGAATGTTTAGTTTTGCATCAGTTTGATCTGAAATTGAACGTTTTCGGGACCAATCCAAAATATTTTTCTACAGATCACTTGAACAAAATAGAAACTTTTGTCTTGAGTTCTATGAATAGATTACCTTGTGGGAATTACAGTTTGCGAGACCATTTTTGCCATCTTTATAAACCAATTCACTGAACTTCCATGACATTAGAGACAGTGAGGTTCAACCACGGAAACTAGCCCAGGGCAGCTGAGATGCTTTCAGCTCCTTGAGGTGCTCTGGTAACTCCTGTGCAGGAAGGAAATCAGTCACAGGAAGGTGGAGTTCAATATTTAATCTTGTTTGAATGTTGCAGTTGAACTGTTCAGGCCTTGGAGCATTTCAGGTCAGTCTGGTAAGTAGAAATGAAGGATTCAGAAAACATCCTGATGTTCCTAGATTTTAAATTTTTGAATTTTCTTTTCCATTAAAGTTGATTTTTTTGTTTGTCCAGTTTGAGACAAAAAAAAAATAAAATCAGGAAGTGTAGGTTTCCAACTAGAAAATTACAATTTCCAAACTTTCTCATTTTCATGATACTTACAAAGTCTATGAATAATGTTAATCTGTTTTAAGGTGAGAATGGAACAATGTATGACCTAACTTCACTTCTTCTGGAATGCACCAGCCACTTTTACAAATGGAGAAAGGAGCTAAGATGCCACTAGGACAGAGTCTCCAAAATAATTAAGTATTTCCCTTCTGCTTGGGGATGCTTAAAACTTTTTAATATCTGTGGCTAAGTGAGTCGCTGAGAGTCACGAAGGAAGAGTGTGGTATGGGCAGGAGCTGAAACTGCTGCTGCAGCCCAAGTCCATCCCGCGACCATAGCACCATCTCCCTTTCTAACCTAACATTTTAGCTACTGTTGGGTCTTGATAGGTTTGCAGAAGTCCTCTTTGAAGGCAAATTTCTTTCTCCTGTGTTTGAAGACACTCAACTGATTATAGGGATGTAGCCAAACTAGATCTGTGCCTGTTTCAAACCCAGACTCACCCATCACCCGTACTGTTTACATGCTCGCATGTATTTGCATGTGGACTTAACAAATACTCTGAAATTTTAATAATGGGAAGAACTTGCACATACTCAGTACCAGAGTATGTGTTTGCTTCTGGTTCATGTGGTCCACAGTAAAACACTGGTTTCTAGGCTTTCTGCAGGGTTGGCTCATCCTACCACAGCATAGATGCTATGTGATCTAGCTACAGCTGCCTTAGGCTTAGTCCTGTGGCTGGAGGGCACACAAGTCACCACATCTATTGTACCTCAAGCCCCCTCTCCACATTACAGAACATTTTTACTGGTATTAGCTTCTGGCAAAGTTCACTTTTCTGAAAAAGGGTGGGTTTATCAGTGATGGCTTTTATCAGTCAACTGACATTCTTTTCTCCTTTTGAAGTTGTAGGAAAACCCTTTAGTATCATTTCCTTCTTTTCTCACCGCTGGATGTTTGGATGGATGGGCTGCCGCTGGTATGGATGGGCTGGTTTCTTCTTTGGCTGTGGGAGCCTTATTACCATGACAGCTGTCAGCCTGGATAGATACCTAAAAATCTGCCACTTGTCTTACGGTAAGAAAGGAAACTATATTAAGTGACTTTAAAAAAGCTATATTAAGTGATATAGTTTTCTAGACTGAAATCATGCTTGAGCACTTCAGAAGGCTTTTATTAAATATACAAGGGAATACACAAATAAGAGAAACATATTTGCATGATCCAAGTAATTCCAGCTAAATTTGTATTGCTGGACATATCATCTTTGCCTATTAACATTAACAGATGCAAGTATCACACATATTGCAAGGTCTGATGGACCAACACACAAAAGTATTCCTTATTAGATGCCTAAATTCCTTTAATATATGTGGCAAGCTATTTAAAACATCTAAAGGATTGGATATGCAATAGATCATAATGTGATATCGTCTCTCTAATATGGAGATGAAACCTGAGAGGATTAAATGAATTTAGCAATGAAAGCTGTTATCACCATATCCATCTATATCTTATATCTCTTGAATACGATGTAACATATGCTTCATTATTTCTGGTTAAAAGATGTCACAGTTTAGAAAAGATGTTTTTCCTGCATTGGAAGGGACTAACTCCCCAACAGAAAACAGGGAATACTCAAGCTGACTTTACATATAAGAAACACCTTGCCCATGTGTCTTGAGGGACATACAATGGATTTCATTGTAATGACATAGAATATCAATCATGTAATGTTAATTTATAAGAAATCTTTACAGCTAGGAAGTGTAGGTAAGTAAGCCAGTCTGTCCAACAGCTGAGCATGCTATCAATTAAAAACTGTGGTACTGTGCTAAGATCTGCTGTCATAGATCCTGGCACATCCATTCTTTTTCCTTAAATGTGAGTGCAGGGAAGGTGTCCTTAGCTGAGCTTTAAATACACCATTCACATTAAGCAGCATTTCAGTTCTTTCTATAAAAGTCTTATCAAAATAATTCAGTGGCAACCTGAATCATAGACAACTTTTCACAGGCTTGGTGAGCTGAAATAAATATTTCATGGCTGGCTGCATTCATGCTGTGAACTCTGGTATTTAGTATATCTTAGTTCAAGAGAGACAGAACACTTCAAAACCTCTTTTCTCAAGGACTGTCTGATCATGGTTGTCCATACAAAATGCTGGAGAGCAATAAACATATCTAGCATGTTCAGTCTAGGTGGTTAATTTAGCCATTTTCTGTATAAGGCCTAAATCAGTCATCAGGAACCTGAAGCACCTGACTATATACCTAGACCTTCATTTTACTCAAAAAACAGCGACTGTGGGGGTTCTTTTTGTTTGTTTTGAGTTTTGAGGGTTTTGGTTTTGGGTTTTTTTTTTGGTAGTAGATCATTATAGTTTGACAATAGCTGTGAAAATAATGTTGCTCTTTTAGTACTCATGCTGAACACAAGAAGGCACCTTTCTGTCTCTCAGCCATCGGGCTCAAATACAACATTTGTCAGTCAGTGCTCATTTTCCTTCTGGTAATCTGGAAATGTAAAATCAGCTGTGGAGGGGGTACTGGTCACATCCAAATTGCAGCTGTTTCTTTGCTTTGCTTTTGTTTTAAAGTCATTCACAAACCCTGAAGAAAGGTCCTCAATGTCAGGGGATGGGGAGTGAAAACAGATTAGAGCTTCCAAGGTGGAAGGAGCTATTATAACACCATAGCTTAAGTTTCTGCATAAATCATAGGTTTTCACTTGTTAGTCCTATCTGAATCCAACATGTTAAACATAGGTGATGATGGAAAGCTTGTAAACCGAAGCTTTTTCTAGATGAATTAGAGTTGTGTGCAAGGTGAGCAGAGAGACAATATTCCACTCCACAACTTCAGCCATGCCATCAGCATTTAATAAAATAAATGGGCAAGGATACATGAAAACACCTATTACGAATACTTCTGACACTACGCACATGGTGATTTACTGTGCTGGAAAAGAATGACAAGGTAAAAATAAATCTTGGAAATGTTATTTCTTCTGTGAAGCCTTGTCTTTCAGTCACTTAGGTTAATAATTTATGTTGAGAAGTGTCCTTAGATCAAACTTTAGCCAGTTAATATATGATAAGAAGAATAGGAAATGATGTTAAGTTACATTATACAGTTGCAGCTAGCAAGCCTTCACACTGAACAATGAAAGGGTGAATTAAACGCTTAGTCCTTCATGTGGGTTGAACCTCCAGCTCCTCTGACCACACACTATGAATGTGCCTTTGCAGACCACATCACAATTTTCAAAATTCCTAGACAAGATTCCCACGATTGCTGCTGAGCTAGTTCCTTGGATTGCTTTTGTACGGACTCTTCTAGGTTGTAAATCATCACAGCCTAAAATAAAGTCAGGTGGAGCCCTCCATATGAGTGTGCATTTCTCTTCATGAGGTACAATGCAAGCCAGGGTGGCTAGCTCAGGGGTCACTATCAATACCTGGAAAGAGGAAGGATGAACCCTACAGAGTTGTTGTCAAACAGCCAATCAAACCCTTACCGCATGTGTAGAATGACATGCTCAATAGTGCCAAATACCTATGGACCTGAACTTGTAACTCTTGAATTATTTTCCAGGTACCTGGCTTAAGAGACATCATGCATTTATCTGTCTAGCAATAATCTGGGCCTATGCTACGTTTTGGGCTACGGTGCCTTTTGCTGGTGTGGGGAGCTATGCCCCCGAGCCGTTTGGGACCTCCTGCACTCTGGACTGGTGGCTGGCACAGGCTTCGGTGGCTGGACAGGCTTTTATTCTGAGTATTCTTTTCTTTTGCCTCCTGTTCCCCACTGCAGTGATTGTGTTTTCCTATGTCAAAATCATTTTAAAAGTCAAATCATCCACCAAAGAGGTTGCTCACTATGATACCAGGATTCAGAACAGCCACATACTTGAAATGAAGCTGACCAAGGTAGGTAGGAAGATTTAACTCAATTTGCTTTGTCGGGTCGTAAAAGCAGGCTTGGAGAACATCAATCATATGCTCTTCTCTGAAGGTGGTTCTTTTAGCTTTCTCCTCCGTTACAGTCAAGATGGAAAAAGACAGGAGTTGAGACATAATTTTGTGATTAGGGCACTCAAGTCCCTGAGATCGTGATTCAGTCTGAAGCTCTGCCACAGCCTTCCTGTGTGAACTTGCACAAGTCGCATCATCTCCCTGTGGCCCTGTTCCCTGTCATAAAACTCCCTTTGCTTTCAGAAACAGTTGTAAAAAATTATTTTAAGATGTTTGAGGTGCCCAGGAATTATAACGGAAAACCAGATAAAAAGCAGATTATTGTAGCAGGAAAATAAAACTTACAGACCGCTTACCTTCCTCTGCTAATGAAGATATAAACCAAACTCAATCCTGTGATACTGCAATTGTTTTTATGTAAATAATTTATCATTTAAGTTCAGCCATAAGCTACTGATAAAAATGCACTCAACTGATAAAATTAATTTGCCATCTCAGGCCATATCCTATTTTCCCTTTCTGATTGAATCTGTTTTCTGTTTGGCAATGGTGACAGCGATGATCCTTGCTGATACTGGTTATTGTGCCAGAATCTCTCAAAATAAAAAGCTTATACTGAACAAAACCAGATTCCTTAGCTGTAGAAGATTCACAAGCCTCTGTAAGCCATGCCAAGAAGGAGACGAAAAGCATCTTTTGCTTGGCTGATCAAATTTTATTACATTTTTGGGGAGTTGAACTGGAAGTTAGGTAATATACAGCAATAAGTGACTTTATGCCTAAACGTATCGAAGAATCTCAGGTAGGTACCTGTATGGTCAGTGCTGCCAATGCAGCTGGTAAATCTGTGCTTGCCTTTAAAAAGGGATGCTTCAATATGGTCCTGTTTTGGGGTTATTCAGCACCTTTCCTTCAAAGAACAATGGGAACTTTTGATTTGAGGTTGCAGATTTATTTTTGCCATATTGGAGGGATCATATAAAACTTCAGTGTGATCTGAGTCAAAATTCTAGTAATTGCCTCTTCTGTCTTGGATCTACAGTGGAGGATATAATGTTGGGATAAATATAAACGTGGAAAATGAGTATCCATCATAACCCATTTAACTTCATGGCACAATTTACAACAAAAAGGCTGTGTTTGAGAGCCTTGGCTTCAGTGACAGACAACAAAAGAAACCATAAAAGAATGAAGTTTCCCTGAACGTAGTATTACCATCAAGATGTGGAACCAAAGGCTCCACAAAAGGTTATGCAGTATCCAAAAACTTGTGCTTTCTGATATTTTTTTGCTGTATTCCTGCTAATTGCCTGATTCCAAATGAGCGCACATGCACTGCTATCCGTCTGGATGCAGTAATACTCTGTCAATGGGAGCAGTATAACCACATATGCTCTTCAGGATGTATTATTGCATGATGCAATTTGAAGCTATATCAGGCTGTGGCTGAGTGCAGACAGACAGGTTCAGGGAAAGTATATAAATCACAATTTTTGCCCCCAGACAGTTTTGGTTTAACATTTATACTAGACATTCTTATGGCTACATTTCCTCCTGTTATAAGGACATCCTTTTATCATTTACCGGGAATGCAAGCTAAATGTTTGGTAGAAACTTGCTTTTTAAAGCATCTACAGATTCTAATGGAGTACAAAATCCATGCTATGGGTTAGGAGAAAGAAAATTAGACTTTGTGCTAGCATTCTCACTCTCAATTAAATTCCCAATACCTTCCATTCCTGCTTACCCAGGTAAATACAGTATTTTTTTATCTGCTGGAGTGGGTATACCCAGGGACTTGACAGCTCATGCCTTATTGAATGACTTTATGCTTACTTGTTCCATATTTGTCTTGAAAGGGATTCAAATGGTTGGCATTTTTCTGGTGACAGATAGACCATGGACCCCCTCTTGCGTGCAGGCAGGAGGTAAACCTAGTGTGGCAAAACTCTTCTCCTTCCTCCTGTTACCAATGGCCATATTCATGGCAGGTTATTGGTCCCATTGAGTTTTGACACCTTTTCTGTAGGACATCAGGACAACCTGCAAGAGAGGAAGAAGCCCTGCATTAGATCAGGGTGTTGCAAACTCTTCTCTTTTCTTGTTTTCCTAATTTCCTTTGCTTTTGCCCCGGTGACTGGTACTGGGTGATACAGAAGAAGGAGCTATAGCAGATATAGACAGGAATATACTCTCCTAAACAAACTCACCTACAGAGATACTTGGGGTCCCCCACTCCCACATACCATTGGGACCTACTTTAGTCCTGGAAACTTCTTCAAAGACTTTGATTTTAGGAACTTTGGAATCTGATTTCAAAGGACCCAGAATCTGGAAGACTTGCACTTAATTATTTTTTGGCTTTGTTTTCCCAGTGCATGCTTCTTTAATTCTGGAATGGAAAGAGACTGGGGGTTTTTTTGACAGTCTGAGGAATATTTGACTGGAATAGGCTGTAGAAGTGAGGGGCCCTGAAAATAAACAAGAAAAAAAAAAGAAAACAAACAAAAAAACAACAAAGAGAAACCCTATAGGAAATGTTTCCAGATTAACCTGCATTCATTTCAGAGATCTTGCTAAGATTTTCAAAAGCTTTCACAGTTCTGTTATATATTACTCTAAAAAAGAGAGTCTGTATGTTTTTAAAGGTCTCTCCTCCTTAAATAATTTAAATTTGATATCAAAGAATTATTATTTTTTGAGATCCCATGTTTAAACTGACCTTACAGCATTTTTAATGGTCTGTGATAACAAACTCATTAACTGCTCTGTGTCAGGTGAAAGGAAAACAAGAGCTAGATAAAGAGAAGATAAATGCGTGACAGCTTTTGTTCATGCTGTAAATTTATCTGAAGAGAGTTATCATTTTTCTTCTCCATTCTCTTCCATGTTCCCTTGCATCCTGCCTAGCTGTGGGCT
>NW_009259792.1:449019-455605 GCF_000687185.1 Egretta garzetta | reverse complement strand
CCTCATTGCCTGGATCCCCTACGCTGTGGTCTCTGTGTGGTCAGCCTTTGGACAGCCAGATTCAATTCCCATTCAGTTTTCAGTGGTACCAACTTTGCTTGCAAAGTCAGCAGCCATGTACAACCCAATTATTTACCAGGTCATTGATTGTAAGTTTGCCTGTTGCCGGTCAGGTAGATTGAGGACACTGCGGAAGAAGAGCTCTTTGAAGACATCAAGGTAATTTCTTCTCTCAGAAGTAGGATATCTTTAAGTACACAATGTTCCAAAAATGTACCAAAATAAGATCTATGAAAAGTCACAGGTCTTTGAATCTTATTTCTTGGTTTTGATTGTGACCTATTCAGGGTTTTTCTTGCCATGGAAATTTGTAAAGCGACTCTAGGTGTAAAAAGAGAAGCAAGGAGATGGTTGTTACTTTTAGATCCAGCTGCAACTCCATTGATATAGTTGGAAAAAAGTCCCATTGGTTTTAGCGGTTTTGGACCAGTCCTGTGCTCCTGTTCCTTTTCTTTCATGTCATCATATGGGTCACCTCTAGAAGGTGTTGATGACTTCCATTGCCAGTGAAGTAAATGGGACAGGATTGTGCTAATTCCTTATAGAATTAACTTGTTAATACTGTGCCTTTCAACTGCAGAATTAGCAGGGAGACACAACAGTTCCTCAATCACCCTGTAGAACCACCCACCCCAAAAAACAAATCAAAGTGTAATAAGGTCTCATAAAAAGGCCTCTTTTCTATTTACAACTTTCTGGCAAAATCTGTGCTGACCACCAGTAGAGTTCCTGGAAACAGGAAAAATGCTTCTGGTTCTGCCTTATGCCAGGCAAGTACCTTACTTCTGTGACTGATCAACAATGAGATAATGATGGATGTTAATCTGACAGTGGAGTCTGATAAAAAGGCCACAAATGCCCTACCACATACAAGTGGCTGTGAATCCATAGAATTCCAGTAATTTGCTTCAAATGCCTAGAACATATGTGCCTCAGAATGTACTTATTAGAGGCATGAAGGCCCATTTCATCATTCATATTGTTCCCTTACCAATTCCAGCATTTTCTGATGTATTGTTCAGAGAGTGAGTCAAGATCTCGAGCTTCCACAGCTTCCCTTAGCAGATTATTCTGTAATCTTACACTCAGATTTATCTCATCTGCAGAACATACAGAGTTTATATATGTTGCAAGTGTTTGAGGTGCTGAATTTTAGTTTATCAAAAACCCATCTGCAGTTTTAGGCAAATGGGAGACAAATCTGAAGTAGCCTTCAGTGAACCTTTGGAGGCTGGATTTGTGTTTAACCTCCATGTTATCACTCCGAAGGAGGTTTCACCTAGTCCCTCATGCTGAATGCTTTCCTAGGTCTGTGCAGTGAACAAAATGGTCTGGAAAAATCACTTACCAGAATTAGGAACTTAATTGTCAGCTTGGTACGAACAAAATGATTGCTGTGCTTTCTCCTTCCCATAGGATGTATACCATATCTACACACAGAGACTCGATGGCGATGAACGAAACCCAACTGGAAGTATGAAGGCTCATTTCACATACAGCAAATGAAAACCTGATGACAAACAATCATACTGTCTCAAGTTCCTCTTTCTGTAAATAAATTAAAACATGATGACAGTTTTATTTTACTCCCTAGTCCTATGTACAATGTAGTTCTTTCCATCCTGACTAAAATAGTGCAATTAGAGCTGGGCAAATATTTTAAGTACTTGGAAGAAGAAGAAACAGTGAAGATTCATATATATAAAAATTTTTTACCCACTTCAGAGCCTTTAAAATACTTTTTTTTTTTTTTTAGCACTAACAGAAGTGATAATTTGGATGATATTTTCCTTCATGGAATGGGAAGTATTCACAAAGACCAGTTTTAGTTTGCTAATCTCCCTAGATTCCTACCGCAGTCACTGGAGAACTGGAGCATGAGAGAAAGGGTCCCTTAGAGTCAGAGCTTCACTGATCAGGGCTCCAAATCACCTACTGGAGACACATTAGCTCAATGATTATCCCTTGCGCATACATCTCCAACTCATGTGGCTACAAACTGTCTTAAAACCACTTTGCCTTGAGTCCTTCAATATTCAGAAATATTTTTTTTAGTCAAGGCAAGAACAGAAGTGCCGCACAGACACTGCAGCTGGTCAGTACTGGTGAATGAGAGGGGAAAGGCCTCTTGCCCCAAAGTTGCATTTAGACTAGATATAAGGAAGAAATTCTTTACAATGAGGTAGTGAAACACTGGAACGGGTTTCCCAGAGAGGTGGTGGAGGCCCCATCCCTGGAAACATTCAAGACCAGGTTGGATGGGGCTCTGAGCAACCTGATCTGGTTAGCGGTGTCCCTGCTCAATGCAGGGGGGTTGGACTAGATGACCTCTAGGGGTCCCTTCCGACCCAGATGACAAACAATCATACTGTCTCAAGTTCCTCTTTCTGTAAATAAATTAAAACATGATGACAGTTTTATTTTACTCCCTAGTCCTATGTACAATGTAGTTCTTTCCATCCTGACTAAAATAGTGCAATTAGAGCTGGGCAAATATTTTAAGTACTTGGAAGAAGAAGAAACAGTGAAGATTCATATATATAAAAATTTTTTACCCACTTCAGAGCCTTTAAAATACTTTTTTTTTTTTTTTTAGCACTAACAGAAGTGATAATTTGGATGATATTTTCCTTCATGGAATGGGAAGTATTCACAAAGACCAGTTTTAGTTTGCTAATCTCCCTAGATTCCTACCGCAGTCACTGGAGAACTGGAGCATGAGAGAAAGGGTCCCTTAGAGTCAGAGCTTCACTGATCAGGGCTCCAAATCACCTACTGGAGACACATTACCTCAATGATTATCCCTTGCGCATACATCTCCAACTCATGTGGCTACAAACTGTCTTAAAACCACTTTGCCTTGAGTCCTTCAATATTCAGAAATATTTTTTTTAGTCAAGGCAAGATCAGAAGTGCCGCACAGACACCGCAGCTGGTCAGTACTGGTGAATGAGAGGGGAAAGGCCTCTTGCCCAAAAGTTGCATTTAGACTAGATATAAGGAAGAAATTCTTTACAATGAGGTAGTGAAACACTGGAACGGGTTTCCCAGAGAGGTGGTGGAGGCCCCATCCCTGGAAACATTCAAGACCAGGTTGGATGGGGCTCTGAGCAACCTGATCTGGTTAGCGGTGTCCCTGCTCAATGCAGGGGGGTTGGACTAGATGACCTCTAGGGGTCCCTTCCGACCCAAAACATTCTATGATTCTATGATTCTGTGATTTAAGCAGTTTGGAATCATGAATGACTTTGTAACAAAAAAGCAGAACCTAAATGAAGTCAGCCCCATAGAAGCCAAAGTGAGCAAACCAACCGTTTGCACCTCTTTTTGCCGTGCTATGGCCAAAATTACATTGAAATGTGATGGCAATAAGCAGACAGGTTTGTCTTCTTGAATGGTAAATGACTTTTTTCACTTTGTATTGCTAGTTTCACCATTGTTTATGAGTTCACTATTTAACATAAAATGACAAATCCTTCCTCAATCCTCAGCATGAAACCAGACTCAAACCTGGTGAATTCATGAGAAATGTTATAGCACAGGTAACAGAGAAGCCTTTCTCAAGTGCAGTTGTATCCAATTTTTAAACACTAAGCGCTGGAAGGGTGAGGGTTAGGAATGATTTAGGAGAACAACAGTCCTACTGAAACAAAGCTTCTAGGTTCCCAATACACTGCATAGAAAAACAATGTGCCTTGAAAAGACCTGCACAGTAAGGCAGCCAAAATAGTTGAATCTGAGCCACATTGATTCCCATTCTTTTCTATTTCTTCTTTGGATTTATCTTAAGGTAGAGGCACCACCACAGACCAAAAATTAACACTCCAGTATAAGCAGATTTTTAATGCTTAAAATACTGATTTTGATGTTTGTATGTCATTTCTTTGGGAAGAATATGATATCATAAAAAATAAGTTAATTGCAAATCAAAGAGGCTCCCACACAGATTTGTGTTGCCTGTTCATTAAAAAAGAGAAAGTTACAGGGGTTAAAGTTTTCTTCTGAATTGATCCCTTAAGGAAAGAAAGCATTTATCAAAGAGTTTCAATTATTTTCCTGTTTAACATTTAATGGTGCTTTTTATCATACTGTTATTTCACAGTCATGTTTAGCACCTATTCCCTGCCATACTGAACTGAACTTCTTTTGTAGCTGATCTGTAGTGATGTTAATCTTGTTTTATACAATAGTACCATAAAGGTTTAAAGTAATCTGATATTTACTGGCATGTCCCAGCACTCCCATTCTGCAGGGCAAACAGTTGCTATTTTCTCAAATGATATTCAGACAATGTAGCAGAAGTTGAATTTTGTTGAATTTCCTAAGCTGAGTAGAAGAAACTATTGTTTGCTCTGCAATATTTTAGCAAAAGGAGTTTTAATAAATACTAGGAGACTTCACAGAGGAGCAAGGAGTTGCCATGTTACCTATACAATGTTTTGTGTTAATTTTTCCCAAGAAGCTGAGTTCTTTTGCTTCTATAGAGCTTTCAATATAAGGCAAATTTATTTCTTGGTTATGGTTGCAAGTTGTGCCCAAGAATTGATCCAGAGCAGAAGGCACCCTTTACAATATTTCCAGATTTGGTTACAAAACCATTAACAATCTTCCTTTTGATTTCCTGCAGCTTTTATTCCTTTCTTCATCCAGGCAAACTTTGGTTGTTATCTATAGATGTTTATTGTATTTAAGATCCGATGTAAAGCAGAGGTACTGTGGCCCTATAAATGCAGATTAGTTGGAGGAGAGCTTCTGGTAAGACTGAAGGAGTTACCCACTCCTCTGGCCAGATTTCAGGGTAGATCAATTCAGCTTATGCATGAACCCTTCCTGTAGTTTTGTTTGGGGAAGCTTTTCTCTTTACCTTTTCCACTTATGTAATCTCTTCAAAATTGCTGCTGGGTCATCCCAGAAATGGATACAGACTTGTGGTGGGGATGGATTTTATATTCTTAAAGACTGTAAAATATTTTTGGATTTCACTATAGGGAAGATGCATATGCTATCTAAAGAGGTCAGAGGTTTGGTAAACTCTAAATATGAACATCTGGAATCATGATAAACATGTTTCATATGATTTATTTAAAGGTATTTATTTTTTATTCAGTGCTATAATTATATTTGTTTGAAGACACAGTTTTACTGCTACTGAATAGTATCTTGCTCTGTAAGAAATGTTAGGACTCCAATTTGAGCAGGAGTTAGAGATATGTTTATACTGGGCATGTGTTCAAGGAAAGATGTTTTCCTGAATCAAGCAAGACATAAACATTCAAGCATGCAGTACCGCAATTTAAATACAGAATCTGAATCTAAGACCTCATGGGTCTCATCTGATTCAATGCTAAAAGAGAATTGGAGCACCTTCTTTGTACACCTGTATAAATCAGACCCTACAATTAGTTCATGCTCTGTTGGGAACACAGTGGTAGAGGAATAAGGGGCCTTATTATGGATTCAAATTTTCAAGGTCAATTTTGAATTGAACTGAAGGCTGTAGCCTGATGGTTCAAAAGATAATCATTTGCCATTGATGCTCAGGGCAGAGTTTTGTCCTCTCCATGTGTTGAGTCTGATAATTGATGATTATATAAAACTGAGACATGTAACCTTGGTCTGAGGTAATCAAAAGACAGCTAATCTCTCACTTACTGTTCAAGAAATCTTTTAAATGTTTTGCAAGATTCAGACTTAGGTTGTTTTGTGACCTGAGCTTAGTCAAAGCACCAAGAAAGTAAAACCTGCTTGGTGTGATGAATGAGTAAGGAATACGACTCTGAAGGAAGATTTCTTTATTGCATTTTCAATATTTCAGCCTCTTTGTTATATTAAGAAAGTTTCTTGGTTTATGTATTAACATTAAACCAAATGTTTTTCAATGAAAATAGTGCCATCAAGAATAATAGCTATAAATGAGAATCTTTTGTTACGTATCCTATGTGCACATTCAGGCTGAGCTGCCAAGAAGCATAATATTTCATGAAGTCACTGTCAGTGACTTGAAGGAAAAAAAATGACACAGGTAAAGACTCCATTTAGGTAATGAGCTGACCCAGACAGTAAGATTGTACCATTGAGATTAAGCCACTACTCTTTATTTCAAGGTTACAGGCAGTGAAATTATGTGAAGCATGTGGATATGGAGAGTTTTAATTTGGCCATTTTCAGTCATAGATGAAGAATGTCTATAAAAATTTTTCTACAGACTTTGAAATCTGTTGACAACGTAGAACTATCAAGATTTGCAGTGCTTGAAGAGACGCTTGAAATTGGGGAATTAACCAAACTTTCATGGCAGAAGCTGAAAAAAGTAAAGTACTAAGATTGAAAGTTATGGTTTTGAGCTTTTGGAAGACAGTAGAGAGTGACTGTTCATGCAGGTGAATGCAGCTGTAGCAAAATTTAGTTCTACACCTGTAATAAAAATGAAAAACCCCAAAGCAACAAGCATTTTTTAAAAAAAATATTTATGGTCTACAGTGCAATATTTCAGCCAGCAGATTTTTGGCTTTGTGGCATCCAAAGG
>NW_009259792.1:436709-448931 GCF_000687185.1 Egretta garzetta | reverse complement strand
CCATGAAGAGAACATGATTAATGAATTGACAGACACAATGCTTGTGAATTGGATTATTTGGTGGAACTTTTCTCTTGGATGACTGTGTATGGACAATGTCTTTTGGAGGATGTCCCACCTCCCGTGTGCAGGGTGATCTTGGTCATGAGAATAAACCTGAACTGGTCTTAACTGACCAAGCACTTAGTTCTTCTTTAATTCTACATTATTTATTTGATGATTGTGTTTCTACCTCTTCTTCCTACCAAGGAACTTTCAGACATGTCAGTCTGCATCCCTTGGGAGAGCTGCTTTGGCATATTTTTAGTTACATTTCCCATCTCAGGATGTTCCCAGATGAGTCTTGCCCCGGGTAAGAAGCTCTTAATGAATAACGTACACCGCAACACCCATTTCTCTCCCTCCCTTCTCCCAAGATAGATGGATGATGGGCTGCTTTCCTCCACATCTGCATCTTTCTGAGTTTCACAAGTGTTTGTAGTTCTCCAGGTCCCAAAAACAACACTTAGCCACCTGAAACCTGAATTTCTGGAGAGCTGTTGCTGAGCTTAGAGCATTGCAATGAAGAGAAGAGGCCTTTATTATCATCACCACATTTTCATATGTTCTTCAGCCATCCTGCATTCCATACTGACTTTTCTCTTATTTGCTTTTCAGGATGATTTGTATTCCCCTTTACTTAGCACACAGTAGATACAGTGATAGGGCTGGTTTTGTAATTGCCCAGCATGATTTCCACTTCCCCAGTTATGCCTTCTTTCACTTTATAGCTGGTGGAGCAGGTCTTGGACCTATAGGTCAGCACAAAACATTTTGAAAGGTGAGGCTTAGTTACAGGGCTTCATGCTTTCATTACTTCTGAACTTACATGCTTCTTCACTAACCATGTATAATGAGCCTTTATCAGTCACTGATGGCAGTTTTGTGTCTCAAGTGGGCAGAGAAGAAAACCCTAGAAAATTGCCACCTAGTTTGTTAGACATCTGTTCCAAGAGAGACATTCAGTCTCAAATCAGGTAACTGTGCAACATCTGGATGAAAAATACTAGTAAATAGCAAAGGCTTATAGGTTCCCCGAGTCATTAAAGTAGACCATTGGTCTGTATTTTGGACCTAGCATCTAAAGGGAATTTTGGGAATAGATCTCTTAATTTTTGTGTAAAATGATGAAGAAATCTGTGAAATATCAAGTAAACAGTGCACTGACCAAAACCTGACGGTTGCACAGAACATATTTCAGTCATAGGTGGTGGATACAGCTTGTGGTATAGTATAAATTTTAAATTATGAATAATGTTTACATTGCATCAAACATAATCCTACATTAGTGAAAATATTAAACCTGTAGAAAATAGATGTGTGTAGAAAATAGATGTGAAAATAGAGATGTGAAGGTCTTTTCGGTTTGTAAAAGGTGCTACACAGGCACTTAACATTCTGAAATCAGAGGCTGGTGTGAAGGTCTTGTTCTTTCTGCACCAATATTGCAAAATATATCAAGAAAGGGATCTTACTGTAGGGTTTTGCGTTCATGGATGCAATTTGCAACACCTAAAACTGTTCCTCTGAAGCATCTGAACATCCTTGGTCCTGAATTATGAACCATTATCTTAGATTCATCAGTGTGTAAAGAACCTGCCTGTCTGCCTGCAGTTCTGGTCGCCAAAGCTAAGGAAAGTGTAGAGTTTAGAGAAAGTGTAACGGGGAAGGAAAAAAATTATCACATATAAGCAATGGAAGCTAAGAGGAGAAGATGACAGGGTTAAGCTAAGTAGCCTAGAAGAGGAAAGGTCTGAGATAAATTATATCAGTCTATAAATAGTTTTACGGAAATAATAATGTAAATGAATGAAGGGAATTATCCACAGTCTCAGAAGGTGATAGAATGAGAAATCAAAGTTGGAAGCTAAGGCAGGAAAAGCTGAGATGGGACTTTCTGAACTAGAGGAACAGTCAGGCTTTGGAAGAGATCTCAAGGGGAGAAGTTAGGGCATGATTTACCAGATATTCAAGAACAGATTAGCTACTCCACTAGCAGAAATTATTTTCAACTGGAAATACTGTTAAATGGCCATTTTTGGTCCTGGTATCTGATTTTCTGAACAATTTCCTAATTTAAACACCAGCACTATCTCACTTTAGGACCTATCTGTATTGCTGAGGAAATGAGTGCTGACCTTGCTGTATGGACAGCTAGATTGCATACCCTGAAACCAGCTTCAAAAGACCTGTCATACAGTGAAACTCCACTTCTAATTAAGTGGTTTCAAAATCCAAAATTGGTGCAATGCAGTGGCACGTATAGATGCCAAGTTAAACTTTGTTATGAAAGAAGTATCTTTGCTTTCTCAGTTATTAGATGAGCTTTTCAGAGAGGTATCATTTTGCAACACTTGGAGTTCAAGCTGAAAGAAAGTGCTGTAATTTCTGCCATTGACCATTTCTTGGAATAAAATATTTTCAGTCATGCTATTGAGATTTTGAGAATACAATAATAAATCTGGAATCTCAAAGTGACTAAGTTAAAATACACCAAATAACCACAGGGAAATTACATGAGAAAATTACCTTTAGGAAAACATTTGTTAGTGGCTTGCAATCTACTTTTTCATTCTTAGGAATTATATTTCTAATAGAGTTCAATTTACAAAGATATCAATAGACTTTTAGTGATACTGACCCAAAATAACTGAAATTTGATTGTCATCACAAAGCTTAGGTGTATCCATTGTATGGAAAGATATTCCTACGACTGAAGGTGTGTCCTATTAAGAAATTATTTCCAGCGTAGTTTTTAATGTATGTGTTGTATTTATTGCTTCAGTTTGTTGGCAGTAGCATTGTGTTCACATTTAGTGTCCTGATACTGATCTATGCTTGGTATTGTAGAGCAAGAAATCATAGGCACTGCACACAATTTCTCAGAAGTCCATGGTCTGCATCTATTTCCAGTTTCTAATGTAAAAAAGGGTCTTGTGTTTCCTATTTGTCTTGCATGTTTCCCACTACAGCAGCCTTACCAGCCTGGCTGGAGTTGCACTTGGTTTACAACACCTGCAACAGAGGGTCTGTGTCCGTAGGGACGAGGGAAAGTAGGCAGGGGCTGGGCTGCTCTCTCACTTAGAGGTGAGACAAACCAGGAGCAACCCCACTGAAATCAGGGGGCTGGCCATGCTGTGAAACTGTGATAGAAATAAAAGGGGAAAGTGTCTTTTCAGCTTTATGGAAGCATGCCAGATGTATTGACCACTTTCTGGGGGCTGGTTCTCCAGCTCTGACCTACATAACCAGACCTTGAGCAAAGAGGATCCCTCTTGCTGAGAGGAGGTACCGACTGCAGTAAGGATTTAACTTGGCCAGTAGCGTAAAGGTGAGGAAGGCTGAAGGCCACTTCGTTCCTATTGCTGAGCGATTTCAGCTTCCTCCGTGTTCTGCTGCATTATATTCTTTTTAAAATGCACTTAACCTTCCCAGTGGCCGACTAGCCTACACAGCTGAAGTGTCAGTAAAAGCATGTTGGTGTTGCAAGCAACATTCAAAGCCGCATACAGCTGTAATGAATTAATACAGAACTTTCTAGAATACTTATTACTGCATCTTTTTTTTGGTATACTGGAGCTCAAAGTGTCATGGAAGACCTGAGTATGATTTTTAATGAACCTCAGATGTCAGAGTGGTGGGAGAGTTCATAAACAGCTACAGCCTTGTAACTCACAGTATGAAATTCAGTCGTTAGTGTCCATGAATGTTTCCAACGCGTTGTGTGTCCGTGCAATGTCCTGGAACTGCAATCAACAATGTAAGAGAAAATTTATGGAGTGAACCTGTGAATAACTGTAAGTTCTCAAGTGGCATTGCTGAGTTAATATGTTGTTAATGTATAATACTGTGTTACGAAGCCGTGAAGAACCTAACATACTGGCTGCACTTAACACCAGGGGACACTTTGCTG
Source organism: Egretta garzetta (assembly GCF_000687185.1). Classification (NCBI taxonomy): domain Eukaryota; kingdom Metazoa; phylum Chordata; class Aves; order Pelecaniformes; family Ardeidae; genus Egretta; species Egretta garzetta. The sequence goes on along the minus strand of NW_009259792.1, from coordinate 444,979 downwards.
TCGCTGTATTGGAACAACAGATTGGTTATTTTCATTTCTTTCTGCCCTTTTTTATTCCTCTAAACACACAACCAGACTGATGGCATCACGGGCAGGCTTTATTTTCTGCACTTTGCTATCTGAATGTACTTTCAAATAAAGTAAGAGGACGGATTGATGTTGTTATCTGTTGTTTTGTCTCTGGGTTTTGATTACAAAGTTGCGTGTTCCACGTCAAGGCTGCCTTTGGTGCCATTTCAGTGCAAGACACAACCCACATGTGTCTGCAGTCCAGTCCTTTGCCATGACTTGGGTGGCTGCAGAAAGAGGGTGAGGCCCATTTAGGTGTAATGAGAAGCAACCAAAGCCTGAGCTTAAGAAGTTGTTTGTCCCTGTCTCTGCCACCCTGATTGAAAGGATTCTCTAAATAAAGAACAAACCACTTATTCCACCTTTTTTCCCCTCTGCTCCCATGACCCTAAAAGGCAGCCGACAGCTCTAGCTGAGGGATCCTGCAAAGCTTCGGGCATCCTGGCCCAGTGGAATGCTACCAGGACAGGTTTTCAATTTGCTGTTCCCTGAGGGGACATGCAAGTGGGATGCTCTCCTACTTACTAGTAGCTTTGGGCCATTCTTCTTTGAGCAGTGTTGTGGTTTAACCTGGCAGGCAGTTGAACACCACCCAGCCACTTGCTCACTCCCCTCCTCCTCTGTGGGATGGGGGAGAGAACTGGAAAAAAAGTAAAACCCCTGGTTTGAGATAAAGACAGTTTAATAAAACAGAAGAGGATATAACTGTTGTTATTATTATTATTATTATTATTAAAAAATAAAAGAATATACAAAACAAGTGATGCACAATGCAATTGCTCACCACCCACTGACCGATGCCCAGCCCATTCCTGAGCAGCGATTACTGCTCCCTGGCCAGCTCCCCCCAGTCTATCTACTGAGCATGATGTCACATGGTCTGGAATGTCCCTTGGGCCAGTTGGGGTCAGCTGTCCTGGCTGTGCCCCCTCCCAGCTTCTTGTGCCCCTGGCAGAGCAGGAGAAACTGAAAAATCCTTGACTGGTCTAAGCACTGCTTGTCAACAATTAAAACGCCAGGGTGTTATCAACATCATTCTCCTACTAAATCCAAAACATAGCACTATGCTGGCTGCTAGGAAGAAAATTAACTCTACTCCAGCTGAAACCCGGACAAGAAGACTGAGGGGAGTTGAAAACTGGGAAGAGGGGGACTGTTTCTGCTCTTAACAGCCGCTGACATTTGGGTCGGGTGTCAGCTTAGATGGGCTGGTGGCTACTGTCCAGGATGGGTTTGTTTACGCAGGTGAATAGTAACATCGTATGGAAAGGGCAAATCTGTCGAGGTTACTTAGGTGGGGAGAGCAGGGAGCGCGGGCAGGGCTGCCTGGGGTGCCTGCGCTGCAGTGGTGCTCCTGCTGCTGGGGAGAGACGGCCGCAAGGGAGAGCCTGGAAACTGCCTGGAGTTGGTCCTCCTGCTCTGTGCTCTGCAGCTGGGTTGCCCTGGCTCAAGTACAGTGCCCCCAACACCCTGCAGGGTTTTCAGGAGGGTGGCTCAGCCTCCATGTGAAGGGACAGTATGAGGAGGGATAGAATGATAGAATCGTTTAAGTTGGAAAAGACCTTTAAGATCATTGAGTCCAACCATTACCCTAACCCTGCCATCCCACCACTAAACCATGTCCCTAAGCACCTCGTCTGCCTGGCCTTTAAACACCTCCAGGGACAGGGACTCAACCACTTCCCTGGGCAGCCCATTCCAATGCTCAACAACCCTTTCGGTGAAAAAAATTTCCTAATGTCCAATCTAAACCTGCCCTGGCACAACTTGAGGCCACTTCCCTTTGTCCTATCATCCGTTACCCGGGAGAAGAGACCAACACCCACCTGGCTACAGCCTCCTGTCAGGCAGTTGTAGAGGGCGATCAGGTCTCCCCTCAGCCTCCTCTTCTCCAGGCGGAACAAGAGGAGGGTCTGTGCTATGGAAGACAGACCAAAGGGTGCTATGCAGCTGCTTCATACACTGCTCTGATTAGCAGTCGTGCAGCTAATTCCCACGGTGGGAAATGAGCTGGAACCTCTCAGGAGCAACAGCAGCGCTGAGGTTGTATTCCCATGGCTTGGAAGGGTTGGTGGGTTGCACAAGTGGGCAGTCCAGCTGTGGACAGCAAGGGAAGGAAGTCAGAACTCTTCACCTTTCTTGTCCTGTTCTTCTGACAAAAAGTGCACAGTGGAAAACCTTGCCAGGCAGTGCTGGCAGCAGGTAAAGCGATATGGGCAGGCAGAGGCTGCATAGACCTCAGGAGCTTTTCCTCCCAGAATCATCTTCTCCCCTTCAGCAATCATCTGTCCATAAATCCGGCCAGCCAAGGTTCCGAATGTGCAGGAGATTACACCAGCGCAAAGCTGAATGCTGGGTGGTATTCACTGGATATGGCAGCATTTCAGTCTCATTTTGCTCTGCCCTCACAGTGAGCTCAGCCACAGTCAAAAACATGATGGGAAGAACTGTAAGCGAAAGGATTGAGCTGGAAAATAGTGCCAAGCTGCTGCCTGCACTCCTGGCATGCCATGTCTGTACCGTCCATGCACAGCTTCAAGTGCCCTGTCTCAGAGGAAATAGTGGAAGAGGGAAAGATCTTGTGAAGGGCAGCAGGACCCTGTTACAAGACATGGAACAGCTTCTATAGACCAGCAAGTTAAATGGACTCACTTTGGGGGAGGGGGGAAGTCTGACGGGATATGGGTACAGATCACAGACAGCAGGGAAAAGGTGAAAGGAATGGATTTACAACTTTTTCATGGCACAGAAGTTGGAAGGCACCAAATGAAACATCACGGTGTAAAACAGCAGGCTTGAGGCAAAGGAAAGGACATGCATTGTCCTGGCAGCACATCATTAAGTGGCAGGGGGGCCCTCATCCTGCAGCAGAATTTGGGCCACTGTCCGGTTGCGCAGAGGCATGATCATACAAAGGCAAAGGCACAAAGTGACTTTTCTGTAGGAGCCACAGGAGCTCTGCCTGGTGGGGTCTGGTACCACGGAGGTGACATAAAGCATGTTACCTGAAAAAACGTTCAAGGATGCTTGAACAGACTTGCTTTGATGCCCCCGGGGAGGGGTGCTCCTCCCTACATCATATGGGTCTACCGAAACAGAGTACTGGGCTTTGATTTCATTGATGCCGGTAGAGATCCAACGACAGGCATTTCAAGGCACTGAAGAAGATGGTTTGTCTTTCTTTGAAGGTCGTGCTTATAAATGGTATAAAAATAGTTCTCTGGGTGAATCAGGGGTTATTTCTATTAGCTTTCTTCAAAGCCAGAATAAAAGAACAGTTTTTTTTCTTGCCTTTATTTTATAAGCTGTTACAGGTTTTGTAAAATAAAAATTATGAGCAAAAAAAATATTTTTAGATCAGTAGGAAAACTGTAAGATCAGATAGAGCACCATAACAGATGCACTCTCCATGGAGATTTGGAGATTAGTGAGGAGCTTTCTGCTTATGGTAAGCTTTTTCTGTAGTGGAAGCTGAAAATAAAAGAAGAATTTAATCAGGATTTAAAAAAAGAGGTTCTGGTGCATGTAAAAGTGGATGTTAAAGCAAGAAGGGTTTGCAGCTAGCAATCAAACAGGGGTTGGAATCTCAGTATAAAATATTGGTTTCACTGTTCTATTAAACTAAGGCTCGCTCTTTATCTGAGTTTGATTTTCAGGAATAAAATAACTGTGAACTGTAAGGACTTCTACGACATGGTGCTGGAGCAGCCCTAGATCTCACGGAGTCAGTGTTTTGGGCCAACCCTGAGTTTTTAAAACCCTCTCCCCATGAGAGCTCTCCCTGCTTGGCAGTAGCTGCAGTCCCCAAGGGTGCAGGGCTGCGGTACGTGGGAATCTGGTCAGGCCAGAAACAGGCTCATAAAATTGTTGTGCAACACGAAAACAAGTTTGTATGAACCCATCTTTAGTTTTATTTACATTTCCCCAGGGGTTCAGTAGGTAGAAAGGATGGGGGAGTGGTGAAGGCAAGTAATTTTTAAGTACCTAATGTTTAAAAAATATGGATATTCACCTTGCAGAAGGCAGTCACCTTTTAGGATATTTCAGGGTGGTCACCATAATTTAAGTTTTGGGTTAGATTTTTTCCCCAATTCCTTCTCTTTACGTTTAACTGTTAAATAGAAAAACAACAAAATCAGAAAGGGAGATGACTTAATTGGACAAAGTTTGAAGTGGGTCACTCACTGATCTCATTCCTCTGGAGCATTATTTTTTATATTTTGAATCTTCTGATTTTGATTTTGTGCTGATAGATAAGGACAATTTTTGATTCCAGCTATGCTGGCTAGAAATAACTTTTTGGAATTTCTTTCTTAAAATATTTGTAAGTACGCTGCCGTGTTTCCACTTATCTTGATATTTTGTGGAAAATTTTGTGTGTAATTTTTCCACTTGGAATGGCGCATTCTTGATTTTAAAAGAATATTTTAAAACTATGTAAAGCAAATGACACATATTTGCCTATCAGAAGGAAAGTTGGGAGAGACTTAAAGGCTGCATACATCCACTGGGAGTCAGATGTCAGACTTTAATAAAATTTGCTCTTTGCCTAAATGCCTCACCTATATACCAAGTGTAATAATGATGTTTTTCCCATTTTCTATTACGACCCTTGAAAGCTTTTCTTGAGATCCAGGATAGCAAGTAATGTAGGGTGCACACACAGCAAGTGGATGATGAAGGTTCAAGTGTCTCTTCCCTCCCGTTGGGAAAAGGGATTTTAATCAGGGTCTGCTGTATTTCAAAGACCCTTGACCACATGCCTGTACAGTTATTTTCTCTATTTTTCTCTGGCTCAATTAATATTTGATTGTGTAGCCAAAGTGAGTTGCCCTTCTGAAGAGACTGAGAAATAGAAATTGAGACTCACATCCATATCTTTCCGAGAAATATTCTTAATTTCTCCTCATCAATCTAAAGATGACCAAGGATTTAGACTATAATTTTGAAAGAACTACCCCAAAACCACGTGCAAGCTTTTTTGATATGGATGCAAGTCTCAATTTCTACTTCCCTGAATGTTGTCTTCACTGAATTCACTCTCAGTGACCAGTGTCTTAAACTATGAAATCAGTCTTTGCTGAAATTATTTCCTAGGACAATGTATTCATTACCATGGTGAAAGAAAAGTCTTTTAGCAAGGGATTCATTAATTTAAATAGAGATTAATCTTGTAATACTTAGAATTTATCCTGGAATAATTCTGTGGGTTTTGGAATCCCTTAGTGGAGTCCCTGGAAAGGTGTTTAGGGTTTTGTATGAATGAATAACCAGGGGATGTAGTTTTGTGTCTATCTCAGGAACTGTATGAATTGCTTCTATATGAAAAATAAAATAAAAAAAAAGCCCAAACCCAACAGAGGGGAAAAAAGAAGAAAATGATATGCTAGCTGAAAGCAGTTTGCTGCTCTGTACCACACATGCAGTAAGGCAGATCTGGGGATAATGGAAGAAATAACGGTTTTCTTTTTGATGTCTTATTGATGTTTATGCAAAGGAAATGGAATAAAGGATAAAGGCATCATGAATGATGCAGAGATAAAACTGCCAGCTTTAAATAAGATAGGGTTTGAAGTTGGATCTTTAAAGTTTTCTATTCCTGTTCTGTTCTCATCCAATGCATAGTCTTCCAGAAGGTGTGAAATATGCACTGGATTTTGGTCATATGGGGTTTTGCATAGAAATTGGTTAGCATTAATGCTCTAATGCATCACGGTCATCTTTCAGCAGACGGTAAGCCACGTAGTATTTTGGGAAGAGAGTGAGAAAATGATGCTGTCAGCTTTTGTGGTGTGTTGAATTGGACTTGAGAATTAAACGAGCGAAATGCAGTTGCTTATTCACTGGTCATGCCAAGCTCTCCCTCTTCATGGTCTACCACTGGGGCACTGGTGCATGTGCAGGACCTGCATACTCACCACGTTCCTTTTCTACTGATACACCACTCCTGTGGCACTCAGAGAAACCTCGGAGTACAGAACATATGATTACAGGCATAATATCGGATATACTTTGTGGAGCAGAATTAGAAGGTATACCAAGCTGGTTTTACATCTGTTTTCTGCTTCCCTTGTGCATAGCTTGAAAGGTGGGACAGCTTCACGGCCATGTTAACTCTTCCAAGGTCGCTATGACTTTCAAAGACAGACAAGCAGAAATATCTGCAGCACACTAAAATGCTGGCTGCAGTCCAACACCCCCATTTTTTTTGTTGGCTGCCATTAGCTCCATCCTATGAGGTAAGTATCTGTATTCCAAAGATTTCTCTCAGTTTCAGTGTCATTTTGACTCATCTGTTGTGCTAGATTATTGGGCAATAGTCCATTGGCTATGCCATTAGGTAGCTAGGCAGCTTCTTATAGCTCATTCCTCTTTCATCTGTACAAAGAGGTTGGGTTAAGACAAACAACCCTCCTGGGATGCAGCTGGGGTTAATACCTGAAAGGGCTGTATGGGATTAAGGCATGGTATAGCATAACAAAAGTCATGCTGAGTATTGTAAACCTCACCCACTTTTGGTGCCATAGCCAGAGCCTGTTGCTCCCAGAGCTTTTGCTTCAAGATCTGAAGGAAGAGAAGCAAGAAAACAGCCTGCAGTACTATTTACAGAAAAGCTGTACCTCACTGAGGAATGACAGCAAGAGAAAGGTTTTCACCTGAATGGCTCAATAGAAAGAGACATCATCAAGGAACAGATTTGTTTCTGTATAGATAGGCATATAGGGACTTATATTAAGCACTGTCAAAGCCCTCCTGGGAATAGATCCTCAGCCTGCCATGTTTATTACTGCTAATATCAGTGACAGGGATGCTTTCAGGGATGCATTAAACTCTGCTATTTCAAACAGGGGTACACCATTCTGTGGAAATACAATGGGCATGTAACCGAGGTTAAGGCTTTTGAAGAAAAAAGATTTAGTGGACAGCTGACAAATCACTGAGGTTTGGCATGGGGCGTGCCTTCACAGAGGGTCCATTGAGATAAGAAGAGAAGGCATAAATTCTTGTAGTTAAACATGGCCTTTTCAGAAGGTTTTGCTTTGTTCTCTAGCTCCATTTTCATTTTTCCCTTCTCTGGAAAATTCTCCCATTCCTCATTTGTCACAATGTTTCATTAATTTTCTTATTCCCTGTGCAGACGCAAGCCAGGATAATGTTTTTATTATATTATAGTCTCATTTTTTAAATGTTGCTGTCAACCTGGCTTTTGTAGAATAGCTTATAAGTTTTGCTTAAGTATTGCAAGCCTGTTTATATCAGAAAGTAGCATTTTTTTGGCTTGGGTGAATGCTGAAAGATATATACCAACGGGAAAAAAATGCTTCAGACAAATATAAAGTGACAGTGGATATCTTATGAAGAGATTTTTATTAGGATTTCAGTCTCGAAGGTTTCCAAAAAGAAAAAAAAAAGGTGTAATTAGTCTTCAAAGAGATCTGTTGATTATATTTCCTTTCATATAAAGCTCCTCTGCTTGTTAAAGGATGACAACTGGCTGACAAGGAAGTAGTGGGGAAGCTAGGGAAGGACAAGGTGGTTTTCTGTTTCCATATACCAAGGAAGCCTAGTGCTCCTCCAAGGTCAAGTTCAGCAGAAGATAAGAGAGTGTGACACCTCCAACAGATTTGTTCTAATAAGAGGCGCATACTTTGCAGAGCAGTGTTGTTGGAAGAGAAAAATACAGGCTCTCAAGCCCATGAAAGTGCTTAAGAATGGGAAGTTATCATCCACAAGAAAATCTCTTTGCCAATGACAAATAGATTTCTTTCCTCCTCTGCTGTTAATAGGCACTATGTGTATGCCAGGAGCAAAGTAAGCATCAATAAACTTAGAGGCATACCACAGTGAAGACTGTGATCATTCAAACAGATTGATATTCAAGGTACTGCCATCTAGATGGCATCAAAAGCTGAACTGAAACACCTACATTTATTGTGCATGTAATTTTTAACATTAGCCCCTTTTAGGATCCCTGCCCTACTAGTGCCAGAAATCTGGGGTAAAATCCAAATGAAGTGACATCAGTTGCCAGTAGAGGTTTTCAAGGTTTCCCTGAACATGCCACTTCTGCTCTTGGAGCTTTTCTGCCATGCCCACAAAGCCAGAGTAAGTCTCTAATGCTGTTTGGAGCTGTGTATCAGCTCCTTCCAGAGCTGAATCTACTGTTGATAGCAGAAAGTGATGAAGTTCAGCAAGGGCAA
>NW_009259792.1:434608-436578 GCF_000687185.1 Egretta garzetta | reverse complement strand
GTTCAAGAAAGATGAGGAACTCCTAGAGAGAGTCCAGAGGAAGGCTACAAAGATGATGAGGAGACTGGAGCATCTCCCTTATGAGGAAAGGCTGAGGGAGCTGGCCTTGTTTAGCCTGAAGAAGAGAAGACATCTCATCAACACATACAAATATCTTAAGGGTGGATGTCACGAGGACAGAGACAGACTATTCTCGGTGGTGCCCAGCAACAGAACAAGGGGCAGTGGGCACAAACTGAAACATAAGAGGTTTCAGTTGAATGTGAGGAAGAACTCCTTTACTTTGAGGGTGACAGGGCCCTGGGACAGGCTGCCCGGGAGGGCTGTGGAGTCTCCTCTGGAGATATTCAAAGCCCACCTGGACAACGTCCTGTGCCCCTGCTCTGGGTGACCCTGCAGGGGGGTTGGACTGGATGATCTCTTGAGGTCCCTTCCAACCCTTGCCATTTTGTGGTTCTGTGAAATTGCAGGCAGATATCCTGGGAACAGCCAACCTTCATCAGCCAGCCTAAGCTGCCTCCTCACTGTAGTGTGGGGGGACATCAAGACACACCAGCAAGTTAAGCAATGGCAGCTGACTGCTAACTTTAATATAGGGTGGCAATGAGCAGCAGCTGTGTGTGAGAACTCTTCCTCCACCCCTGAGCAAAGTCACTGTAATTACTGTGTCCAATTACTGAGTCTGGCAGATGTTTCAGAGGAGACTCGGTTTGTAGTATATAAATAGAGAACATAAATAATAAATAAATAAACAATAGAAAACAAGATAATCTCTTTTAAGCACTGATCTTGATTAAGAGTTGAAACAAATTATGGAAGGAAGGGGTGGATTCCCCATTCCTTGGTGGGTTTAGATCAAACCTGAGTGCCTTTAAGGAAAATATTTTAGTTTCAGGTAGTCCTGCAAGGAGCAGGGATTTGGACTCGATGATCCTTATGGGTCCCTTCAATTCAAGATATTCTATGATTCTACGAAAATATGGTTTAGCTATATATGCAAATTATGGGCTGTTATATAGGAATAACTGGGTGATGTGCAATGGTGGTGATATGGAAGAGGCCAAAGGCAGATGGCCTGACTGTGGTCCTCACCTTAACCTAATGAGCTTCTGCAAACGCAATGTTGAAGGACAAATGGAGATAGCTGGCTGTCTGCTGGAGGGCAACTGGTTAACAGTTTACACAGAGATAAATTTGGCATGTGAGTTTTATCAAAAAACAGTTTCCCATTTTGAGCTCAGTCTTTCGAAGCCACTCAGCTTTTTCATTTTATTTTGATCAATTAGTGGTGTCAGAGCGACAGAAGGACAAATCAAACAATCCATTCAATTCATCGAGACTTTTCCTTGCACAGCACTTGGGCAAGAAAACCCCTGTGTTTTTTCTGCAAGCGATAGAAGAAAGTGAGAATATGGCTGGTGTGTGGTGGCTGGTGTGGTCTGAGAAGGTGACAGGGCACTTGCCTGGGTACAGACATACTGCTCCTCTCCGAAAGCATGTCATCGTGGTATTGTACCTGGGGGAACAAGATTCCCCATGGCATTGAGTCTTCTATGCTTTATATTCAACATTTAAAATTCCAGGAGTAACCTGCAAATGTCTTGTGGGGGGGAATTTTTATATGTGGAAAACCTGTTTTCGCTACAGGGCATCAAGAAGGGAAATACAGCTTTTAAATGCTTTCTGCTAGGAGTAGTAATGAGAAAGCCTAAAGGATTCGGGGGGGGTTGGACTAGATGACCTCTAGAGGTCCCTTCCGACCCAAAAGATTCTATGTTTCTATGATTCAAAAACTGGGGATTATGATTAGGAACACAAGAGGTTTGCCATCTTCTCTTGTAACTCAGTATTTCAGGAAAATAAAAAAAAATAAAACTGGAAATTAGTTAGGCAGGAAAAGCCTCTTAAAAAGAGCAACAATAAAACTAATGATACAAATAGAGCAAAGTAATTAGCTGGAAAATCCAAAT
>NW_009259792.1:391366-434538 GCF_000687185.1 Egretta garzetta | reverse complement strand
ATGCACATTATTTTAGAGAGACAGGGAGGCAGAGAATTTACCACAAAGCTTAAGAGAAAGCAAGGGAATAGCATTTTTCAGAGAGTAGGCGTGATGATTTCCACCGGGTACCCTCGCTTCTGCCTGTAGCAATGTAAGAAACAAAAAGGAAAATAACCAAGAAGAAGCACTTGGATCCCATTTTTCATGATGCGTAATAGCTGGTTCCTCAGACAGAAGTGTTGATGGATGGATACTGTTCAAAACATTTTTTTCAATTGTTTTCTGCCACTGAGCTTAATAAATCATCATTGTTCATTACCACTTCTTTTGCGCAAATGACAAGTTCTTGAAATTAGCTTGTTGGTGTGACTATGCAACAATGAGCGTGTTCATACAGCCTTCAGCTCCACTTTTACTGATGCAGCAATTGCAAATGGGCAGCTTGTCTAGAATGTCAGATTGCTGTAAATATTTATTTTCAGTGATTCCCATTCTCACAAAGGACCTAAGCTTTCTGTCAAAAGCTACTGGATCCTGGAAAGCAAAAACTGGTCACAGTGTCCAAGCCTCCCTAACCTAGGACCTTCTTCCAGTTATCTTATGTAAGATGTGAAGAATAGAAATTATTTGTTAGTTTCTTGAATCTATATCCCATAACGTAGGCAGTTGGACTAGATGATCATTGTAAGTCCCTTCCAACTGAAATACTCTATGCTATTCTATTCTAATACTCAAAAGGACTTCTAGCAGGCAGTTTGAGTAGGAACATTTTACCTAATAACAATTAAGAACTATTCTAAGTGAGATATTTCTCCTTCTAGTATAGCTGTGTGATGTTGTAGCTGGCACAGTTGTTTAACTTCCCACTGTGATAGGATAGACAGGGAATCTGGGGAAAAACGAGGTTTGTCAGGTCTGAGATAAAAGTAGATAATATCTGGAATATGGCAATGCTGGCTTCGATGGAATGGTAATTTAGGATTGAATAAAAACCCCTTCGGTTTTGGTGGGGTTTGCATAGGCAGTTTGTAAAATCTTCTGAAATCAGCCCAATTTCTAATGCCAGACACTGATTGCATTGTCAGAGGAAGGCGAATGGTTTTCATCTGTAACCCTGAATTCCAGACAACATGTACTTTTCAACCTACATATTTTGCATTAAAACGGAAGACAGCCTCTGATCGAATTATGCTTTTAGTAAGAACCTGGAAAGGCCAACTAAAACAGAAAAAGGAAAGAAAATAAAAGAACTAATTCTTTCAAGTCACTGAACACACTTTGCTTTCTTTCCTTTTCCTTTGTGTTGGTAGCATTCCCTTTAGAAATTCCCAAAGGGCATGTGATTTGAAGACACACACTCTGCCTTTTTGTTGCAAGCTAATACATGGGATACACCCAGATTGACCCAGCGATGGGCTAAAAGGAAATTTTCCATTCCGTTACCCTTAATCCTGGCTCTTTAAAAGGTAGCACTGTTGACAATGTGCCAAATGTAGCACATAATGAACCTTATGAATCACAGTCATTGTTCCTCTGGGGTAAAGGCACAGTACAAAGGTTATTGTATATATTAACTACTTCAGTGATTCAGGTCTTAATTATAAAGAAAAAGACTTAAATGGTCACTGTGATGGGTTGACCCTGGCTGGACGCCAGGTGCCCACCAAAGCTGCTCTATCACTCCCCTCCTCAGCTGGACAGGGGAGAGAAGATGTAATGAAAGGCTCGTGGGTCGAGATAAGGACTGGGAGATCACTCAGCAATTACTGTCATGGGCAAAACAGACTCGACTTGGGGAAATCAGTTTGTGAGAGGATAACAAGAAAATGAAACCTAAATCTTGAAACACCTTCCTGCCTCGCCCTTCCCACCCCCCTTCTTCCCGGGCTCAACTTGACTCCCAGTTTCTCTCCCTCCTCCCCACCAGCGGCTGCTCCACCGTGGGCCTCTATGGACTGCAGAGGGACAGCCTACTTCACCATGGGCTGCACCAGGGGCTGCAGGGGAATCTGTGCTTCTGGTGCCTGCAGCATTTCCTGCCCTCCTCCTGCACTGGCCAGGGGGTCTGCAGGGCTGCTCCTCTCACAGATTCTCGCTCCTCTCTCCAGCTGCAATTGCTCTTGCACAGCAACTTTTCCCCCTTCTTAACTACGCTATCCCAGAGGTGCTACCACCATCACTGATGGGCTGATGCCTTGGCCAGCAGTGGGTCCCTCTTGGAGCTGTCTGGCATTGGCTCTATCGGACATAGGGGAAGCTTCCAGCAGCTTCTTGCAGAAGACACTCCTGTAGCTCCGCACCCTCCCTCCCAAAACCTTGCCATGGAAACCTAATACAGTCACTTGGATGTGTATCTTTTCATATATACATGAAAGAGTTTACTGATCTTTCAAGTATCAGAGATGCTATACACACGGTAGATCCAGCTCTTGTCCTATATTTTTAGTAAAACCAATGAGGATTTAGCACCGATCTCGATAAAAGCAAAGAGGAACATAGAAGAAGCACCTTACCACGGCCATCTCCAAAGCCAGTTCAGTGGAAGACAAAAAAATAACTTCATATGGCTTGTGCATTAACCTACATTGATGCTTTATTAGATTTTTCCTCAATTGCTTGTTCCATAAAGGAGATGACTTCTCTGGTATGGTCTTTGAAGCTCTGTTTTCCTTACCATGTGGCCTGTATGTCAATGGATCATCTGCAAGACATCTCAGAACACTTTAGTCCTGAAAAGCACTTTGTGTACAGTATCAAAAGGGAGTATAGAAAAGATTTGTAGAATCACAGAATCACAGAATGTCTCAAGTTGGGGGGGGCCCAAAAGGATCATTATGTCCAACTCCCTGCTCCTCACAGGACTACCTAAAACTAAACCATATGAGTAAGAGTGTCGTCCAGACTTGCCTTAACTTTGTCAGCGTATTGGGTCTGGCTGAGATGGAGTTAATTTTCCCATAGCAGCCCTCATAGTGCTGTGAATTGTATTGGTAGCTAGAAAGGTGTTGATAACATACCTATGTTTTGGCTTCTGCTGAGCAGTACTTGTATGGGGTCAAGGCTGCCTCGCCAATATTCCCCCCGCCTCACCCAGTAGGCTGGTGGTGGGCAAGATCTTGGGAGGGGACACAGCCAGGACAGCAGAACCAAACTGACCAAAGGGATATTCCATACCATATGATGCCTGCTCAGAAATAAAAGCTAAGAGAAAGGAAGACAAGGGGAGGGGGGCATCGTTATTACTATGTTCATCTTCCAGAGCAACCGCTACATGTACTTGAAGCCCTGCTTCCCAGGAAGTGGCTGAACATCGCCTGCTGATGGGAAGTAGAGAATAAAATCTTTGTTTTCCTTTTGCTTCTGCATGTGTGGTCTTTGCTTTTGCTTTATTAAACTGCCTTTATCTTGACCCACGATTTTTTTTTACCCATCCTATTTTCCCCTCGCCTCCCATGCTGCTGAGGAGGGGAGTGATAGAGCAGCTTGGTGGGCACCTGGCATCCAGCCAAGGTCAACCCACCACAATTTGCTGTAACTTGGAATTAAATTCTATATTTATTATCATTTAGATATTATTTGTTGGATACATCAGTTTGTTGTTACAAATTAGCTGACCTTGATTCAATTAAAACTGGAACCTCATGAAACATGGTAGAGTTTTGATGACTTTTTCTAGATGAAGGGTTGGTCACATACGTTAAATATTCAAGAAAAACATAGCGTGGGATTCTGTTCTTTTCCTTCTTTTTCATCTTTCCTAAAATACAAATGAATACTTGCAAATGCCTTAGTTGTTTTTTTTCTTTCCCTTTAACAGCTATTAAAATTTTTCCATGGGAAATAAAAATAGAAAAAGTCTTGCCTAATAATGTAAAAATCTCTTGCTGTTCCCCACAAGGGCTTGTTGATGCAGATATGTACCTCATATATACATAATGCCATATATATGGCATTGCGAATAATCACCGAAGACAAGGAAGGAAAATGACAGACTTCTGACACACAATACCCAGGTTTTGGAGCAGGAATATTCCATCTAGAATTAAATAGTGTCAGGGTCCATTCTCTGCTGCAGAAGTCAACTGGCACAATCTGAACAGATCTATAGTATTGTAATAAGTTTTTAAAATATAAAATCATAGGTTTATAGACTAATTTAGCTTGGAAGAGGAAGATGACCTCTGGAGGTCAGGTAATCCAACCCCCTTCTCAAATAGAGCTATCTTCAAGACCATTCAGGTTTCAGAGGGCAGTTCAGTGCCCAGCTGAGTTTCAGTATCTCCAAGGATGGCAATTTCATGACCTCTCTGAGCAATCTGTTTCAATACTCGACTACCCTTATGGTGAAACTTCTTTTCCTTGTATCTCATCAAAATTTCCCTTGTTGTATTTTGTGCCCATTATCCCCTGTCCTTTTGTTGTGCACCTCTGAGAAAACTCTGGCTTTATCTTTATTCCTTAACCCATAATCCCAGGGTACAAGCATATTCAAATGGTGTTTTCTGTCCTAAATATTGTAAACACTTAACATAAAATATTGTTGGCTGATTTATCAGTCACCTTCACACTTCACTACAGAGGATGCTTTGTTTGTGCTTAACAAATGCGAAGAGCTCTCTGCTGTTTGGGCTGCCTGTTTTAAATGTAAATACGAAGACATATGTTTGGTTTTGATTTTGACCTTTCTTGGTAGCTTCTGTAGCTGATGAATTAAAAATGACAAGAGGCTTTCTGCCCAGATATTTCTGCTAAAACTTTGGCTAATTGTAAAACATGAAGGAAAACAGAGGAGCTGGCTGTAAAATTGCTGCACTCAATAACCTCAGGATTGGCCATTCATGTCAAAAGAGGATGATCAATTCCTGAAATAAAGATTTAAAGACCCACTAGAGAAGAATCTGAATTTTTAAGAGAGCAGAAAATTATTTCTTACTAACTCAGGACTATTCTACTACATACACCAGGAGGAGAGTGCATATCTTGATTAGAAAGTCATGTTTATACATAATGTTTAGAAAGAAAACATGGATTTTAGGATCATTTGGAGATCCCAGAGTTTAGTCATCATGGAAAACCTGTGCTGAGCAGTCTCATTGAAGCAGTTTTTCATTTGCAACCCTTATTACCAAAGGCAGTGTGATCTGGTATATTAAAAATAAATGCTTTGTATCAAATTTTCTCTGCATTTACTAATACTATCAGTAATAACTGCAGAATGCCGAACACTGTATGAGGACAGTATCCCATTTTTGAAGAACATGCATTTCAATAAGTGTCTCAGGTAGCAGGGGAGTCTGAGCAGTAGTTGCGTTTCTCTAGTTAGCCCCTTGGCCCTATGTTCATCCCAGATAACTGAAGATGAAACAGGATTATAATCACCACAAAATCCTTCCTCACTTACCATGACGCACAGTGACTGACTTAAAAAACTATGAAGGATTAAAATCTGACCCTCTTTGGATACTTTTCTCCCCAGTTAAATAGGCTACATGGAATCCAGTTCACTTGACTTAGGGACCAACTTAGTGGATTCATCGTACCTAAATTTGCAAGGGGGACTTGCCTCCATATTCAGACCCCTACCCGGGTGTCTACATGCATGGAGCTACATCAGAGATTAACTTCACCCTAGAATAGACACATCGGTCAAGGCACAGCAGCCTAAAAAGAGAACTCATCCCACCCTTTGAGAACTTCTCCTGTTCCCCACAGACAAAAATCTTCTGGTTACAGTCGCTACAAAGATCCCAGTAAAAATTCTCACTTTTATTCCCAATCTCCAAGACAAAAAAATGATCAAAGAAAATTGATGGAAATTTCACAAAACACTGATTTGTTTGAGGTGAAAGAAAAGGCAAGTGTATGAAATGGGCAAAATAGGAAGTACTGAAGCTTAAATAATATAAAAATGGTTTAAATAGTGCTAACATTCTAGCACCTCACATTTTAGGAGTGCTGTAATTATCTTGTAGGTATCAATTTGGAGAGGATGCCAGAAAAAAAGTGATTTTTAGCATTGCAGCTGTTAGAAACTGTGGCCCAGAAAATGTGACCACTGCTCAGTTATGCTTTTACAGACATGAGAGATGGTAGGCTTTCCAAAGGGGGGTTAATGGACTACCTGTGTCTGCAAAGATCTACCTTTCACATGAGAGCAAACCTGCATGCTTCAAAGATGAAGCAAACAACAGAGCATAGAGGAAAGGAAAGCGAAACAAAAAATAGACAATGCGATTAACCTCTCTCTGAAAGGACAAAAATGCAACTGTATTGAAGACATATAAAATATATAGGTGCTTTCTGAAAATTACATTTCAATGTCAGGAGTCACAGGAGTGGCATGAGAATTTTCTATACCTGTGAAAGGGAAGGAAGGAATAGGATTTTTTTTTTTTTAATATAATTAGCATGGTCGAATTTCTGATATGGGTTGTAAATGTCAGAACATTAGATCTGCTTATAAGAGGAGACATGATAAGAGCATGCATAGTAATGGATGATTTAGGAGTAGAATCATAGAATCATAAAATCGTTTAGGTTGGGAAAGACCTTTAAGATCATCAACTCCAACCATTAACCTAACCCTGCCATCCCACCACTAAACCATGTACCTAAGCACCTTGTCTGCCTGTCTTTTAGATACCTCCAGGGATGGGGACTCCAGCACTTCCCTGGGCAGCCCGTTCCAATGGTTAACAATCATTTTGGTGCAGAAATTTTTCCTAATATCCAATCTGAACCTACCCTGGTGCAACTTGAGGCCATTTCCTCTCATCCCATCACTTGTTACATGGCAGAAGAGACTGAGGCACCGAGGTCAGCCTGACATGCCTGTAGTTCCTCAAATCCTCCTTCTGGCCTTTCTTGTAGGTAGGCATCACATTTGTTAAACTCCAGTCAACTGGGACCTCCCGAGTTAGCCAGGACTGCTGAGAAAGGATGGAAAGTGGCTTGGGGAGCACCTCCACCAGCTCCCTCAGTACCCTTGGGTGGATCCCACCTGGCCCCATAGACTTGTGTGTGCCTGAGTGGTGTAGCAGGTCACTAACCATTTCCCTTCGGATTATGGGGGCTTCATTCTGCTCCCCATCCCCGTCTTCCAGCTCAGGGGACTGGATACCCCAAGAACAACTGGTCTGACTATTAAAGACTGGAGCAAAGGAGGCATTAAGTACCTCAGCCTTTTCCTCATCAGTCACTTTTTCCCCCTGTATCCAACACAGGATGAAGATTCTCCTTCACCCTCCTTTTGTTGCAAAAGGAAAAAGAGCATAGCAAAAGAGAAATCTACAGCACAAGGCTAATGAGATCATCAATGAAATCAAGTAGTGGCAAATTTTACACTCTGGAATAGGACTTTTTTAGATAATTTATGGTCAGTGGAATTCATGCTCTCAGCAGTACTATGTGGACCATAATGACCTTTAAAGAGGGACTGACGAGGGCAAGGTTAACAAGAATAGCAGGAGAAATTCTAATAAATAAGAACAAAAAAGGCCTTTGTTAGAGGTTTTGAATCTTACCTTCCAGACATTAAATTTCTCTTTAAATTATAAGAGATTAGAATATATTTTATCATGGAGACAGTTTATTGCACTTCTGTCTGCTCTGGTTTTGGTGTTCTATATTTTTGGTGGGGTTTTTTTTTTTTGTCACCTGCTTCTCAGCAGGACACACTAACCCTGAACAAGCAGTCTCATGCCATGGATGGACAACTCTGGAACCTGCTTTGATGCATTTAGTCCAGTCTGTTGCCAAAGTGCTCCAAAGTGTTCCTTTGCCTGCGGGTGAAGTGCAGAGGGTGTTCAGACCCTCAAGGGGAATCACATGTATTTTGTCATCCTTTTTGTCCAAATTTTTAAAAGGCTTTCTAAAAGAATAATTGCCTTTGAGATGTACGCGTAATTGTGTTATCTAGGAGTAAAGGTCAGCCTATGACGCTTGTTATAACATAATAGCAGATGCTGCAGTGCTATGCTGTAGGTTATTGACATCATAAATTGCAGCGGTGAATTCAAATCTGTTATTGTCTGTTGTATGAAACATAGCTAAGGCATTTTATATCTTCTTACTTAGTGGCATCTCACATTTTAAAATGGATATAATATTGCATAAGGATATTAGTGATCCGATGATAATATAGGAAATGAAGACATTACTGTTGATATATAAATCCTGGGGACAGACTTTGCTTGGACTTAAAGATATCAGATGGATTTGCAATGTTGTACTTTGGCCTATGTGTGGGTGCAATGTCTTTGAGGAGGAATGGCAGGACAATTTAAAAAAGATTTGTCATGTTCAAATGGAAGGAAAATCTGAGCCCAGAATTTTTAAGAGTTGGGGGGAAAAAGAGAAATTCAGAGTTAAAAATATCATTATCCTTCTGTGTATGTTTCTTGTCTCAGCAAGTTCCAAATCTGCTATTTAATTCCATTTAACTTATCACATGCAGCTAATATTCCTCTCTGAAGTGGCCAAGAAGATGTGGAAAGAATACTACCGGATGCTAATTCTGTATTTCTAACTGACTATGTCTGCTGAAATCAAGATATAGAGAAGCATTTACTTTGGATGTTGACAGAAGAACAAAATTAGTATTCATATTTCCTTTCTTCATTTTGTTGAGATCCACCCTTGCACCGTATATTTTCCCTTTTCCTGCAGGACCGACAAAGACCTTCTGCTCATTAGCACTGACAGCCTCCATACTCTAAAGTCCCAAGGCTACAACTTATTCAGCAAATCCCTTCACCACAACATCTATGAGGATCTTGGATGCTTAAATCCAAGAGGATTTGATTATACCAGACACCTTATTCCAATCTAGTAACTGCTGGGTATTCACTCTGTCTTGCTGGAGTTAACAAGGCCCTCCCGTAAGAGTTAAGCTGATGTGGCATGTATGAGTTTTGAGTAGGACTTGATAAGGAGTTTCCCCTCACTCATGGAAATCCAGAACATGGATTCATCTCACCTCACGTAGAGCAAAAATTCAAGCACTTAAATTAGAAACTTTGTCTTTCTGCTCTCTCTGGGTACTCAGTGGAGAGAGATAAGCGTAGGATGATCTGTCATCACAGAATCACAGAATGTCAAGGGTCCGGAGATCATCCAGTCCAACCCCCCTGCTCAAGCAGGCTCACCCAGAGCAGGGTGCACAGGACATCGTCCAGGCAGGCTTTGAATACCTCCAGAGAAGGAGACTCCACAACCCCCCTGGGCAGCCTGTTCCAGGGCTCTGTCACCCTCAAGTTAAAGACGTTCTTCCGCATGTTCAACTGGAACCTCTTCTGCTTCAGTTTGTGCCCATTGCCCCTTGTCCTGTTGCTGGACAGCACTGAGAAGAGTCTGGCCCCATCCTTGTGACATCCACCTTTGAGATATTTGTACATGTTGACTAGATCCCCTCTCAGTCTTCTCAGTGTAAAAATGCTGTAACGCCCCCCAGCACAGCTACGCTGCTTTCAGAACCTTGGGCACATGCATCTAAAAAATGGGAAGGCTACATTTGAAATTAATGCCAGGTTAAGCATTCAGAGAGATGACCCTGTTCCCTGTTTTATACACATGCACCGACAACCATTTTCAGTCCCCAGATGTTTGACTGGATCTACACAGAGCAATGAAATGCATTGACACCGGACTTTGCAAATGCAGCTCGACCATTTTATTTCACATGACTGTCCCCCAAAGAGAGAAAATACATGCACACTTATTTTCTTTATTTGACAAATCTTTAATTAGAAAATCAGTCTTTTCTTTATTATAAAATTTCACAGGCTGATAAATCTTGCTAGGTTATAGAGAGAATATTTTTTTTTCTATGAACCTAATATAAAAGTTAAAATAAATAACAGCATTCATCAAATTTTCTCTCCCCCCCACTATGTTACCTATTACAAAAAAGCCTATAGTCATCAACTTTTATTTAAAAATCATAGATGTATATTGCAGCCTTTTATGACTTGGAGGGATGATATTAATATTTGATGATTTATTAATCATTTTCTGTGACTCTGACTGACAGGAGTGGAAATGCAGCTGGCTTGGATCGAAACCCATACATGGAATTTTAATGTTCCGAACTCAGCAAAACAACTATCTGCAGGGGAGCGTGTAGTCAAATTTAATGATTAGAACATTGCCTTTTTGAAAAGAAAAATCCCAGTATCAATTAGCATTAAAACATTAAAATCGATTACACAGTAAAGCTCGCAGTTTTACATACAGTTTTCGCAGCAGAGCGCTGCTGACCTTGTGCTGGTGTCTTGTGCTATCCACGAGGAGCGGGCATGCCCACGAGCCAGGGCTCTCCAGCTGAACACGGTCGGGCTTCCATTCCCATGAGACTGGCATGAAGAGACTTTGACTAAAGGTGCAAGACTGTAACCTGGACATCTTTATAGAACTGCATTAAATGACATGATCAGTACTTAACCATGCACGGGCATGCGAGGGCACTTGAAAAAAGCCCGAAGTTTGTTTACTGTCTGTTTACAAAGCAGCTGCTTCCCTGGAAAGAAGTGTCCAAGCGATGAAATGAAATCTCATGTGAAAAACGAATATACAGTATCTACATTAACTTATGCTCCTCATTATAGTTATGAACAGGTTATAATTTGTATCTAATTAATGGAACAGAGTCTAAAATCAGGGATTTTTTATCTATTTTGCATAGTCCATTTAATACCCAGTATTTTCTTGCTTGCATGATTAGTGTCTAAAAGAAACAGTTAAATAAATACACAGTCATTTACATATTGTCACAGTTTATTTAAAGCATTTTGAAGCTGAAATGATGAAAAAGGGACTGGGTAAATTACTTGGCAAACTGCACATGATTTATTACTACCTTGAGTAAGTATATCGCACTGTCTAAAATTGTGGCTGTTAAATTACCAGCTTTTAGACACTGTCTAGGTATTTTTTTGTGATTTTGCCCTCCCCCCCAAGCTAAAAATAATTATACAGTTTTAAGTCTGGATTTTAATGGAAGCCCTCCTGTACATAATTAATTTTTACCACCCCAAGGTCAGGATCAGCAATGAATTTAGCAATAATGCAGCTCCTCATTGCCCGTTCCTCTGTACGTATCTGTGCCTCTTCTGAGGTGCATTTGTCAACACATTCTCAGATTTCTCTCTCAGCAGGCTTGTTCCAAAGCCCACTGATGCTCATAAAAATATTATTCTTGTTGCTAGGTCTCATATGTGCCTCGTCCTGATCTTTGTAGTTTTTTTGCTGCTCCCTGGGAATAAGTTTTGCTAGCTATTTGGCTGTACCCATTCTTCTGTCTGTTGGCTGCCATCCTCAGAGGAGATGTACTCCAAAGAAATCCCTTCAGAATCACAGAGGACTTGTTCACCTCACCTCACTTCTGCAAGGTCAGCATCCATGCCTGAACTAGACCTCCTAAGATGCCTTACTCATCAACAGGAAGAAGTAGATACTTTTAGGGCACACTTCATTCCTCCTGGCTTTTTTGCACCTTCATTATGATACAATGGATTGTGCCCAGGAAATGCCTACTTCTGCCTCCTGGCCAAACATGGACTCTGCAAATGTCTTTATTTTGGTCAGAAGAATCCCAGGCTCCCATGCTGGAGTCTTGGTTCATATTTATATTCTTGGGTTGGAAATTTAAGCATGCATCATTTGCTTGTCAACTCTGATCAAGGTCAGACAAAGTTGAGCTGCAGAAGCCAATGAGGTTGTTTAACTCAAACATACTGAAAAGTCTGATTTTAACACTTTTCAGGAAACTGCCACCTTGAAATTGCACACAGGCTCCCAATCACATGATTTGCTGGAGGATGAATTTGTCCTGGCTAAGAAAACACAACTGGATAGGGGATTCCATCAAGGAAACAGAATGAAATTGGGATCTCTTCTTTTGCTAACTAATCATCATCAAAAGAATCAATATTATGGTGTCCAGGTGGTTTGGCTAAACACAGGTAGGCATTTCAAGCTCTTCCACATGATTCAAGATGCTGAATGTTTTGTAACTAGAAGTACCATATACTTAAAAAAAAAGTAAGACAAATCTTACATATTGAAACTTTTGACGTTAATGAGACTGAAGTTTGGGCTTCACTGTGCTGGTGTTCAACTTCAAACATGAAATTGAAGAGTTCTGACTTCAGAAGGTAACTTCATGTAATAAATGCAATACTGTCTCCCTTCCTAATTTATATCCTGAAATTCAAAAAGAACAAGAAACTGTCAAAATAAAATAGATCATAAAGCATGGCATTATCTCCTTTTTGTCCTGAAAGTATCATTAGTAACTGAATAGATATTGGGAAAGATTTGGACTCAAAATATAAGGTTGATAGAAGTGAAATTACCCTGGGGATTATGCTAGCATTTGTCCTTGTATTGCTGTTCTATCTATCTACCCCCCTGTAACAGGTTATGGTTACTTATATTTCAGTCAACTATTATCACTAATTTTGGAAATAACCTGTTCTTGTACCCCCTGCAGCTGATGCAAAAACCTGATGAAGTCAAAGAGAAGATTTCCAACAATTTCAGGTGGCTGTGGAGCAGTCCTCAGCGCAAGCAAGTGAAACACAATTTGTGACAGAATGAGCAAATGTCGGAGCCTGTATCCAAAAGGACTCAAGTCTTCAAAGCTATCACGTAACTAATCTTCTCATAAGCTTTTGCAGGAGTCAAAGCTTTGATATTCATATGTTCTAGTGATGGTCATGTCATGAAAGCACGCACAGAGCCTCACAAGCGGCTGTTCAGCAAGCACTAGACATGCTACCCTTATGGGAGTATAATCTAGATGATTTTACTAAAACTCTGGACATTTTAACGCTCAGTGGTAACAAATATTGGGAAATGCTGGAGCACTGAAAGAGAAAACTAGGAGTTCCCTCTTTACGGCAAATGCACTGCATTCTGTTCGAATGATGCATGAAACGCCGCACTTTGCAACGCATGTGCTGAGAAAGCAGAACCATTTGCTGATTCATGCCCTAAATTTTCATCCTCATGAAGCATGAACTAAACTCTGGGTCATGATTTAGTAGAATCTATCATTTGATTACAAACAACTGTTTAAATATACGAGTGTGTGTATATATATATATAATAAATGAATCATTTATTTACACTTGGCAATAAAACACAAGGCTTCTCATCCATTATTTATCCCTTCAGTGGAAAACAAGGATAGGGATGCAAAATTTCACTGAAACTTTTTTTGCTTGTGCTGTACAACTACGTTCTGAAATAAAATCCCTGGTGTGTGTCCTCCCTTAAATTTTGATCCAGAGCAATCAGCAAAACGGTTGCATAGATGGGAAAACACATGGTGATCCTTGCCCAGGTCTTCAGGCACAGAATAAATGATATCTTGCTCCTTTATTTTTTCTATCATCTTTTTTTCAGTTTTCTGTTGAGCATAATCTAATACCACTTGTCATGAGAAAAAATAAGACAATTATGAAAGTAAGAGGGAGATGAGAGGGCTGAATTGGAAATCTGTTAACTTGTATTTTAAAAATACTGGAGAGATCACAGATGTAGTACAGTGTGGGAGATTTTATGGGCAACTATTACCAATGCTGTCTCATTATTTCTTCTGCCTCACTTTGTGTGTCTTTATCCATGTGTCCGGTTCTGGGCTCCTCAATTCAAGAAGGATGAGGAACTCCTAGAGAGGGTCCAGAGGAGGGCTACAAAGATGATGAGGGGCCTGGGGTATCTCCCTTATGAGGAAAGTCTGAGGGAGCTGAAGAGGAGACTGAGAAGGGATCTCATAAGTACTCTCAAATATCTAAAGGGCAGATGTCACGAGGACAGAGCCAGACTCTTCTCAGTGGTGCCCAGGAACAGGACAAGGGGCAATGGGCACAAACTGAAGCAGAAGAGGTTTCAGTTGAATGTGGGGAAGAACTTCTTTACTTTGAGGGTGACAGAGCCCTGGAACAGGCTGCCCAGGGAGGTTGTGGAGTCTCCTTCTCTGGAGATATTCAAACCCCACCTGGACGATGTCCTGTGCAACCTGCTCTGGGTGAGCCTGCTTGAGCAGGGGTGTTGGACTGGATGATCTCTGCAGGTCCCTTCCAACCCTTGCCATTCTGTGATTCTGCGATTCTGTGACACGCTCTGCCCAGGGTTGTAGCTGCCTTGGTGCAGGTTTTTTGTTTCAAGACAGCCTAGACAGCGGAGCCCTATGAGCTCTGCTGTACACCTGATGGTTCAGCGCAAACCAGTTTCTAGTCTTTGGAAACTGTTGTTTTATCAGCATTTGCTTTTCTTGCAAATTGGGATTAAAAGTTGGATTTACTGTTAGTATTGTTCTTTAATATATAGTAATTATTATTCTTAATTTTATTCATAAATCCTGGAAAGGATGGATTTAGAAATATTTCATTTTGGTGTGTTTGAAATGGGATGGAGCATTTTAGTATTTCAGCCTCACAAAATTTTTTTTCAGTTTGTTGAACGAATTCAGATTCTTGCAGTTCTTGTCTTTGAGTCATTAAACTATAATTCCCTGTCATGGCACACTGCCTGCTCTTAGGTGTTACAGTTTTAGCATCCTGACTGTCTTGGAGCTGGGCTACCTCTCTCACAATGCCAGCGCAAGTTCCCTGGGATCCAGTGCTCCTGTGACCCTTTTCTTATGGGGGTCTTAAGGACACCCCCTTGGCACTGCATGAAATCTGCCATTTGGCTGTCGAGCCTGACCAATAGATGCTGGAGAAATGTCTTTTACAATAACTCTTACAAGTTACAGTAACTTGCTGGAACATGTCCAGAGAAGACCAACCAAGCTGGTGAGGGGTCTGGAGCACAAGTCTTATGAGGAGAGGCTGAGGGAGCTGGGAGTGTTCAGCCTGGAAAAAAAAGGACACTGAGGGGAAACCCTATTGCCTTCTATAACTGCCTGACAGGAGGCTGTAGTGAGGTGGGTGTTGGTCTCTTCTCCCTGGTAACGGGTGACAGGATGAGGGGAAATGGCCTCAAGTTGCACCAGGGCAGGTTTAGATTGGACATTAAGAAAAATTTCTTCCCCAAAAGAGTTGTCAAGCATTGGAATGGGCTACCCAGGGAAGTGGTCGAGTCCCCATCCCTGGAGGTGTTTAAAAGCCGGGCAGATGAGGTGCTTAGGGACATGGGTTAGTGGTGGGATGGCAGGGTTAGGTTAACGGTTGGGCTTGATGATCTCAAAGGTCTTTTCCAACCTAAATGATTCTATGATTCTATGATTTTAAGGCACTGAATATCGTCAGCAAATGGGGTTTAATGTTGAGGTGATGTTGAGGAGGCAGGTACTGCATGTGATTTGGGAAAGCTTACTAGCTCTGCTCATGGTTAAAAGCCTTGATGGGAGCAGAAACTCCTCTGCTGCCTTGAAATAGCTCAACCAAGGAGTCTTCCCACCTGTGGCCACAGTATTTAGTATTCAATCTGGATTATAAAACCTTGTTTCAAAGTTAGGCAGAGCATTTATATTTTACTCACAGCCATGCAAAAGCATTCACACAAATACAACACTATGGGCAATGTGCAAAAGCAGAGAGACATGCACATCGAGGAGCACATGAATATCTTTCAAAGACACATAGTCTTTCACAGGACAAAATAATTTGGTGTGCTCACTCAGCACAACTCCTTACAATTCCTCCAAGAAGCTGCTCATGCAGATTAAGAGCCTAACAACGCCCTCTTATTCTGTTGCTATCTACCCTCCTGTTGCTATCTACTGCATCTTCCTTCATCTCCTCAATACACTCCTCGCTGTGTTATCTGGAATTTCATGTTTTATCTCTGCTCTGGCTACATCAAGGCATTATGTTTCTAGGACTGTCAGTCCATCAGTTTTAACAGCTACTAAGATCGCATAAAAAGAAAGGAATTTCTTATATGTTCTTATCCAAAGCCTCAGATCTGGCTCTTCACACACTCTAGAAATTTTGAATTATTTTATTCCTATTGATCTTAGAGAAATTAATGGTATCTGGACATAATAACTCAGGAGTAATACATCACATCATAAGTTTTCTCTCTGCCATTTCTGATGACCCTGTGGATGTATTTATTGTGTCGTCAGGTTTCTCAGATCCCTGTGGTCTGCACAGTCCCCTCATTTTGCAAATGTTTTAGTTTATGATACTGATTATGCCAGTGATGCCTGTAAAAATATATTCTTGATAGTGGTTGTTGGTGTAGAACTAGTTTTTCTCTTCTGTCTTCTTTATCTAATTAAAAAGTTGGTTCCTGTTTTGCTTTGCTCGACTTAAACTTTACTGAGTTTCAGGACACAGTGGAAAATTTACTCGGTTTCTTGGCTTATTCAGCTAAAAGGTATCCAGTAACTTGACATTCTTTGTTCTGTTTTATTTATGTGGTTTGCAGCTTCTGATGTCCAGCATTCGGATCCAGTTTTTTCCCAAACTACAAAACACGAGTCAGAAGCACAAATCATATGAGGGCACCTAATCTCAAACTCTGTGGTGAGTGAAACCAAATCTCCGTGTCCACATTGTCTCTGCTTGGGAATGACCTAAATGACAGTGTGGATGTGGCTTATTTCTCAGATAAGCAGCTCTGTAAATTTAAGGTGTAATCCAAAGATTATGGCTGCATGCTGAGTGCTCTTAAGTCATCAGTGAGATCTCTGAAACAATTCTTGATGATGTGGAACGTGTCAGGGCACCTGCAGAACAGAGGGAGGAGGGCAATGTGCTTCCTGAATATTAAAAAGCCCTTATTTGTACAGGTTCTCTGCTTTAGCTCACAGGGAGGGGCTTTTGTAAAGAGAATTTAATTCCTTTTCAACTGCACATGCTCCTTGCCCCCACTCCATTTACATGCCATTTCCACAGACGCGTCCTGTCCCTTTCCCAAAGCATTTTCATTTTGAGCACTTAAACTGTGATGCAATCAGGATTAAATTTTTGCTTGGATTAATCTTGCAGAGTACAGACCTACTGTTTTTGAGCAGCTGATCATGCAAGTGGGTCAGCTTGGGTAGAGCTCTATGTAATGTGATGGATTTCAGTGAGTCTCTGTCTGGATCTAGGACTGAGCTTTTCTTTCCTGTTAAGTGAAGGTAGAGGGCTGAGACATCAAAGGAATTCTGGCAAGATTTTAAAATAAAAGTATCTTTAAATTTACTTTACCTGCATCAATAGTGGAAACTATACCTTACTTTAATAATAATGCATTTGTAACTGGCTTTGCTTCCCATTTCCTCCTGCAATGTGCTCTTCAAAAGCAGTGAAACTTATTTGGTCTATTTCAGTTTTATTTCTAGACAATTTCATATTTTTTGGGTTCTCCCATTAACACTAGGATGGCCAGGAAATTCAAGCACATCTAAGGATTTTCAAGTCCTTGATTAGATATCCCTTACGGGGTACAGAAGTGGTGAAAGTACAAGCTCTGAAAAACTGGCCTCTTGAAGCTCTCAGTCTGGGGAGCTCCACTAACGAGGCAATCTCAAAGGTGCTGTATAGCCAGGCTTTTCAAAGACTTTAGAATGATAAAAGTACATTTCTGCTAGATTTTTAATAGCTCCTAAGCAGTGAGCCTCAATGGGAGCTAAGCACCATCTTTAGGTATCTTTCAAAAAATCTGCTTCATTTCCTGACTTCTGTAGACATTGGTCACCTTGGGTCATTAGTGCTTTATGGAGGTTGCTTATACTTCTGTCTTGGTTCAGCCACATCTATTTTTAGCAAGTCAACACATGAATCACATTTCCATGAACCAGCTGTCAAGGGACTGCTTGTTAGACTTCATGAGCAGGAGATCCCTTGCACTTCTGCAGTCTTAAGAGAACTGTTCCTCTGAGGTTCCTCAGAAGAATTAAGAATAGAAACTTGGCTAATTGAGAACATAAGTGCTAAATTATGCTAAGGAGATGAGCTATTTATAACAGGATAACCAAAATAACATGGAAAACCTGTGCTGTTTAGAGGTCGTTGCTGTAAAATATCCCAATGAATTCTTAAAGAAAGAAGGGCCTATGTTTGAATGTCAGAGTGTGAATTAAACACTTTAAAAATGAGAGAATAATAACATACAGAATTACACAAGAATTATATGCTACCAGGCTGTCAGTTGTTACCATTTATATTCTCTTTAAGCTGAGGCTTTTCCATGATAAGGATGTCAGAAAAATTTATGAAGTCACCCTTATTTGTATTCCATCCATGTACAAATTGATTTGGGGAAGAGTTTTAATGTTCCAGTGCATTATACACAGAAATGGATACCTTTTCATTTAGAAAGTTGTCTGTCATCTCTGTGGCTGAGTATAGATGGGAAATATGTGCCCATGTAACTGCATTTTTATGATCACAGCTATAATCCTAATTTACAGCTATAGCCAAATCATTGCTGATAGCAGGGGAAAAAAAATTCAGTGGAAGACTAATTATTTTGCCTGACGGATGTCGCACAGTACCTCGCAGATGCAACTCTGTTCTGAACTGTCTGTGAATATCAAACCTTGAATTTAGCTTCATTCAGAGCTCTTGGAGGTCAAGCCCTGCTCTCCATTGACCTAAAATCCAAGGACAACATTGTGGCTGAGCCTAACCATTACTGATCATGTCACGTACCATAAGAAATGCTGTTGATGTTGCCTTTCTTACCTCCAGCCATATTTCATAATCAATCACATAAGAGATGCCTCGGGGGAAAGGGAAAAAGAAGGCTGAGACAGTAAAATGAAGTATGCAACTCACCTACTGAGCCAGGGAGTTGAAACAACTTACACATCTCCGTCCATCACAAGCCTGTGATGTTATCCAGAGGGCACGGGGTCTGTGTGGGAAGGGGCGACTTGGAGGGTTTGGGGTGTTTGAACCTCTGTGTAGGAGGGAAAGACAGATAGAAAGGCTGGAGAAGGCACCAGGAAGGCGGAGATCTAAAAATAACCAAGACTACAGCCAGACTGGGAGCATGGTTCTGAAAAATGCCTATGGAAAACTTCTTGGTTTGAACCGGGGGAAAAGAGGGGACTTTCTATGAGCCAGAGGAGCTGCAGCTTCTTGCTTGGAGGCAGCATCTTTCACGTGCCTCATAGGTGAAAGAGGAGGACACTGAAGAAAAAGCTGAATTCTTTACTGATTTCTCCTGCCAACAGAAATCACTGCAACCTCCAAAATTTGGATAATTGCCAGGAAAGGAAAGAAAAAAAAATAAAGCTCTAAAAATAGATCTACTCCTCTCACTTTCTATTAATATTTTTGTTGGCTGGTGTTAGACATTATATATATAGGAAAGGAGTGAGTTTTCCCCTGCCTTCTGCAGTTGTAGATTTACTAATATTCTGAGGGCTGTGGCCTCCTTCTGAGATACCCTCTTTTAAGATGTACTCTGAGAAAATGATTAGGACTGCTAACTTCCAGCCATTTTGTTGAGAGATATTTGCAAGCATCTTTGAAAGAAAACACTGCCTAACTCTGACACTCTCTGTTCTGCAAAATGCGAGAGCCTGGAGAGGTTTTCTAGAATAGCAGCTCTGTATTGTTACAGGTGCACATTTTACTGAGTAGTCCTAAGAAAGCAGATGCTTAGCAGTATTTCTCAAGTATTTGTTCAAATTTGTTTCTGCTGACCTCTGCTGACACCATTACCTTCAAACATAAATATTTATTCCTTAAGTATCATGACTTTTTGCTGACACAAGAAAGCACTGGTTTCCCAAAACCTCATGGCCCATTGGCACAGAAGGAACTAACAAGTCAGGCAAAATTTGACCTGGTCCCCACAGGCACTCAAGGGATTATATTTTTTCAACTACTTAGGACAGACAGTGATCTGTATAGTACAGCAAAACAGGAATATATGAGTCATATTTACCTTATCTGCAGATAGAAGAAATACGAGCCTGATGTATATGATCAGTCGTAAGTCATAAGCTTCAAATTTACAGCTGTAGTTACTCAATCATTAGCTTTGACATTATTTCCTTGACAAGAAAACCCCTTAGATACAAATTTTCCAGTCTATCTGAAAATCTGGTAAAACAGGCTCCAGCATCACGCAAACTGAAAAGAAGGCACTTCAGCAAATTCTGATTTGCTCTGAGTTATTTCCTTAACATTATCATCTGTACCCAGAAACGTTCAGTCTTCTAATGAGAAGCCAAGAAGAAACAGCAGCATGGTTCTGATATGACTGCTTCTTTGCATTGCTAAATTTCATTTTT
This sequence comes from Egretta garzetta, assembly GCF_000687185.1. Taxonomy (NCBI): domain Eukaryota; kingdom Metazoa; phylum Chordata; class Aves; order Pelecaniformes; family Ardeidae; genus Egretta; species Egretta garzetta. The sequence goes on along the minus strand of NW_009259792.1, from coordinate 414,365 downwards.
AGCTTTATAGGTTTTTTTCCTCAACCAAGAACAAAGCAAATCCTATTTGCAACTGGTCTTTATTGCTGCCTTAGAAGGAATTAAATGTCCAGCTACTTACATTTCAGTAAACTCCTCAAATCCTGCATGAACAAAATGAACAAAGCTCATAAGCACATGCTTCTCTCCCACAGACGCCAGTGAGATGCGAGCCTGTGCTTGAAAGATATGAGCAAAAGTGGGAATATTTATGCTTGTAAAGCTATGTTAGGTTAGAAATAACAGTGTTAGTTGTAGAGGATCTGTGTAAAGGTACTAGATCAGTTCTGAAAATGGCATAGTTGTGTTGGTGGGATGTTACTCACATGGTAGCCTTATTTCTGAGCAGGAGTAACTAGCTCCAGCACAGTGCCATGCTGACACAGCTTTGCATCTAAACTTGCAGAGCTGCCTTGTCTCCTCATCACTGTGCTGTGCTGCCCAGTGTAGAAAGGCTCTCTGCAAGGTTATGGGTTTGTATGGTTTGAATTCAGTGAATATATTCCCTTGCACGCTGTAGGATGGGTCTAAGTAAACTATGCTTATAATAGTCAGTGATGTTTCTTCTACTTTATGCCCTGATTTAGCTGTTTCCATCTTTGTCAAACTTGGATCAAAGGCCAAGTGATTGCAGCTAAAGTGATAACCAGTAAAGCTATTGGCCATGCAGCAAAGAGGATGTTTCAGGACCTTGGTGTCAAGTTTTGAGAACGATTAGTTATAGTTACATGTTATAGTTACATTAGTTATAGTTAGTATGAGTTACTCCAGGGAAGCATCATTGCTGGGAAGGCTCTGAGAGCAGCTGCAGGATCTGTCACAGAGTGTGGGGAAAAGCTGCTGTAAGCTGTGACACAGCGCTGATTGCAAGAACCAACGACTACGTTGTGAGACTGAGCTCCTCTGCTTGCTCCTGCAGTTCAAGGAGACTGAAGACTTTCCACACTGCATCAGTGATTAAACTCTTAAAATGCCATGGATTTGGAAATGGAGAAGCAATGCTGTGAAGAATATGTTGCCTTGGCTCATTCCTTCTGGCCCCTCAGTACTGTGGTATCCAGTTCTACCAAATCACACAAAGCAAGAGCATCTATAGGATGAAAGTAAAGGGCTTGTGCCTTGCATCTTGAAATCAGTATTTTTTGTTCCTCTGTCAGGAATCAGCTGTATTTCCAATCTTTTCAGCTGAAGAGTAGAAGGGATTGCAATGGTTCCGAATGAAATGGTAGTAGATGCCCAATACCAGCGCAAACTTACACAGTTGGTAACATCCAGCATAGAGATGACCTCCTCATCTATCATAGCTCAAGAAGCATTATGGGATTCCAACTTAATGTGATAAAATGTCATCATAAATGTGAAATTCTAAAGCCATCACTCAATGATTATAATTAGCCCATGGCAAACTGCTCTGAATACTAAAGCAACTATAAAGGGTGAAAATTCTCTTAATTAGCAAAGATGCAGAAAACGTGAGACTGACTCACGGCTGGGAAGGCTCCAATTAACCTGGCCCAGATTAGGATGATTAGGAGGGCAGCTCCAATTGTGCAAAGGATGTAAAAACTGCTAGTGTGGTATTAGGCCTTGTATTTTTCCATCCCTGTGCCTGTTCTTCAGTGCTACCTTCAGGCACATCATCTGTTAACGTAAAATCATTTCCTGAACTGGCTGTGGAAAAACAGACCTAAATCCAGCAAGCCCTGATGATACTCTGGAAACCTTTTCAGATATTAACTCTTTCAGTGAGTATGATCTGTACAGCAATTTTTCTGCCTGCATGTCACACAGTCCTGTTCAAGTTCTTGTTCAATACTACTGCAGGGAAGTCTAGACCAAAAGGATTGGTAAAATTACCACCCCCAACTAATAAAAAGCAAGAAACCATTTCCTTCCATGTAGTGGCATCTTGTGGACACACCACCTCACACTGGGTTTCTGATCGTTGCGTTGCTGCAATGGAAAAGCTGCTTAGCCTGGACTGATCTTACACCTAACAACTTCAGTGGCTGCTTCTCATTGACTTCAGCAAGGGAAGATCACGCCACCTCCTTTGGATTCAGACCACAGGAGTATTGACCTGTCCTGTCCTGACAATCACTGTACAAAACCAGAGTGCTGCAACGTGTGTGGGAGCCACAGTTTAATTTAGTTTTAACATCAATAGCATAGTTACTACCGATAATCAGGGCGATGGGGATTTCTGCACAAGCCCATCACTCAGGCACTTACTCAGCTTGTCAGAAATGTTTTGCTTGCATCCCATAACTAAAACTCAGATATGTTTGTATGAGCTGCAGTCATATCTCTGTGATGCATCTTAGGGAAGAGCACTAAGCAGTTGTATTCCTCTGAAGGAGAGGTGGAGAAATACCCATCAGCACACCTGCAGCATCCCCAAGCAAAATGTAAACTACAGTTAGAAATCCAAAAGTGATCATGAATGAGATGGGCAGAGTAAAATATGCTAAATTTTTTTCCAATCATCTGTAGTGCTCCTACATGCACCCACAATTGGCCAGGATATAGGCCAGTTCATTGCAGAAGATGGGTTCTTACAGCAGCACCACCAATAATGTTACTGCAACATTTAATTTGTTGTAAGAAACTGTCCCAAACCTTTGCATTGCAAGACCATATACATGTTTTTGTTGCATGATGACATGAGCTCATAGAAACTTCAAATGCTAACAGCCACACGCTGCAATGAAGATACCACCTGTCTTTCACACTATGCACTGATTTCTGAGGTGTGTGAGAGAGAACCAACAACTCAGAACAGATCTAAGGTCCATCAATCAACACACCACCAAAATCCATATGGATCCAATGTTAAGTGTACAAGGGAGTTTAGTTCAGGAATAACAACAATGAAAATGGACATTTTTTTTTTGGCAGAACTAAAATGAAAAAGTCAATCTGCATTATAAAAAGGAATTAATTGAAAATCTCTTCATATGGTGACAGTTTAACTTTAGTAGGTCCAGAATTATGTATTTATGGTTTTTCTCATATTCAGATCCATGTTACCTTTTATTTCTCACAATAAATTGATCTGCATTTACTTTTAGTTTTTAAAAAAATTACAAATGAAAATAACTGGAACTATATTATTTGTATTGGTTTTAGACCAGAACTGGCTAAATTTCTGGAATGAGAACTGCAGTTTTCAGTAAGAAGTGAGCAAAGACTAGAAAAAATCTGCTACAACAGACTAGACTACAGATTGGAACAACTGTCTTTATCACTGGAGGGCAGTATAAGTACCAATACAGGCTAAAATAGCAAAACCCTAGAATCCTCAACCAAGTGACTATCTACCAAACAGTAATTGCTGCTTCTTTATAGTGGCCAGCTACAAATAAGAGATCCTGCAGACAGCAGGTCAGAGCTGAAAGACAGAAAGACAGTTTTCTTGTCACTAATTTTGTTTAATCATTAAAATTTCCCAGACCAGACCTGGGTTGGGAGAGAGAATAACTTTCCATGGCCAGAGAGTTGCTGGAATTGAAATTTGTTTGCAAAATTCATATTGAGTTTTGGACTAATTTTAATAGCCAATATAGTTGCAGAAGCCTTCATCATGTTATGGCTACTACCAAACTCGAATACAGTCCCAAGCCAGGCAAACACTACCCTTGTTTCTTGGAGCTCAGCAGAGTTTAAGGACTTGGGTGAAATGAGGCTCTAATTGGTTCATCTGCAACATGCACAGAGAACTTTGTCAAACCTTTCTACATCCTTGGCAATGAAGAGGAGAATTTCATGCCACAGTTCTGGGCTACCTTTTCTTAATCACAGCAATCTATGAAGTTTCTGGACTAGGCATTCCTTAGGAAACAAAGAAAAAACCCACATTAGTTCTGTGGGCTACCTCTGTTACTTTGGGTCAATTCTGCATCCTCCCTCATGAAAATGAAACTAGCACAGGATCAACATGAGCAGAAATGGCAGCACCTAGTTCAGGCCAAGAGAAATAGTGTTGACTTCTTCTGGTTTTGTGCAAAGCCAGAGCCTCTGAAGCTACAGTAGCTCTCTGCTTCATTCATCCTAGACTAGTCCCAAGTAAGACTGTATGAGTAGCTATGATATAATCAAGGAAAAGTCTCTTATTTTTCCCCTTCAAATAAATATGACAGAGGAAGAATGGAGAAAATTGTGCACTTTACACCAAATTGGTTAAATCAAATAAAACCAGAAAATAGAAGAAAAAGAAAGAAACTCTTATGGCAACATTAGTAAATTTGTTGGTTAAACATTTCTGATGTGACAGCTTTAAGTCAGACACAGGATCTTGGAAACAAAGGCCTCAGCAGGTAAGGAAATGTGCTTCATTTGCAGCTATACGGTTCAGGCTGACTTGCATCAGCTGAGATTCTTGGCTGTATGTGCAGGAATCATTCTGATAAGCTAATTAGCTTGATTTCCAGAAGATCCTGCACAATGGATTGGGAAGAGGGCATTTGACATGGGACCGGCACAGATATGTTTTTACAGCTGAGTGTCTATTGTGCAGCTTGCAGTATTTGGTAGTCCTGCATTTCTAGGCAGAAACTTGGTACATTGCTGTAGCATAACTAGTGATTTGCAACATGAGCTGTACAATTTTGATGACAAATAAAATTTCTACAGAAGTAATTTCATGACTTCTTGCAATTCAGCTGAAGAGCCTCAATATTATTCTACTAGCACATGTTTTTTGCACTCAATACTACCCATGTTTTGCAACAGAGATGTTTTGCAGCTCAAAGACGCAATAAAGTTACCGCTTCACCACATGAGATGACAAGTAGTAACTTCCCTTTCACCAAGGAGAGTTTCCTCAACAACAACTAGCAGAGGCAGTTTTCTAGCAGTGTCCTTTTTTCAGTGCCTTTTGGGTGCCCTAGCTGGAAAATTCACCTGGGGAAATGGTGATTGATTTAGAAATGGAAAATAAGTGTTCTGTGGAAAATGGCCTGAAAAAGTTGGACAGGCCTACATCCTGGGTCAGGTGCCCTCTCCAATATGACAGACATGGTCATGTCCTGTGATCCTGTGCCATCCCCTTCTTTTTATTTGAAAGGAAACCAGGCCCATGGGTAAAGACAGAATATTAGTCCAGTAGGTTCCCTCTAGACAGGGGACCAAGGACCAGGACTTCAGGACACAGTCAGAGACTTCAAGGCAAAACCCAAAGGTTACCATTTACACTCAAAGGGATAAATGTGAATAATGTGAAACACATGATTTAATGTGTCCTTTTAAGCTCATTATTTACTCAAGGGCCTGAGCTCATGATGGTACCTCCATTATCAAGAGCAAGAGAAGGCACAGCACAAAGGCAGGGGCAGATCTCATAGCCATGGGGCAGTGCTGAGCATGATGGGCTTCCCAGAGTTGGTCAGAGAAAACCTGACAAAACCATGCCCCATACCTTTGCACTGGAAGGGCTTGAACTCCCAACACTACCACTGTGGGAAGAGGAGCTGAGAGCTACCAGGGTTGCAGAGGAGATGGCAGAAAGCTGAATGTAAAAGTGAGAGAGAATTTAGTGAGAAAGAAGCTGTTGGCATGAGCAGTTGGTTAAGAAAGGAACTGGGTTATGTCCTACAGAGGTCATTATCTAGACAGCTCTCTCTGGGAAATTTAAACATTTGGTTGCATTTAGCATAGCTTCAGGGCAGCTGTAAATTGTCCCAAGCCCTGAAATGCCCTGCACCTCTTCTGAGGAAGGAGGTGCCAGTTCCTGGTGCTGCCCAAGGTCTTAGCTCCATATTTGCTCTTTAAAAAAAACCCTGGTCATTTCCTCTAAAAGTAAATGTAAGGGAAGAGGCACCTGAAAAAATGGCCCTGTAATATGCATTAATACGGAATATCTTTCTGTTAAAGAAAGGGAAAATTCTAATATTTAAGAGTAATATATTTTATTGAAGATTTCAGTCTTTCAAAGACATAAGTATTTGGTATAGAATTTCAAGCTCAGTAAAAGGCTGTTATACAAATATGGTCATGGTATAGTCTTGAAAAATATTAACAGTTTTCAGCAACAAGGGAGCATTACGAGGGAGGAAAACCAATATTGACTTACGTTGTTTATTTGTAGCATAGTAAAGTTGCCTACACCTGAGAAATTCCAGTAATTAAACACCTAATGCTAAATTCATACCAAAAAATGTTAAGCAAATTCTGCAACTTAAAGGGACATAGAAAAGCTGACCATTATGGACTAAAAAAAAAAAGAACAAGCATTACATTAAATTGGCAAATGTTCATAAATAACAGTTGGAAATAATGACCTTCATCTTCCCTACAGTACTTGCTTAATTCAGTCCTTCTTGCACTCTCCCTGTAGTGACTCTTGGCTGCTCATGACTGCAGTGTTTGCAATGCTCCCGTCACCCAGCTGCCATCCTGCATGCATTGCCTGTCACCCGAAAATTATTTATCAACATTTTCTTTGCAGTTACAATGAACAAAGATGCCTCAGAGGGATTAGTCTGACCCCGCTCGAGAGACGTGCTCTCAGGTATATGAACTAGTTATCCTAGGCTATTCACCAGCTCTGGTAGCTGCTTTCAGATGTGTGCAAGGACCCTCATCCTAAAGTAGTGGTCTGAGCTAGAGCCATTGCAGTACCTATTTCTCTCCTTTGACTATAGCCTAGGAGGGGAGGTCTTTAATATCTGATCTTTACATGTCCCTTCCCATCTGGTTGTGTGCTCCCATAAAGTATTGGCTACAGACATCACAGGGGAAGACTTATTTCATGAAAAGACACTGTTTGTCATTAGACTCTTAAGTGCTTATAGTGCTTGTGTTTCTATCGAGCTCATATATTAGGGCAAAGTTTTTTAAAAAGCATTATTTTTGTAAGAATCAAAGATCGGTTACACTGAGCCTTTTTTAACAATGTTGAGGAAATGTCTGATTTAAGGCCCTCTGTCTCCTTTTCAGATTAGAATATTTGCTTATCCCAGTCCTCAGACAGGCAAAGACTTATAGGCATATCTTCATGTACATCCTGATGGCTCCACTGAAGCCAATGGAATTATTCACAATGTTTACAGTTTGGCAGTTGCATCTTTTTTTTTTTTTTTTTTTTTTTTGCAGTGGGGACTTGATTTATTTTCCTGGTGTACATAAGTGTTCCTCACCAGATGCAGCCCAAGGACATGTATGTGTGATTCTCTACTTCTGCCCCATTCATGTCACCATTCACATTTAATTTAATTAAAAAGCAACAGATGATGCCGTGGCAAGTTTTACACTAAGCACAAAGCCAGCTTTCGGGGTTTCTTTTATTGGCAAAGCTGAATTTAACTTCATCAAGAAATTCATCTCTTAGCCATAATAGAGGCATATCCAGCACTTCTCCAGAGTATCACTTGAAAGAAATAATGAATTACATTAAATGAAAAGTTTCATCTTTTTCTTTTAAAAATGAGCTTTAACATCATAAAACACTGTATTCTCATTCTGAGTCAAATATCTTCTTGTTATTTTTCCAGAAAAAGTGCTTAGCAAGGCTTTGTTCTTGCCTGAGTGTTGTATGACTGTAACAAATCACTAAAATGTCCCTGAGATGTCTCACATCAGGGAAATTGAAACCCTGAAAAATATATGTGCTTGGCACGGTCTTTCTACATATTGTGAAATTGCTACTATAATTGTAGGATTTACTATGTTATGGGAAAAAGGCCTTTTCTTTTAAGGCCTCTTTTTCTGCAAAGTTCGTATTTAACTTGAATCACAGAGATAAGTGCATCCTTATTTAGCTCGGTACTTAAACACACGCTTAAATTTAAAGATGTCCCAGTCCATGAGACTTAAAAATTTGATTAAACTAGATCATTTCCTTGAGCATTTTTCCAGAAATAAAATACCAGTTTGAATATAGACTGAATTGGTGTCTAAAGTTATAACTTTGCTAGTAAACCAAGCAATGACAGGGGTTACTCTGTTGCCCCGAAGGAGGCTGGCATGGTCTGTCAACGTCCGTACTACTAAACTCTCCAGTAGTCTAAAAAATGGGTAACTGTAAACAAGCTGTCTGGTGGGAATGGTCCCTGGGCCATGCCAGCACCCAGACTGTGAAGAGAGCTGGTTTTCTGGACCAAAGCTATGCCAGGGACTTCCTTAGATATTTAATAGTTTTGAAGACTAATCCCAGCACTTGTGCCATGCCATAACCTGGAATCACCTCTGAAGGTAACTGCTTCAGTCTTAAGAGGTTGCATCCTAAGTTCTGTGCTTCAACTGGCTTTGTCATGCCCAGGACTTAGATCAGGTTTCATGGTGTTTTTCAATAACAGTTTGTTTTTATGTATAAAAACGTGGCTCTCTGAGGTAGCAAGAAGAGAACAAGTTCTTGTTCAGGGCTAGATACTGTCACTGTTTAGGCTTTCACAGATAGACGATCCCTCTCTGAATTCCTTACACAGGTACAATAATTGCAGCTAGGCTGGCACCTTGGTCACTCTTTGCTTTTCCACCTCATGGTGGAAAGTTGTTCTGGCCCCAGAGCTGAAATTTCCAACTCTGTCCTCTTTTTCTGTAGAGGCAAAACCACATATCCCATGAATCCTACGTATTTAGTATTTGGGTGTGCAAGTTGGGAATGAGGGTCTATATCTGAACAGGTACACACTAACATTTCTGCTGTGCCAGATGCTGCAAAATCTCCTTTGAAACAAAGTTGAAACCAACGGGGTTTCCTCCAAGAGAAAGTCTGCTTCTGGCAGACAGGATGCTTTTGTAGGTCAGGAATTATCTTTGGTGTGATAAGTGTGAAAAAAGTTCAGTCCTTACTGATGAAAGGAAATAAGATCAAAGAAATATCATGCCAAGAAATGCAAGATAAATAGAAAAAAAGTGTTTTGGACCAAGATTTCTCTATTCATGGAGACTTTTACTTTCTATTCAATTGACATTGCTATTCAAATTCCCATGTAAAAAAACTTATGTCCATGACTGAATCTCAAATATTTCATGTCCTATTCTCAAGTGCCTTATTCTCAAGTGCCTTACTGAAACAAAAGTGATGCTCTTTGTCATTTACAGAGGAACTCTGTACAACATCCAGCACACAGCTGGGAAACAGAGAAGCAGTCTTACAGCTGAGGCACTGTCTTACCCTGGGATATATCCCTTCTCCAGCAGAAGCTGTTCTCTTCATGGTTTTAGTACATAAGTAGGGTAGACTCTGATGTCTGCTCAGAAGAACTATAAAGCTGATATTGCCGAAATAGTGGTGTTGCAAGTAATGGGGAGACCATTATCAATCTGTGTTAGAAATAATGCCTGGAGTGCCCAGCAGGCTGATACAGAGGAGTTGAAGTAAAGCAGGACACTGTTGAGGTACCATTAATTTTTCTCCAGTTAAGGCTGTATCAGCATTTCCAGTAGAATACTTGTTTCCAGAGGCTTGTATAATTCAGCCTGGAAAATGTGCTCTGAACAGAAACTTGGCACAAAATGTTCCAAGCAAGGGCAATATGTTGTTTTTGAGGGCATGAAGAAATACCCATTTATTTTCGTTTCTGAGACAGAAAAGCAGTGAAAAACTAGGTGTTTCTATGATAAAAGCATGCTGACAAAAAGAAATGCCTACAGTAAAAAGAACCAGAAGAGTAGACGTTTATGAGATAAAAAGTGCAGAAAAACTGGAAATTTAGGCTTAATTATTTTCTGAGTTTTCTTACAGGCACTTTTCTGTCTGAAGAAAGTTTTTAGCTATTTGAGTGCTGTTATAAATTAGCTAATTCTGTACCAGAGTCTGCACTTTGATGCATCCAAGCATCCTCCATTTATTTCAACAGGGTTATGCCTTCAGAGTTTTCAAAAATAAGTACGAAAATTTTGAAGAGGTTGAGAGCACACACGGAAGATTAAAGTACAAAATAAGTTGAGCTGCAAAGGAAAGATAGCCTCAGGGAGTGGGAAAGAGAAACGTTATTTTCTTTAATGAGGAAGTAGGAAGAAAATGAGAGTAGTGTTGTGGGCACATCAATATGTCAGAGAAGAAACAAAGAAAGGAAGAAAAGATGAAGTTTGGAACTGCTTCATATTTACATGTAAGAAGGTCTTGAGGATTAAAAGGAAAAGCTCCCAGAAAACTTTCTTCTACCTGATGGATGTGTCAGAAGAAGTAGTTGCACCTCTCCAGTTCTGGACAGGTGAGGTGATAAGTGGGGGTCTGTAGTGAGAAATGGGGATGTCTCAAAGAACACCTCTAAAAAAGCCCCTAAAGTCTTCTTGGTCAGAGCTGTATGCCTGTGAGCTGTTGTGATCACAGATTCCAGATTACTCCTGGGGAAATTATGCATGCTGGCACTCAGCACCAGGTAGGTACCTCTACATATTTCCAGGAGATTGTGGTGTTGCTGCTCATAAGAAGGCAGAGACCAAACGGGGGCATGCAACACCTGTGCTTGCAGCGCGGTGTGCACCTTTCAGCTTTCGTTCACAGCTTCATCAGGTAAGGAATCAGCTCTGAATCTCCTCTCCAAGGGTGTGTGAAACCCAGGGTGGGATCCCTTCCTTGCTGTACATGGAAAACAGGTCACGGAGAGGTCCGTGCTGAGGCAGGAGAATCTGCACTGATTTGGTCTGTGACATTGCTTTATGCAAGACTGTGGTGGAAAGTAGTGCTTTAGGTGACGGCTGAGCTTCTTTCCAAATTCAGTTTCCTTCCCTATTCAAATGCCTTCTTGCTTGTGTAAGAAGGTATGGGAGGAGAATCAAAGTTTTTACTGTCTCTAATTTGATTAAACTACCCTCCAAACAACATGTTTCACTTGGTTTCCATTTCACCTTAATCTTCTGAGATAGCCTTAACATATTTTTTTTATTTAAAGCTTTGTCAGAGGATATGCTGCCTCTTTGTGAAGTATCCCTTTTCCCCAACACTACAACATGTCTCTTGCTCACTAACTGCCTAACTTTGCTTCATTTCAGTGTTTCCTAGGACATCAAATGAGAGCTGGAGGTACTCAAAAACCTAGTGTTGCAATGAAAAAGAACTTATTAAAGTTTATAATTACAGAAAAATTAATCAAAGAGACTTAGCATGGTACTCGCATAAAGACAATAAGCCAAGCTCTTGTCATAGTGAAATATGGAGTAACTCCATTGAAATAAATCTTAATTATGCTAGAGTCACTACTCAGTGTAACTTAATTAAGAGTAGAGCAGTTAGAGCCTTTTGGGAAAAAAAGAACACTGATTACACAACTACTTTACTTCATGTTTCTTCTTTTCCCCCTGGTTCTTTTTCTTCCCCTTGGAAAAAATTTCAAAACTAGGGTTGTTCAAGTGAACTGAAATAGATATTAGCATGTGGCAGATTACATCCTAAATAGGAATTGTTTGAAGTAAAAGGTTAAGAACAATAACCCTGAAGATAATCTTTTAAAATTATACATGCAAGGTGCCATGCATCCATACCTGTCTTGGCCATAAAAAGTGTGTTGCTTTGTTAGGCAATAAATTTATGAAACATCAAGTACTGGACTACAGAGGTGAAGAATTAACTCTAATAAAAAAGGCAGAGGAATAGATTAATTAAGGTTAAAGTATCCTGCATGGGAAAGTGTAAATAAAAAATAATAGAAAGAAAATATATCTTCACTGCAGCCTCATGAATGCAGCATGCAACAATGGCTGTAGAGTATAGACAGATATATTGTTCAACAAGCATATCAACAATGTAAGAGGTTCATTTGTCATTATTTCACTTCTTACCAGACAGAAAGCATGCAAAGCCAGATATATCATGGCCATAAATCTGTTGACTTCAACAGAGTTATCTCAACAATGAATTCAAACCAATATACTTTGAGGGAATGAAACCAAACCAAGTAGCAAACGCACACAGGGTTCTTGGCAGCTTATGTAGCCCATATGTGAAACCAGACATTAAAGGAATATGCTCAATATCCCAGGGGGCTTATGGTAACTGGGAAAAAGGTGGATAATGAAGATCCAATATGCAGCATGTATCAGAGTGTCAAATTGCTTTGCATGGGCTATGTCCTTTCCTCACAGGTACTAATGTAGCTCCAGTTGAGCTGAACAGGTGCTGCAGAAAAGGACAGGATGTACTGAAAAGGACTGAAAGCAAAATAAGCAATAAAAGGAGAAGGAATTAAAAAATATGGACTCCCCACCCCAAATGTTTCCAGTGTGAACTGAATTACAGAAGAAAATAATCTTTTTTTTTAGCTTGAGATGAAAGTTTTCCTTGTTCCACAGAGACCGATGTATCTGCAGGAGTAACAGCTGCAACGGCCTTTCTTGGTGGATCTGGAAAATGGTTGATAAATAAAGCAATAAAAGGACATCCATGGAATATCTGGCTTGTTTTCTGTTTCAGTCCCACAATGACATAGAAATAAAAAACTTCTAGTCCCAGAGTGCAATCCATCTATCTTGGGTCTGGTATATACAAGTGCTACTGCATGATATTGAGAGAGAAGCTGGTTTGACATCTCATCAAACTCTAGCTCATTTGTGTGAGCCCACCTTCAATATTGACATCTGATTTCTTAGCTCATCATTCTCTGCTAGGGGAATTCCAGTGGCAATTTTTAAATTATTTGTTCTGCATAAAAACCTCATAAGCCAAACACAAAATTTGAACTGAGTTACTCCTGGGATTTATCCCTAAAATAGATACTTGGGAAGCAAGTTTTTAATGTTTTCTTCTTTTCTCTTTCACTTGATATTTGGTCATTTTAAGTGGGGTTAATCTCACCAAATCTGGATGAGCCTGCACTGCCGATATCTGTGTCTGAACTAATCATGCTGAGCTTCCTTTATCACCAATGGACAAAAATATGCGTTTGTAAAGGTTTGATTCATGTACTCCTAATGCGTTTACTCCTAATGCACAGCTGTAAAATGGGTCAGAAGTGTCTGTCCCTCTCCTATGGCCATAAAGGGAGATCAGATATAAACACATTGTCAACATCCAAAGTTAGATGAGATGAATCCTGGCTTTAATGGCTTTGAAAAACTCTACTATCTTCAATACAATGCATGATAGTGATCCCTGGGACACATCTGGGCAGTGTAAGAGAAGACCAGCAACTTCCCCTGTGACAATTCCAGAAGTGATACCCGAGGGTCACAGCTGTGCTGTAGTAATCCAGGTTTTGTATGGACAGAGGAGGGAATGTAAGAAGGTACGGAAAGCTTGACATTCACAGCTGACTGTTCTAAAAAAAATGGGTATTGCACAATGTTTTCAAGATGCACATCGAGGTCAGTAAATACTTCTCAACTAGAGACGCATCTGAGCCATAACCCAACATTAAAACATCCCCTGCTCCTAAATCTTACGGAACTATTTAGATCTCAGTTTTACAGCTGGCCCTTGAATATCTTGGATCAAACCAGTAACCCTGATCTCACTACACCTGAAGTTTAGATCTGGATTCAAACTTTGGAAGCTTTACCTATCTAGAAAATGTATCTTTCTCTAAAATCTGTTGCACGCAAAAGGTCCCTTGAACAATCAAGAGCTCTGACCACTCCTAAAACACAGAGGTCATTTTTGGCAAATGGTAGTGGCAAAGTACAGAAAGTATAGAGAAGGGACAAAACTGCATTCCCCAGAAACAGAAGCAGATAATGAATATTAGAACTGATGTTCAAATGGCTTTTTGTGCTGCAGGTGATTTTTCTCTGGCTCTCCCTAACCACAAAACAGTAGGAAGAGGTGCGAGATGTCACAGAACAAAGAATCAACTTCTTGCAGAGAGCTTTTTAGTGAAACATATGTACACACCCTCATCAGCAAACTCTGCAGGTTTGAGACCGAGTTAACCAGCCACAAATAGACATGTATACACATTTTGGAAGGCAAACAGCTTCCAGACATCTTTTAAAGGTACCCACAAGTAATACTAAGTAGACATAAACACTCCATATAGTGATAAATTTACATAGTGTCCTCATGGATACTATATATTCAGGAAGACGTTGCTCATGTAGGTGATTCTATACCATACTCCAGAGAGTAGAAAGCAAGCCCTTTTAAAATACTGATAAGGGGGATGGACATGGCAAGCTCTAGCACAGAACTGGGCCAAGAGCAAACTGAAATGGCTAGATCTGTTTTCATCCCTTCTCTTGGGCTACTAAGCTGTATAGTTTACAAAGCAGAGAAAGTAATTCATAGTTCTTCACAGTACGATTTCTAGTGTCACGTAGTAACTGCAGATTTACTGCACTCTCCCGTGAAATTTCAACTGCCATAACAAAGCTTTATGTTGCAGACAATCAACGCTCAAATATTTAGGAGTAATAATAATAAAGACATTTCACCCTCCCCTTCCCATGGGGGACTGATCTGTCCTTTTACAACTAGGGGTTGATTCAGCCCCGTGCAAACTGTAACAAGGTGGTTTTTTTTCCTGTGTGTGGCAAGTATTTGACTGATGTTTTGCTTAAAGAAGGGGAAAATCCCGCTTCCTGCAGCATATTGCAGGGACCAGCAAACATATCCCTCCGTCCATTGGACCAGATATATAATGGTAACACTGTGCGGGTGTTCCAGAGCTGACTCAGCTGTTACATGATCACATTATGCCTGTGATATACAATCCATCATTACGTTTAAAGTGCCTGCTTGATTAATATTCAGTATTTAATGTCAACACTGAGAAATTAAAATTCAGAAGTGTTACACTGCAGGAACTGCAAATGCTGCTGCAGTGGTAATGGCCTGGGGTAGTTTCGTGAGATCTGTTAGTTCAAGGGGAACTTCACAATTCAGAAATACCAAAATGTATGTACGGTATTAATTACGAGCTGTGACCTCTTGGGATAAAAGTCGTGTGTCACATTTAAAGAAACTGTTAAACTTCCGAATGGCTATGATTATTTCTTCTCCTATACGAACAGTACCTCTATCCCTTAGCAGGATATTTTTGCCATCCATATTCATAATAACACTCTAATTGTGGTGTTACAGATATACATGGTATACTAGAATTGGGAAGTACTTTGGCTTAGATTGTATTAAACATCTACTTCCCAAGTGCATAGGTTTCATCTTAACCAACTTGTTCAAGAAAATAAGAAAAAAATACCATGGCGTTTTTTTATCTCTCTTGGTCTTCTTCCCTTTTCTCATTTGAAATGTTGTTGTTGGTTTTTTTCTTTTCCATGGACAAATCTGCCTTTTTCCCTACTGTACTTAACAGTAACTCTTTTTTTCACCTTTGCTTCAGTCCTACATATGACAGATCAAGCAATTCTCATTAGAGCTACAGATTGAGATTCAGGAACACTAATGGCCAACAGACTCTTCCCTGGTGGAGAATGAGGATTCAAAGGAAACATTTGAGATTATTTTTACTTTCGTTATTTTTGTTAAAAAAGTTTGCACCTTGGTGTGTCATGAATACCCCTTCTTGATCTTCCTTTGCCTTGTCAGACCTGGCCAGCACAAGCAGCTGAGATCTTTGCTCTATTTTCCCTGCATCTCTGTGCAACGCTTTTTTAAAAAGAGAATATACTATTATTTTTTTCTAAGCCTTTCAGACTGCTGTAACATGATCAGGATTCTCCTGAATCTCTATGCATTCGATCTCTTCTCGTTCCTTCCTTCTGGCCCGTTTCTTTTTCTTGTGGTGCTTTTTGGAAGGTGGGAAAAAGGTTAGAAAGACAGGCAAAATAACAAAACAGTGCAGAAGTGTGCAACTGCCGGCAAGCAGCAAGCATTTGAACAGTGTGAAGGTCAAGTTTGAAGGCACAAAGAGAAGGGGGACCAACCCAATAAGAAAAGAAGAAACGTTCTGCAAAATGGCTGTCCCATGCTCTTGGAGGGAGTTCTTTATACACTGAGTTCGGGTGTGCTCAGTAGCTAGTACAAATGTATAAAGCAGGGGTGCACAGTGATCTATGGCAAAATTCAAAGTGTAGATAAGGCACAGTATAGAAATGCAATCCATGTCTACATTCCATAAGGTCATCAAGCCAAGGACACCCAGCTCTATCGAGGTGACACTGAGAATTAACCAGAAATTTCCCAGAGGATGGATAACCAGGAAAAAGGTCAGTATTAACACCAGCAGGATGCCAAAACCAGAAATCAGGACAGGCATAGTTACTGATAAACCGTAGTGGTCCATGAAAACAAAGGTAGGATTGAACACAATGAACTTGATGCTCTGTATAAGAGAGAGTGGCCTCAGCTTCTCCAACAATTCTACCGCCTCCCTCTGTGTGTTTTCACTAGTCCTGGCCACCAGGTACAAACGAGAAGCAATTATGTTGTTTTCATCTCCAGCTTTGGAGAAAATGATGTCATTTTTGAAGTGCTGGAATTCTGGCTTTTTTAAAAAGGAGCTCTGGAGGATGCTGATAAAGTCACTTTTGTTGGTTGCACTGATGTTACCCACTCGAAGGTACTGGTAATACTGCTCAATCCAGGACACTGTATTGAACCCCTGGCTTAGTGTTTTTAGGTCTTCTTGCACAGTGCCGTTCCAGTATTCCAGAGGTTCGTAAATATAGAAACCTATCACTGGGCTGTAGTTGCTGAAATACTTTTGCTGTATGAGGGCATAGGAGACACTTGGAGACTCGCTGGCAAGAAGGTTGATAATGTTGGCTCCATCATTAATCTGTAAGCACCCCATAAAGGAGAAAGAGGCATAGATGAGATACAGTATCACCACAAATGGCTTGACATAGATATTGGTAATCCACTCATTGTAATGCTCTCGGAGGAAATGTTGGATGAAGTGATGCTGATATGGGTTGGTCTCATGATGAGAAGTATGCTGATGGCCGTCGTTCATCATGGTCTGGAACCACACAGGTTTCCGGTCCAGGTATTCTGCTGAAGGAATTTTACAGCAGAAGATGCTGTGATAACGGTTCTGCTCCAACTGGCCAGCAAAGACCAGGCAGGAACCAAAGAAGGAGAAGATATAGAAGTAATTCAACAGGATGGAGACACACATGTTCTGGCAAAAGACTTTTACAGCTTCAATGTTGGTGAAAGGGCTTGCCCCCATGCCGAAGGCTATGAAATACAAGGAGCTTGTCATTGTATAGGAGACCATGACATCTGAGTAGGCATCTGCTACTCTGTCCTTGAATGGCAGATTCTCTCTGGTTCGACGCCATCCTGAAAGAAGTTCAAACACTCCTTTGGTTCCATGACCTGAAATGAGAAAACAAAGTATATACATGTCCATACATAAAGGGGGTCCCATTATCCCCCAGGTTTTTCATTCTCCAGCAGGCAAAAAATTTTGTCAACTAAACTTCATTACGATTTTGTCATCAGTTAAACAAATGGAAAATTGTGAAGTGTCTGTCTAAAGCTAGATACCAGAATTCATATGTAGGTGCTTAAATTAACAGCCTGATATTCTGAGACCTTCCATGCTCAGAAATGAAATTATGAAATATGCTTTAAAAGACAGTTATTGATTTTAATGGACATTTCAATAAGTTCCCAAATGGTCTGCCTATATGGGACAAAGGAGAAAACTAAGTTAAGTTCGAGTCTGGGGTTCATTCTTGAAATTCCTTGTGGCATCCTACTACATCTTTCAGTGTTTAAGGTACTCTGTTTGAAATGCTTACAAATGCAAGTAACGACATTTTCTACCAGAGAGTACTAATTAAAGACATTATCTGAGAAATGAGGAGGTGTGGCCAAGAAAGGGACACCTTGGTTCTTCATGCTGGACAAAGGAAAAAATATATTGCCATTAAGTACAAATAACCAGAATAATTTGTGCAATGGTTGTTTACCTACTGAGTGAAACTGGAACTTCTCAGTGGTAGTACATAAGTTTCCACCCTATATGAAAGTTGACATGCTGGTGGTAATGATGGAGAACACAGTACTGGCTATCTCACTGGTCCACATAAATTGTCTAGCAAACATGTTGGGTTTTTTTTTCATTATTATGTCTCTCTCTGTCCCTCTTTTTTCTCTCTCAGCTTCCCAGAGCTCCTCCTGGGGAGAAGGAATTCCCTTAGCTCCATGAGAAGACACTCAGAAAAGAGCCACATGTGATCGGTGCTCCATGACAGGTTCTTACTTTGTACTCCATCCTGAGAAGTATTTTAGGGCCCAAAGGGTTTGGTTTTCAAAGAAAATTTTGTACTTTGTACTCCATCCTGAGAAGTATTTTAGGGGTATGATTTTTTAATAAATTAAAGCTTAATACAGACTTACTTTCATTTTCCTCATCACAGTCACAGCCCAGGAAGTCTACATCTGTTTGGGTCCGAATGGTAAAGTCAAAGCTAATCTTACTGGAAAAGTTTTAACTAGTAAAAGATATTAATTATGTATACCTATTCATGTAATTTATATGTTGAATAAACACACACATATTTTTTTATTTCCCATTAGAGAATTTCAGTTTGGGGCACAATATAAAAACTAACATTAAAAAAAACCCAGCCCAAAGGGTTTGGTTTTCAAAGAAAATTTTTCATCAAAAATTAAAAACACATATTCTGGTTTGGATGAGGAAGTGGAAAGTTCTCTGCATTTGGGATCAAGCCCTGACAAAATTCTGGACAATATAAGGAAACGCACTACTGAACAGAGAAAGAGGTAGAAGCAGACTGCAGATGCTCCTGTCTCTGTAGTGTGCCTTTGCTCTCTGCAGTAGAAGAATTGAATGCAACAAAGCATGCACAAAGGTAATTTTCTTGTAACAAACCCAGAAATCTGACAACAGGAGACTTGCAAATAATGAAGTGTGTAATAGTGAACAAAAAGTCTGTTGAGTTTGTCTTTTGATTTAAATTGTTTGGATACATACAGCTGCTTATGTTGCCCAAAGCAGACTCCTGACAGCCATTGTAGACAGGGAAAATTACAGCATAAACTGTCAAGTTCTGTGAATGTTACCTGTTTTACTGCAAACCAGTGTCCCCGGTGAAAGATAAACATACAGTATTACAGAAGTGTTGCAGTTAGCAAAAAGCCTGGGTGGAAATGAATCAGCATCTTGGTTCAGGGGGGACCTTGAATTCCCTGGCAAGTTTAGGGAGAGTCTGTTCAAATTCTCAAGGCACAGCTGTCTTGCTCACTGTCACTTTTGGACCATCAAGCAGAAAGAATTGGCTCCTTGGGCTGAGTAAAACAGCAGAATCCAATGACTTAGATGCAATTTTATATTGTGCTGAAAGCAAGTGTGTAAGTACCTTGCAGGGTACAGACCAGGCTGGCTGGTCACCACTTCCAGTGCCCATGTCCTGGCATGGCTTAATTTAACGGTATAGGAATCATAGAATCATAGAATGTTTTGGGTTGGAAGGGACCACTAGAGGTCATCGAGTCCAACCCCCCTGCAGTCAGCAGGGACACCGCCAACTAGATCAGGTTGCTCAGAGCCCCATCCAACCTGGCCTTGAATGTTTCCAGGGATGGGGCCTCCACTACCTCTCTGGGCAACCTGTTCCAGTGGTTTACCACCCTCATTGTAAAGAATTTTTTCCTTATATCTAGCCTAAACCTACCCCGATTTAGTTTAAAACCATTACCCCTTGTCCTAACGCAGCTGGCCCTACTAAAAAGGTTTTCCCCCTCTTTCCTATAGGCCCCCTTTAGGTACTGAAAGGCCGCAATCAGGTCTCCCCGCAGCCTTCTTTTCTCTAGACTGAACAAGGAGCTGTGTTTCATTCTCTTTGGGGAACAGTAGAGCACAATGATGTCCCTCAGATGTCTGTGTTCACCCCCTCTCCATCTACCTTTTGATTTTGGATGGTTCTTTTTCAGACATTTCTGACAAAGGTCCCTTTAATGTATGACTTTACCACTTAAAACATATCCCATATGTCCATAACACCTGTCTTTCCAAGCCAGCTCCTGACCTCACTCTTGCCCCTTCTCTTCCAGCTTTAGGCACCTCTCTTCTTTCTCTCTTTTTATTTCCTTCTCTTATGAGGAAGGCTGAGGGGATGACCAAGTAGCACAGGATTACTGCTCCTATTGCTGGTGTCATTCCTCCCATCTCCCCATCCTATCAAGACTCTTCCACTGAGGGCAGAGTGATCTTACTGAGTGGAGATGCTGTCTTCTACCCCAGTTTCCTCTCTTTCCCACACTCTCTCAGGTACCCAGCCATGATCTAAGACTAAAGGAATCCTTAGTCTATAGACCTCACATTGGAAACACTGATTTAGGGTCTAGCTGAGACTTTGAAAATATCTTTCCTCTCTAACTTCTCTATTCTCCCTTTAACAACACGACGGTAGCCATATTGGGTCAAACCAAGAGTTACTCTGTCTCTGTCTAGTTGACCTGACAAAGTGTGGGGATAGATTTTCAAGAAAAGGATGTTGGAAACATGTAGAGTAATTTTCCATTTCAGCCTCTGAAATTTTTTCATTCAGTCAAAATGCCTATCAAAACCAGAGGCTCTATTTGCAACATCACATTTGGAGGCGTTGAGGGACCTTTATTCATCTATCCAATCCATTTCTAAATGCAGTCATACTTTTGGCCACGGCAGCCTCCTGCTAGCAAGAGCTTTACAACACCATTAGTTGCTGAATGAAGGAAGGACTGACTTTTGTTTGTTTCAAACTCTCAGCCAGTATAACTTTACGGCTGAACTAAGCAAAATGTAAACCTGTTGGTCCATGAGCATCGTCTTTAATAAAACCTGTTCTACACATGTGTCCTTTGTTCCTGGGATCTGCCATCTGAAAGGTGCCAGCATCCCTCACTCTTCTGACACCTCTCCTTGACCACATGTCCACAGCTAGTCATGCGCTCCCTAGCTGTCTGTCCAAGACTCATATGCTGATTTGCTATCTGGATGTTACCAATGAAATGTAAAATAGCTGAGTTCTGTCTTCTACCTTCTCTAGAAGGTACTAATCTGGGATTTTTCCTCTTTCTAGGCATTAATTTTCACAAAGCTTCTAGGACTGCAGTAGCTACTGAGATCTCTATCCCTCTTCCACATGTGACTGAAATGGGCCCATTATTAGCAGGCTGTTATTGTATGTGCAAACATATGGAGAGAATAAGTGTGGGAAGCTCTTGTTAGGAGTCACAGCTAAAAGTGATTGGAAAAACCAAATAAAAAATAAAATCATTTTGAAAATGTTAAAACAGGTAGTGTGGATCATTTTAATGTTTTTAAATTGGAAATTTAGCAAAAGCCATCCTTTTGCAGAAATGGTTTGGGTTATGATGGACTGGCACTTTCCAAAGAAGCCTTAAGTGAAGCAATGCTCTACCAGCTCTATCAACAATTTACAGAAATATTGACTTTTCTTTGCTTCTTCCAAAATCTCATTTATCTGCCTGACTGAAAAGATATGTTCACAGCTGCATCTTTATCATGTTTTCATTGTTATTAATTTATACATTTTAGTGTATCACATTCTCAGTGATGAGTACATGAGTGCATTTAATCTTAGGGTAGGTACGTAATGGCTGATAGAAAGGGGGTTTGTTGTGAAACATATACATTTGCAAAGACTACCCAAGAGTATGCACCAATGTGTATGTTCTAACTTGTGTTAATACTGAAAATTAAAATACTCTAATTAAACTCTAGACTTTTTTTTTTTCTAATAGAACAGGTAGTATCTTATGGAAATAAAATATTGATATTTGTAACATCTTTGTGGATGAAAACTGGCACTAATTTTCTTACAATTACTGTTAGACAAATGTAAACTTTCAGCTTATCCCCCTTTTGCAAATAACTTCAGCTCTGTCACACAAATACAGGAATCGGGCAATTCAGTGCAGTAATTCCCTTGTTGCCACAAGAAATCTTTCCCTGCCTTTTTTTCCTACTTCATTACTCATTCCAACTTTTCCAGTCAGCCTCTGTTGTTCTCCGCAGATAAGCAGGTCTATTCCCCTTTCCCACCAAGGACACAAATCCACTTTTTTTCTGAGTTGGACAGAAACCAATATTTTCATGACATTTTTGATGATTCAGACACCACAGCCACTCTGTAAAATTCTGTTCCTTCAGCTTCATCGCTAATGTCACTGACAACATTGACAGTAGAGTTAAGTTCACTGAGCAGTTCTAGGAAGGTTCACAGGGTCTTTGGCTCTGGGTCAAAACTGCCAAATTTCTCTAGTATTAACATGACATGAACGAAGTACAGCAATTTTTTATTTGCCAGACAAGCAATGGCCTATGACTACTTAAGAAGAAAGCAGACAAGAGAAATTTTTATTCCGTTACTTATGAGGTTAGGATAGCAAATAAGGATGGCTGCAGAGAAGGTGGAAATATATAAAGCTTTTTCTGCCTCAATTTTCAAAACAAAAGATGAATTATGAACAGATATTTAAGATAAGTCTGAAGAGGATAGGGATAAAAACGTGAAGAGTGAAATAACAGATTAAAGACTGCTTTATTCAGTTAAATTTATTCAAGCTAGAAGAACCTGGAGAAATGAATTTATTAAAAGCTGAACCAAAGCAATCTCTGAACTATTAACAGTCACCTTAGAGAATGAATGTAGACGGGATGGTCCAATAAGAATGGAGAGGACAAACACAGCATCTGTCTTCAAAAAGAAGAAAGAAGATGACCTGCAGAACTTAATGTCCATCAGATGAGTTCCTACCTCAAAAGACTATTGAATAAGCAATTGCAAACCAATTTACCATCACCGAGAGGATAGGAAAGTGATCAGAAAAAAATGATATAGATTTATCAAAAACAATTAATCTGAAGTCAACCTAATTTATTGCTTTGAAAAGTGACTAGCCCGATAAAGAGATTAAACCAGGCTCACTAGAGATGAGCCTGGGGGCAGCATGCCAATATTTGGGGGATGGTGTGCTAGTGAGGTCCTTCTGTCTGCCGTCTCAGTGGAGGTAGGGTATGGAGATACATGCCGCAGAGGGATGGTGTGCTAGTGAGGTCCTTCTGTCTGCCATCTCAGTGGAGGTAGGGTATGGAAATACATGCCGCAGCAAAGACGCAAGGGGTATGGATGGGTTAGAAACCACGGAAGGGCCTGAGCA
>NW_009259792.1:389099-390330 GCF_000687185.1 Egretta garzetta | reverse complement strand
TTTTGATTGTTTAGAGCTTAATGATGGTGATGACAGGGTTGAGTGTTTATGGGTAATAATCAGGAGAAAGGCCAACAAGGTCTGCTACAGACTACCCAGCCAGGATGAAGAGGCAGATGAAATATTCTGTAAACAGCTGGGAGAAGTCTCACAATTGCTAGCTCTTGTTCTTGTGGGGGACTTCAACTTATCAGGTGCCTGCTGGAAATACAATATAGCAGAGAGGAAACAGCCTATGAGGTTCCTGGAGTGCGTGGAAGATAACTTCCTGACACAGCTGGTGAGTGAGGCAAATGGGGACCTGTTATTAGCAAATAGAGAAGGACTGGTGAGTTACATGATGGCTAAAGGATGCAAGGGTTATGGATGTGTTAGAAACTGTGGAAGCACCAGAGAATGGTCACGGAGGAATTAGGGTTTCTTCTCCCAAAAAAGTGGCAGGATCAATAGCCCAGCTGAAGTGCATCTACACCAATACACACAGCATGGGCAACAAGTAGGAGGACTGGAAGCCATTGCGCAGCAGGAAAACTATGCTATAGTTGCCATCATGGAAACATGGTGGGATGACTCACACAACTGGAATGCTGCAGTGGATGGCTATAAATCCTTCAGAAAGGATAGGCAAGGAAGGGGACACATTGGAGTAGCTCTATATGTTAGGGAGTGTTTTGATTATTGTTAGGGAGTATTTTGATTGTTTAGAGCTTAATGATGGTGATGACAGGGTTGAGTGTTTATGGGTAATAATCAGGAGAAAGGCCAACAAGGTCTGCTACAGACTACCCAGCCAGGATGAAGAGGCAGATGAAATATTCTGTAAACAGCTGGGAGAAGTCTCACAATTGCTAGCTCTTGTTCTTGTGGGGGACTTCAACTTATCAGGTGCCTGCTGGAAATACAATATAGCAGAGAGGAAACAGCCTATGAGGTTCCTGGAGTGCGTGGAAGATAACTTCCTGACACAGCTGGTGAGTGAGGCAAATGGGGACCTGTTATTAGCAAATAGAGAAGGACTGGTGAGTTACATGATGGCTGAGGATGAAAAGCTGGACATGAGCCGGCAATGTGCGCTGGCAGCCCAGAAGGCCAACCGTACTTTGGGCTGCATCAAAAGAAGCATGGCCAGCAGGTCAAGGGAGGGGATTCTGCCCCTCTACTCTGCTCTGGTGAGACCTCACCTAGAGTACTGCGTCCAGCTCTGGAGCCCTCAGCACAAGAAGGACATGGA
>NW_009259792.1:376018-388880 GCF_000687185.1 Egretta garzetta | reverse complement strand
CCTGATCTAGTTAGCGGTGTCCCTGCTCCTGCAGGGGGGTTGGACTAGATGACCTCTAGGGGTCTGTTCCAACCCAAAACATTCTATGATTCTATGATTCTAAACTTCTTTGCTCCAGTCTTTAATAGTCGGACCAGTTGTTCTCGGGGTACCCAGACCTCTGAGCTGGAAGACAGCGACGGGGAGCAGAACAAAGCCCCCATAATCCAAGGGACCTGCTACACCACTCAGGCACACACAAGTCTATGGCGCCAGATGGGATCCATTCAGGGGTACTGAGGGAGCTGGTGGAGGTGCTCCCCAAGCCACTTTCCATCCTTTATCAGCAATCCTGGCTAACCGGGGAGGTCCCAGTTGACTGGAGGTCAGCAAATGTGGCACCCACCTACAAGAACAGACGGAAGAAGGATCCAGGCAACATTCTCCTGGAGAAACTGGCTGCTCATGGCTTGGATGGGTGTACTCTTGGCTGGGTAGAAAACTGGCTGGCTGGCCGGGTCCAAAGAATTTTGGTGAATGGAGTTAAATCCAGTCGGTGGTTTAACATCTTTATCAATGATCTGGATGAAGGGATCGAGTGCACCCTCAGTAAGTCTGCTTGAGGGCAGGAAGGCTCTACAGAGGGATTTGGACAGGTTGGATTGATTGGCCAAGGCCGATTGCATGAGGTTCAACAAGGCTCAGTACCGGGTCCTGCACTTGGGTCAAAACAACCCCATGCAATGCTACAGGCTTGGGGAAGAGTGGCTGGAAAGCTGCCCAGAGGAAAAGGACCTGGGTGTATTGCTCGAGAGCTGGCTGAATATGAGCCAGCAGTGTGCCCAGGTAGCCAAAAAGACCAAGAGCATCTTGGTTTGTATCAGAAATAGTGTGGTCAGCAGGACTAGGGAAGCGATTGTCCCCCTCTACTCGACATTGACAAGGCCGCACCTCTAATACTGTGTTCAGTTTTGGGCCCCTCACTCTAAGAAGGACATTGAGGTGCTGGAACTTGTCCAGAGGAGAGCAACAAAGCTGGTGAGGGGTCTGGAGCACAAGGCTGAAGGGGAACTGCTGAGGGAACTGGGGTTGTTCAGCCTGGAGAAGAGGAGGCTGAGGGGAGACCCTATCGCCCTCTACAACTGCCTGACAGGAGGCTGTAGCGAGGTGGGCGTTGGTCTCTTCTCCCAAGTAACAAGTCATAGGAAGAGAGGAAATGGGCTCAAGTTGTACCAGGGGAGGTTTAGGTTGGATATTAGGAAAAATTTTTTCACTGAAAGGGTTGTCAAGCATTGGAATGGGCTGCCCAGGGAAGTGGTTGAGTCTCCATCCCTGGAGGTATTTAAAAGCCAGGTAGACGAGGTGCTTAAGGTGGGATGGCAGGGTTAGGGTAATGACTGGGCTTGATGATCCTAAGGATCTTTTCCAACCTGAACAATTCTATGTTTCTATGATTCTAAAGGAAAGAAGGAGAAGGAGGCAGGCTATCTATCCCAGTAAGGCTTTTAATATCTCTCTACTGAGCTTAGTAATTTTTTTTTTTACTACGGTACTTTGTATTCTGACAAGCAAATACTGTATAGAGGAAAACATGGGAAATATATATTCATCTGATTGAAAGTGTGAGTGTATAGAGTAGTTCCCAATTTTCACAGGGGCAGTGTAAGTGAGATTACATCAAAGGTCCATCTTGGGCCTGGTTCTTTTGATATTTTCCGTTAATGATCTGGACACTCACGGAATTTGTGTGTAATGCTAAACAGGAGAGATTTAAACTTGGAGAAGTGGTCAGAAATCAATAAGATGAAATTTAATGAAGATAAATGCAAGGTGCTTTGAGGAAATCAAAATGAAAGAAATGCATAATAAGGAATAACAGGTGAAGGAGAAGTGAGACAGAAGATTGTTTAGAGGATATGGGGAACTTGAAATATTCTGTTACAACACATAAAAAGCTGAATTAACAGTCGTAACAAAAATTTGGAGGCAATAATTTTGCTTACTCTGGTATGATAGAGGCATAAACTGGAACACTGTTTTGAAATCATAGAATCATAGAATCACTTTGGTTGGAAAAGACCTTTGAGATCATCTAGTCCAACCTTTAACCTAACCCTGCCATCTCACCACTAAACCATGTCCCTAAGTACCTCATCTATCCTTCTTTCAAATACCTCCAGGGATGGGGACTCTACCACTTCCCTGGGCAGCCCATTCCAGAGCCTGACAACCCTTTCGGTGAAGAAATGGGGCATGACATTTTCATAGAATCATAGGATCATGGCTTGGGTTGGAAGGAACCTTTAAAGATCATGCAGTTCCAGTCCCCCTGCTGTGGGCAGGGAGATTTTTTTAAAAAAAATGGAAAAATTGGTCTGAATGTCTTGGGGAATGAAAACAGCAAACGATAACCTGCTTGCAAAATATGAAAGGCACAAAGAAAAGCTGAATGAGTTGGCCTTTTTTCCCCCTATAGACCACAATTCCAATGAGGACTCAGTAACATTCAACATAAAAAAAAAGTTATTATGAAGAAGACAGTAATCAATTTTTTCTCATTTCCACTGGGAACAGGACAAGGAATCATTGGCTTCATTTGCAGAAAAAAACATTTAGGTTAGACATCAGAAAAAGTAAAGCTTTCTTCTTCTAAGGTTCATTAAATACTGGCACACATTATCTAAGGAGGCCATAAAGTCGTCTTCATTGCAAATTTTAAAAACCAAAAGGTTTGATTACTAAATGTTAATGCAGGTGCTAGGTTCGTCCTATCTTAGTGGTGTGAGGTGAATTCTATGCAGATTCCTGAGATCTCTTATGTCTCTACTTTTGCACAATGATACCTAACGTTGACTTAAGATGCTTAGGATTACTTAAGCTTGAAAATCAGTCTACCTTGTTCACACAGGTGGATTGCTGACCATATCTCCTTTGTTCAATTTTCCCTTAGCTAGTATGTTGGTTTAGTGCTAACTAGGGTAACTAAGGGGGTCTGCTGAGGCAGGTGAGGGACTAAATTTCTCTGACAGCAGTTAGTGGTTTACTCTTTCTCCAGAACCTCAGTACAAGAAGTGAAGTAGGATCTCATCCTACCAGTAAGATTCCTGGGATGATTCAGACTTCGGGGACAAAGGGTCTAGCTGCAGAAGCAATGCATCCCTGACTAGCATTGCCCAAAGGGAGGAGTTCCCTTGAGTCATAGGGATTAGCTCTGATATTACAGTATTCACACCTGAATGTCACTGAGCTTACAGCAAGAAGTATATAAAGTCCAGTCAAGTTCGGCTGATGAATCTCCTGCAGAAATTTTGTTTTCACTAAACATATGATTCTTCATCTCATTTGAGACATCACATTTTATGATATTAAAAAGCATCTAAACAGAGGAATTAAGTCATTTCTAGGAACATTTCCCTTGTGATGCCATGGCATACACATTTTTTTCTCTAACCAGATTTATGCAGGCATGCTGTCAGAGGGCTTTCAGGTTTCAGTTGAATATGCAGAAGAACTTCTTTACTTTGAGGGTGACAGAGCACTGGAACAGGCTGCCCAGGGGGGTTGCGGAGTCTCCTTCTCTGGAGATATTCAAACCCCACCTGTATGATGTCCTGTGCAACCTGTGACCCTGTTTTAGCAGGGGGATTAGACCGGATGATCTCCAGAGGTCCCTTCCAACCCTTGCCATTCTGTGTGATTCTGTGATTCTGTGTTTACACCCTGCTGTGCTTTTCCATCTTGAAAAGTATGCAGGGTAGAATTGTTCTTTTAAGAAACAGACCCCTACCATAAAAATTGGCCAATTTACAGAGCTGGGTTCTATAGCAGGAGTGTTTAACCAACTGCAATGAAACCTCAGCCAGATGAACTGTGTGTCTTTAGTGACAAGGACCTCAGGGAAATCTCCAGTGCTACAGAAGGGATTTTGGTATTGGTAGATTTAGCACTTTCAACAAACAAAAATGAACTTGAAGCTATCACAAATATCATAAATTAAGTCAGCTATGTCTAATAGATATTTTGGTTTCCTTAAAAATATTTCTGCCAGCCTATGGCCACTTTGCGGGCCTGAACACATCAGTGGTTTCCAGCTCCCAAGTTTTGGTGTATCCCCATTACAATGTGAAACCCGTTAAAAAAATAACAGTGTATCATGGGGTACTTCTATTAAACTCACAGGTTGTGACTGGTGCCTTCATGTGTGCTCCAAGTGATTGCATTTATTTCTGCTTGCATGAGCACTTCTAAAAGCCTTTTAAATAATTCTGGGAATTGCTGATGAGATCAAAACATAAGAGTCTCCTCATAGGCATTTCAGTGGTGCCTGGCAGATAGCAACCCCATGAATGTTTGAGGCTGAAAAGCAATGAGGAGAGAGGCAATCATTTGATTCTGTCTGGTGTTTGCTGCATAATGGCGTTTCAGAAGAGCTCAGTATCAGCCTAATGCTGCTCCCATAAAATATTGAGAAGTTCTCAAACCACAGCCATAGCTGTGGTAGCTGATCTCCCTGCAGTGACTACAGCAGGAGATATTGGCTGCTTCAGCCTAAGGTTACCTGTTTGCATGACCCTCCCAATGAAAATGCCTCTCTTTTTACCTGTTAAAAGAGGAGCTGAGACAGCTAGGTTATCCTAGGAGCCTGAATTCTAGACTGTTAAAATTATGTGAGTTTAATCACATCTTCTATCTCCATCCTGTTGTCTTAAATCCTTCTATTGAGGAAAGACATCTATACAGAATCATATGGCTGTAGAAGAAGAAAACAAGATAATGATGTACCAGTCATAGCAGAGTCTCTCTGTTAGTTTCCAAGATCCTAAGGATCCTAAGGATCCAAGATCCTAAGGAAAACCAATCTGTAAATTGCATTAATGCCAATCTGTTGGAAACACAGATGAAAAGTGATGGTTCACTTGCTCTTTTGTTCTTTCTTTTATGTGCTCCCTTCAGCTAATCAGCTCCACAGTCCTTGACAGCCCACTCACTCTACCCTTTCCCATCCACCTCAAAATAAATGTTGTTCCAGGCAACATAAAGAAGCCCAGACATGAGCAAGCAACTACAGGAACTGGGCTAAATTGCATGGTGATCACTTACCTACATGTCACACCCTTTCGGCACATCCTCAATCTTTCACCAGTTTCTGTTTCTCATTTTGCAGACTCTCCAAGGCAAACACTGTTATCCCTGTTTGCAGAGAGACCAGCATAACAGGATCTTGATCTTGATTTAAATTAAGAATAATTAATGCTAACATGAATTTGGCATCTCTGATTTTGAATCTTATCCAGTTTTCAATCTTTCGTATTGAAAAGTCCTTTCCAGAGCTTCACCATAAGCATCCCTGGGTAGAAGCCCAGGGTTGAGCACTGGAGATGAGCCAAAGACCTGCTAGTCCAGACGCAAACATGTTTCTAACTGAACCATAGTGACACCACTTTGTATTCAAGGTCTGTTTGCTACAGTTCATTTTAAGGTCAAATTTTACAATTTTTCATGCCTAGAAGCTCCTCTTCTTCAGGTTAGAAGGAACTGAAATATTAAATAGCAACCCCCCCCCATCCCCATGCATTGAAACAGAGCTGAACATGGAGCACAATTCAATGGGTGCGATTAGTCATCAGGCTGCACACCTCATTATGTGAGATTTACGTTGGAGCAAATGTATACTGCTTGCAAATTGTATGTAAAGTTGGAATCCTGCTTAGTTTTCTGCTGTGCCTAGCAGTGAATTAAAATGCTTTTCGCTGTTTCTCATCTAAGCCTTCTAATGAACATTGTAAACAAGGACTGCACATATGGAAATTGCTATTTATTGATAGGAGCTTAAGTGACAAGGGAATGAATTTAGATCAAGCTATTAATAAATTTACTATGTAAGCATTTATGCTGGAAGCATAGGATGGATTTGTGACACTGATCAGAGCACACTTTGTTTATCACCTGGATTTGGCAATCCAGTACATCCAAAAGAAAATCAGATGAATAAGGTACTAGTGAGTGTCAAGAGCAGAAAATGCTTTGATCAGGTGTGGATTCTGTCATCCAGAAGAAATAATCTGTACCTTATAGAAGCAATAAGTTTGGTCATTTGCTATTGTGGATTCTTCAAAGGAAAGCAACAAAACCGTTAAATAGTTGGAGAAGGAAATAAAAGGTGTGAAAGAACATGTGTCCAAAAAATGACTGGTGCATTTGTGAATCTGAGCAAATGAAGAGAGCGCGTGAGTGTTTGAAGAATGTGGGACAAGTTTCTGGAGTCACCCATGAGGGGAGTGTACAACATTTTCAGTGGTGGGACCCAGTTACGGAAGGGGAAAACCTTTACCTTTCAGCAGCAAAAGATACATTTGTCTACACAGTTTGCAGTTCTGAAGTGCTACCCCAGGGTCAGGTTCTAGCTGAGAAAAGCAGGGCTAACTTCTATCTCGACAGTTAATGCACGTGTGGTGGGTTGACCTTGCCTGGACGCCAGGGGCCACCAAGCCGCTCTATCATTCCTCTTTCCTGTGCATGGTAGCAACGGGAAAACAAGATTTTATTCTCTATTTCCCATTGTCCAGCCACTTCCCGGGAAGCAGAGCTTCAGTGTGCATAGCCATTGCTCTGGAAGACAAAATGTCATAGAAGTCGAATGCCCCCCCTTCCTTCTCCTTTTCCCTTAGCTTTTATATCTGAGCCGATGTCATATGGTATGGAATATCCCTTTGGTTGGTTTGGGTCAGGTGTCTTGGCTATGTCCCCTCCCAAGATCTTGCCCCCTTCCAACCCACTGGTGGTGGTGGTGGGAATATTGGAAACACAGCCTTGATGCCGTTTGAGCACTGCTCAGCAATAGCCAAAACACTGGTGTGTTATCAACCCCTTTTTACATACCAATAGAAAGCACAGCACTATGCAGCTTGACCCAATACAGCAGGTCAAATCCATTCCTTCTCTAATAATTTCTGTCTGTACAGTGCGGTGCAGAGCATAGCACGCCTGCTCTTTGCTCAGCCCCCAGGTTTCCATCTAAACTACTTATCTTGATGTAAAACCACACCTTTGCTGCAATGAAGAGAGAGCTCCAGACCGAAGGGAATGAACCTATCTGCTGACAGGGTGATATTTTTAACAGCACTGTTAGCGCAGGATTTGCTGACATTTGTTTACTTCAGAAAAGGGATGGGAAGGCAGGGCGGAAGGCAACATTAGCCTTTCACTTCTGTTTGCTGGGAGTGAAGGAACTACGGAGGACTGACTCAGCAAGTTGCAAAAAAGAGGAATTAAATCTCCCTTTCCCTTCCCAAAAAGCCCAGGTTCTGCATTGCACAAGAATGTGGAGGGAGGCGGCTCTGCTGCCCTTGCTAAGCCCAAGAGGATGCTCGGGAAGGAGGCGTTCGGTGCGCTGCAGTGTGGGGCTGCAGCGCGGCAGCTCTGGGCTCGGGTCATTCCTCCGGTGGGACTGCTCAGGTGGGGAAGCATCCTCCCTTTCGGCTGCGAGACACAGGCTGATGCAGCCACGTGGCTGCTGCCCTACGTTGTGCTACACAAACCGTGCTGCTCACACCGTAAGGCCGTGGGGGAGCAACAGCCCTCTCCCATCTTCCCAGCTTGTCCCTACAAATTTACCATGGGGATTGCAAGTTGCAGATCCAGGAGGTGTAGGTTACGTATGTACCATGTATCAAACAGCAGTGCCAGGGAATGCTGTGGATGCAGGAATTCATTCAGCCGAGCTGCCAAATGGTTGTAATGGTCCTCAGCATGCCTCTGCATGGGCAGAACCCTATCCTTGGACCTGAGAGTTTCTTCTCATTAGACAAAGAGTGAAAAGCAAAATGAACAAGAGAGAGAAGAAATTATTTATCCAAAAGACTGGAATAAAACCATACATTTCATTATGCAGCTCTATTGAAA
Source organism: Egretta garzetta (assembly GCF_000687185.1). Taxonomy (NCBI): domain Eukaryota; kingdom Metazoa; phylum Chordata; class Aves; order Pelecaniformes; family Ardeidae; genus Egretta; species Egretta garzetta. The sequence continues at coordinate 380,999 of NW_009259792.1, read as the reverse complement.
AGTTACTACTGAGACATATTGATGCCGAGCCCGCTGCTCCATGACTCTCAGCTAGACTCATATCAAAATTGTACAAAAACCTATAACGCTAATATGGACTGTTTGGGAGGTTAAGAGGACTTGCATACATTCATGGAAGAAAACTGCATGGAAAGGGTCATTAAAGTCAGAGACAACACCTTTGGATGTGGAACGCAGTGAGCCAAGAAGCAGCTGGAGCCTTGGGGAGTGTTTTGGGAAAGTGACTTTACGCTTGACCTGTTGAAATCCTCATTTTTAAAGCACTTGCCATTGGCTACTATCAGAGACAGGATGCTGAGCTAGATAAAGCCTTTGGCCTGAATCAGTCTGAATGCTTTTATGTCCCTATGTATTCATGGGACTGACTGCACTAAAATCCACATGCACGTGAAGAATGAATTAAAGCTGTGCAACTCTTCCGGCCCTTAATTCTGGCATTTAAGTTTTTGACTTTACTAATTGCAGTCATATAGTAATACCATTTAGAAACCTGTCTTTGAATTGATGCAAATACTTGCCTCATTCACCGCATGGTCTCAGGTCCTGTTTACCCTGACCATTTGTACACAGCACTGATTACAAATTGATTATTTTGCCATGTGTTGACATGGCAGTGCATGCATCCGTTCTCTCATGCACTACATACATTAATGAATATCATGACCTCTGTGAGATCGTTGTGGGTATTACACCAATTTTATGTCAGGGAAACTGAGGCAAAAAGAAATCTAGTTTTAAAATAATCACAAGGATCAATCAACGAATGCTTAGTATTGAGAGGGCCTTGCTGTTCTCATGTAACACAGGACTTTTATTGCAATTTATATGCTTAAAGACTGGAATCAATCAATATATGCTATGTCATACTTTGGGGATTCATACCTTGGGTGTTAGACCAAGGCACAGAAGAAGTAAACCATGCAATCTAACGTCTGTTAAAATATGTTGTTTTCTCAACTTCGAAGATAGCACATGGCTGCTGCTTTTTCCACAAGCCCTAGACTCCTTCCCTTGTTGCTTTCCAGCCTTTTCATGAGGCAGGGCTGCCACCAGCAAAGGCCTCCTTCCCCGCATGACTCTGATTCACCCCTCCCCCAAATCACCGGCCAGAGGACCCTATGAAGAGCTGGAATTAGACCAAGGAGCTCTTTCCCAGTTTTGTGGTGCATGGCCTCATCTTCAAGCTGCTTCTCATAAAACCTGGTGAAATGGTTGTAAATAAAGCACAAGATGAGCTTTCTCTTCATGGCAAAACTCCCACAGACATCTGATATGCCCAATGTTGGCATGAAAAATATGAGTGGGCTGGCTTGTGCGGGACTTTAAAAAAGCCTTTCCCAGTTAGCAGCATTTAGCAGCTCATTAATGTATCTGAAACCTGATCTTTAGCAGTCTGTCCCAGGGGGGTATAATTAAGCTTTTCACTTAATTATTATTCTGGCTAAACTCACTGTGGTCTTAAAGCAATATATGAGAAACATTTCTGGTTTGGGAGGGGTCCTTTTTGCTAGGAATAGCAGAAGCAGTGAGCCAGCTGGCTGCCCACCCTTTCCCCATTATTATTTTGAATATCCATAAATTTAGATGTGAATAATTTTGAACATGAAATTAGTTTAAATGTGTACTTTCCTAATACCTCAAGGAGGAAGAGAGTGGGATAAGGACTGGAGAGGGAACGCTTCGTCTGATGAATATTTTGTTGTGCATGGGTCCCTACAGAGGTCATTGGAGATTCCTAATCTGCATCTGTTCTAATGAATTAAATATTTCTAGGGTTAATTTTCTGTCATGGAGGCCAGATGGTGCAATCTAAGCATCACTATGGTATTTTACTGCCTTAGCCTCCAAAATGGAATGGCCACATCTGAACCTGAATTTGCACCTGGGAATTATTTGGGAAAGTGCCACGGACAGAGCAAAATCATGCCAGGGAGCATGCAAATGATACAATACCATAGAGACAGTCACAGCCCTGGCCCTATTCTGCTTTCTAGCAAAGGTTTTAGTCAGAGGTGATGCTGTTCTGCCACTGTGCACGTACAAGAACCACATAGGTTTTCCTGGTTCTGGTGAAGTACCTAGTTTTCATGCTTACATCTATAAATGTGAGTGAGGGGGGTCTTAATCCCTTTGTGGACATGGGAGAAAGCACAATACGCTAAGTCACTTTATCATTCTTTTATAGAGGTGGCTGCACTGGTTGAAAGTACTTACAGCTGTACTGGTGGGAGGGAGAGGGGCTGCCTTACTTTACAGGATTAACTGGCACAGTAGTGTATCACTAGTGCCAGCTTTAGGACCAAACCTTAGGACCAAGCTTTAGGACCAGCTGTTCTGAGCCTGTCAGTCCGTCCTGACTTTACTGTGTACATTCATTAATTTCTCCGACCATTAAGAAGCAACAGAGTTTTTCATGGTAATAGGAAATGGGGAGATGATCTCTGCCTCTGTTTTCATCTGACGTGCTGATTCAGCGATCTTCCTTCTCTAAAAAGTCTGTCAAACAGGAGATTTCCCCTGTAAGAAGCCCAGTGCTGTGAAAGAAAAAGGAGGAATGATGAAACTGATAGATCTAACTCCTTCAAACTCTCTGGCTTTAGTGCTTTTGATACACTTTAAAAAGTTGTGTTGTCAGTCGTTGCAATGGGCATAAAGCAGAGATAACCTGAGCCCAGACTACAGACCATGTTTAATTGCTTGGCAGCTGTAACTGAGAGATGTAAAAAATCCAGAGCGAAGCAGCCCATTAGCATGTTACCAAAAGAGAGGTTTGCTTGCTAAACCCAGAAGAAAGAAAATAATCATCTACACCAGAAGCAAGGTGCGGCGTGTTCTTAACGAATCCCTCATCTCATGGCATGCTTCTTTTCATTACTTTTCCGCCAGCCAAGCTTTGTGAGCAGCACTTCGCAATGTGCTCCCAGTACATTGAATTTACTCAGAAAGGCAAATAGCAATAAATATAAAATGAACCAACTATATATATAAATCACTGCAATTTAAATATGGGACAGAATCCAAAGGTAGGTTTTGTTTTAAAAAGAGATTTTTAGGATTGCTTGCCTCCAACAGGAACCTATGTATCAGTTTATTTTAGATGATTGCTTCTGAGAATGTTGCCCATTCATCCAAAAGATGACATCGCAAATTGCTGTTTCCCTTCAGTTTTAAAGAACTAAAAGTGATTTCAGATATTGTCATGAGTTATCATTACAAGGCTGAGCCAGAAATTTGTACCGTTGCAGTCTGTATCTCTCACGCTGATAAATGATTGTTATAATGGTGTTTTCATTCATAAGGCTCCAAATGCACTGTGCAAACTTAAAAAATTGCTAAATACAAACCAGAGCACTGGGGCAAAAGTTAAAAATATAACAGTGAGGAATATTAAAATTCATTTTCTTGCATTATCTGGGGTCTGTAGGGTGGACCCTGTGTCTTCCAAAGTGTATTTTGCAAAAGGCACAGTGAGTTACCAAAACAAATATTTTACCCATAAAAAAATCAATACATAATCTGCATTTTGGAACCTCTTTTTAGATACAATCTTATTCTTACTTATGTAAACTTAGGATTAAATATATATTTTTTTTTCAAATGGGCAAGTGAAAGCTTCACATAGCCATGCTCTCACTATACGTGGAGTCCTGCTGCTCTAGCACCAGATTTCTGCAAACCCGTGCTGTGTTCTCAAGATTTTCAGCAGCACCTGGGATTCCTCTAACAGCTCCACTTATTGGTGTCCCAGGATTGTGCAAGAATCCTGTCCCTCAGCTGACCAAAATGAAGCTTCCTACACTCTTAGTTTGCAAAGAAAGCCCCCAAATTCTGACAGCAGACTATCAGGACAGCAGAAAGCAGTCACAGATATTACTTTATTTTTCCCGCTTCTATTCCCCTTTCCCAGTCTCAGAAATTTAAAGCTAATTTCATGGTGAATTCTGCTACAAAAACTTCACCTTATTGAACATTTTTCTGGGCAGTTCAAGTGATTTGTAAGCGCTTCTCATGCTTCTGGATAAATTCCAGTAAATCAGAATTATCTTCTTTCCAATTAGCAACTCTTTACCATCTTAAAAGTTATGTATGAAATGTAAGATATCTCCTTCTTTTAATGTATCTTTTATTCTTCCCTGAATGTCGGTTAAGCAGTAAACCAAACCTCAGCTGCTATGATTTCAGCTGGTAATGCCTCACAGAAACCATATAAAAAGTTTATTAGTTTTATAGAGTGCTATTCTCAGTGATGGGGATTTACCTCACTGAGGAGAGGCTGTACATTTCCTCAGGCCTCCTTCCAGGGCAAGGCGGGAAAGGAGGTTTTCTTCTTGTTTATTCTGTCCCAAAATGCCTGCCAACTGGCCAGCTTGCCCATACCAGCCTGACAGTCACACATGTTCTTCTCTAAATCAACCACATCTGCCCTGGGTGATTCACCACATCACAGGAGAGGCGGGGGGGTCGTGGACTAAAGATGGGATTTGGAGTAAGATGTTTGAGAGATATCCTGTGGATGAACAACTGGAAAAAAAAAAAAAAAAAAAAAAAAAAAAAAAAAAAAAAAAAAAAAAAAAAGGTCTTATTCAACTTTTTGGAGTCAACACTTTGCTCATTTTGCTGCTTGTGGCCACTCCTGTTGTTGCCAGTGTCACAGGAAAGCAGTTATTGCTGGAGATGACCCTGCACTGGAAGAGCCGTGACCAGCTCCAGACGGTGTCACTGTCACAGGCTGCAGTGGGGGAGGTCATCCCCATGACCACGGGGTGTCGGGGCTGGCTTGCTCTCCTCTCCCAGGCTTCTCGTTTCTGATTCCCTCTTTTCTCTGGGGGTGAGAGAAGACTCACCTGCCCTTGCAGGAGACATGAAGAGTGAATTAAATCATTACATGTCTGTAAAAATGTATTTATGAGAAACAGGAATGTGGCCGAAGCTGATGGTGCGGAGACAAGTGTAGGGGATA
>NW_009259792.1:368258-375993 GCF_000687185.1 Egretta garzetta | reverse complement strand
AAAGGTCCTGGGAAGACTTTGGAGCACTGTGGAAAAAGGTAGAGAAGAGAAAGTACTCGAGGAAGGTGGGACATGGGGAGGATTAGGAGTATTGTGAGAAGGTGTGGAGCTGACCCAGCAATGCAGGGGACCACAGTCACAGCTATCTCCATGTTTAGTGATGTGAAGCTTTTCTACTGTACTTCATGCTGGGATGTCCCAATGCAATAGTCATCAACCCTTCCTTGCTGCAAACTGCTGCACAGCAGAGCACATCTTTCCCAACTAGAGTATATCTGACCTAGCTTTCCTCTCTTTAGACTTCTGGTTATTTTTCAGTCCAGCTTGCTTTAATCCTCCAAGATGTCTCCATAGATGGCGCAATCCACAGTGAATGGAGATCTCAAGATGATCATATCTGTTCTGTTAAAGAAATGAAATCAGGGACCATTTCCTGGTCTGGAGGCCAGCTGCGGGATCTGCTCATAACCTTAACACCAAATCTCTCTTCTCAGGCTGAATGGTTATCTCCAAATAGTCCTTGATTCCCAAACTATGCCTAATAGTTGGTTAGGAAAATGTGAGTTGTCTCTGACCAAAAGCATGCCAGGGACTCTGTAACTGTACAGAGAATGGGGATCCACTGTCCTGCCTGCCCTCTGGCACTGTGATTTTACTGGTATAGATGCAGCCTGAAGGTCATCCCAAGGATATTCCATGTAGACACCCTGAGCAGATCTCTCTCTCTCAGTTGATCTATCTCTCTTTCCTGTGTAACTTTAGGTATTTATCTGAGGTGTCTAATCATCCTAAGCTCCCTCTGTAACCACAGAGACAGGAAGAGGACAACCTAACTCATCTGTCTGGAGATCTACAGGCACCTGTCTCCTTCCATTGACCTAGAGGGAGGTCTAGAAGACAGCTTCAGATGTAGACAGCTCAGTTATGTCAGGTGGGATGAGTCCAGATGTGTGTAAATAAATATCAAGGTTATCTCTTGGCTCCTTTGGTGAGGTAGGGATTTGTACTGAAGCCAAGGAGGCAGCTGGCAAAGCTGGATTTCCACACCATGAAGTGGTCAGGCAGATTGTCATGTTTTGGCTGTTATGTGTTGGGGTTATTTCCAAGGAGTATTCTGAGACCTTAAAAATATGTGCTGATATGAACAGAAAGTTGTGGCCTTGAGTTATTTCTGTTAGGAGGTCTGCCTTCTCCATGCCAACAATAGCTAGAAGACATGCCCTTGCATAGGAAAGGGAGCAATATCTGATTAGCAGGGAATAAAACCATGGTGTCAGCAGATCATGCAAACGTTATGGTTGCAAACTGCCAAGAAGTCTGTCATCAATTAATTTTCTTGCAAACCATTCTGCAGAAAACTCGCCTTTGCCTTTGGCACTAGGAGAACTATGATGGCAGATTTTATTACTTCTGGAACAGCAGATGGGAGGTGGTGTGTCCAAGCAGACTTGCCAGCAGCCCAGATGAAGGCAGGGTGTGCTCATATATCTCCTCCTTGTCTGCTTCCTGGGCTTTCAGGTATGAACTGAATAGAACAGAAAACAAAATGCTCATTCTCGTTATTGGCCCTTTTACCTCTTCTTCTCTTTCTTTTGGCATAGGTGATGGAGAGGCCTTTCTCAATTGCTTTTCACAAATTTGCTTGTTCAGGTGTAACTTTCTTCCTTTCCAGTGTCTACTCACTGGTAGCAGGTTGCTCAGTGGCACTTGGTGACTCCCACTGCAGTGATTCTTGCGGCGTGGCAGCAAGCCCAGTCCCAGCCTTGCTGCGAATGATCACACTTCTTCTGCGACCCCCATTTCTCTCTGCAAGTGCAAAAAGCTTAATGCTGGTCAATTAGCCCTGAGCTTGCCTTAAACAGAAGACAAACCTCTGCTGGAAATCACAAGTTCTTGTTCAAAGGAAGTAACAATTTTAACTTCCTGAGCTACAGGGGTGAAGCACAGAAGCTGTAAAATATGGGTATAGAAGTTATTGAAGGCAAGGGCCCTGTTTTGGCTATTGTTTCGTGTTTTTTAGCTGGGGAACTTGTTCACACAGTAATTTACCCCATAAATAATGTCCCTTGAAGAAGGACCTTGGGGACATGTTCTAACCTGCGCAGGCACAGTTTGACTGGAATATCTACTCAAAGATGTAGCTAATCAGAATGAGCTGCAGACCTTTTTGTTGTGATTATGCTTAGCAATTTTTATCACTGAAGTACCCCATATGTCTCAATAATCCACCTTTTATTTTCTGCTAATGAAGATGAATTACTTTAGCCTTGTTGGTAAATAGTCAGAATCCACAAGAGAGTTTTAGGCTTATTTGAGAGTAGATTTGGAACAATGAGGAATCTTGGTGGGAAAATTTTTCTATCCTTATTCTTCCAGGCTATTGACTGAATTGTTGCCATTATATTTCACTCTGTTTGCTGTCTTGTACCACAAAGGTTGTTTTTTGTTTGCTGTAAACTTACGGAGGACAAATGTAACCAACTAATGTTTTTTGTAGAAACACATAGTTCTTTCCTCCCTTGTTCTTAGGAGTTGGCTTTAAAAGTGCTTTTTAAATGAATAAACCAAGTGAGATGAGACAAAGTGAGAGAACAGAGAATTACTTGTTTGGGGATTATGTCACTCATCTGGGACGGAATCCAGTGACATCTCAATTCAGTCACTGATTCAACAAATATTGTCAGGGCAGATTAATGGTGCCTGGATAGGCCCTGCCTCACCCCCAGAGCTCCTGTTGTGTGCTGATGCAGAGGCTGTACTGGACTGCCGACCAAGTGGGCACTGATGCTCTCAGGCAGACAGGGGAATTAACCCTGGACCTGGATCTAAGCAAGTGTAAGCACTCTTTTCATTGATCTGCTGACAGGAAGGGGATATTTTTCATCATTTTTTTAATACAGTTTTTTTTTCCTTTTCTTTTTTTTTTTTTTCCCCCCCAAGGGTCTAAAGAGGTGCTTTAATTCAGGCCAAACTGAACATTTTATGTCAAAGTAATTTTCTTTCAGCATTTTGGCAAGAAATGGATAGAGAGTTACATGCATGTATTTCAGACTGAGGCTCCCCACCTCGAACCTGAATCTTACAAATCCATGAAGAAGTTGTCCTATAGAAAATCCTTAGGTTCTTAACGTAAGTTCATAGACTTCAAAGAAACTTTGAAAAATCCTCAAGGAAATATTTAGAGGACAGTAAGGAGAACCTAGACATTTCCCTACCAGAGAAAAGCCTCAGTAAACACTAACTTTCACATGAATTTTAGATGCTTTCATACATGCAGTCCTACTCTAACATCGTAAATGCTCAGCTTGAACATGTTCATTTTTCAGCCCGTAATTAAGTAAAACAGGAAGCAACCAGCCCGATATTCCCTCAGTTCCCACCCCCCACTGTTTTCTCTGCAAGGTTGTACATGGTATGCCCTGATATTTCTTGCTTACTCTTCAAAGACACCAAGCCGAAGATAGGCACCTGCTCTTCCTCTTTAGAGAAAAAAGATTAATTGGATCTTAAAACAGGTGGGATGGATGTTCCTCTGGGGACACCCACCTCATCACTGACTATTGAGGGAGTCTAGAAACCTAACTTTCTGACTGCTAACTGTAGGTGAGCTCACAGAGTTTTTAGGCACTCATAACATTAAAAAGGCAGTTAAAAATGTATGTAGACATCTAAACTGACTGTTAGACATCCAAGTCATTTCTCCATCTACATCAAAGGCACTTTTAAAAATCCCGCTAGATGTGCATGTGTAGACACTTTTCCCTTAGACACTTTTGAAATTTGATTTATGCTCAACTTCACAAATGTCACCCTACCAATTTTCCTGAGAATTATTTTAAAAGAAAAAAGCTGAGAAAGTACTGACCATCTATATACCAAAAAAGATGAGTGCACCAAACTTATTTAGTATTTATACATTTTTCTAGCTGCTGAAATCTTTACTGGAAGCCAACTTATAATTCAGTTTAGGTTTCATGCCATGAAATATTATGATTAGAAGTCCATACTGAAAAGGCTATCATGGCAGTACTAGGGGGAAAAAAAAAGAAAAGAAAAAGAGTTGAACACGATAGACATTTAACTTACAGCATCTTTAGCAGGAAAGCATTAAGAGTGAAGCCTTAGGCTTTCAAAAATACTAGTCAATAATTTTCATTTTAAATCCTAAGGACTTTGGACCTTCACAAATCAATTTACTGAAGGCTTCTTTTTGCTTTAAAAAGGGTTTTTGCATTTAGTGCTGTTTCGGTAACTCAAGAGCCTGATCCATATATTTTTTACATCAGTGCAGTTTAATGATCACTGCATTCTGAGTACCAGTGTAAGTGTTGGGGAAACCAGGCTGATAGCATCAACACAGAATGTGATTAACTGAGAAATATTGACCATGATAGACACAGATGCAGAACTGTAATTCAAGAAGGGGGAATCCCTCAAGGATGTGAATAACTTCTCATGGTGGCAATACGGCCATCACAAATTCTGGTACATAGGCCTCATATCATTCTTGCCAAGGTATGGAAATTACTGCAGAGTGTCAGTTAACAGTATGATGTTTTCCTAGGAAATGTATCACACATTAAACAGAGGCATTTGCCACATGCAAGATATAAAAAGCACAGGAAGAGAGACTAATGACCTGGCATCCATTATTTATGGGAAAATGAAAATAAATACAAGAATCACTAAAATAAATGGCTTTATATGTCTTTACATTAAACTTTATGCTTCTACTCCATCAGGGAAGGATATTAGATTGGTTGGATGTGACCTGTTCTTGACAAATAGATGTTAGCTGTTTCTTATCACCCTATTATCTGCCAGTGTTTGCAAAGTGGTTGTTCAACAGCCATCTTCTCTATCTTTGTGACTTTCACAGTTAGGTTTCCCAGTCTATAAGTTCCTGGATCCTTCTTTTTTGCTGCTATTTAAAGATAAGTATTATGTTTGCCTTAATCCCATCATAGAATCATAGAATCCTCTGGGGCCTGCCCTGATCTCTGGAATAAAGATAAGTATTATGTTTGCCTTAATCCCATCCTCTGGGGCCTGCCCTGATCTCTGGACGTTCTAAGGGAATAATTGCTAAAGTTTACAAGATTATTCCAGATAGTTTCTTGAACCTTTGGAAAATAAATTTCATCAGGCTCTGCTGGCTTGGAGACATTTATCTTACCTGACAATATACAGATACTCACATTCACAAGGGAATTGATTCAGATGCTGAAACATAGGTTGTCCAGGACTCGAGTATTCAAGATATCCAAACACAACTGATAGGGTTCATACTCTTAGAAAATTGAACTGAGTCCTGAAAGTTTATTTGTTGATTTAGACACCCACAGAAAGGGGAAGGATTCAGATCCAGATTCAGGTACATATATTTCAGTATCTGCAGTGCAGGTATGCACCTGAGAGTGTGTTAATGGTCTCATCATAGTCAGTAGAAGCCCTTTCAATATCCAGTGAAATCTATAAAAATATTCAGCACATCCTGAAGTGGACAAATACCTTTGATCGACTGAAAAGCTCTCAACTATGGTTACTTACTAGTGATGGAATCCAGTTGTGCAAACATAGACATCCACCGACATTTCAGATACCTTTGAGCATCTGACACACAGACAAAGGTAGGGCAGAATGACACAGGGCCTCTTCACGTCCTTTTGATTTGGCAGAATATGTCCCAGGGCTTCTTAAATAGCACAAGATACTTGCATTTAAGAAGCGGAATCCCACCTTTGACCTCTGTCAATACAACTGGAAGCAAGAAAGCCTTATCTTGATTCAGGTGCCCCTGGATAGGCATCTCATGCCATTAAAGATGTCCTAGGATAGACAGCCGTGTGAGTTTCTACCTGTGATTCAAGAAAAGCATGAGTTTCCCAGAGGTCTCTAAAGTAATGTCCCTTAGCACGATTCAAGCAGCAGTAGACTTTGTTTAAGTAACTGAATCAACTTCTGTTGCACAAGGTATGTAAACACCTACTATTTCTAAGTAAAATTATTTTCTCCTTTTCTTTTTTCATTTTCAAATATAATTTTTGCTGTAATGCTATTCCTCCATAGAGAAAGCTTATCTTTTGCAATAATCCTACTGTACCACTTACTTAAAATTATGGTGATGCTAGGGAAAGCCTGGTGGTAACCATCCAGGTCTTGTCTGTTGTTGCCCAAGGGCCCAAGCTGGCTTTTAATCACCTTGGCACTCTCTTTGAAAGTCTATATTTTCAGATTGATCTAGATTTTTTTGTTAGTATTACGGTTGGTGTCATTCTTATTCCACCTATTCCCACTGAGATCAAGTGTGATTTGTCAGGACACTAATGGCTGGACATGATGATCGTAAAGGTCTCTTCCAACCTAAACTATTCTATTATTCTATGACGTACCCATGTTAGCCTGGACCACTCTCTACTCATCTACCAATATTGTGGAACCTGAGATTTATCCTCTTCTTGATTTAAAAGACAAGCTGTCAGCTTAGCTCTATCTTGTTGTGATTGCTTCATGTGGTTATACAAAGTGATCAGAAATAAACCATGTAGTCATTTGCTGTTCTTTTGGTCTGCTTTGACTTTGGTTATTTGCCAGTGGTCATTTTAATGCCCATTTCTCATTGATTGTATCTCCTATATTTAGATATACTTTGGTTATTCTTCTTTATCAGCACCAGTTGTCATTCATTCTCACCATATTATGACCTTCTTTTGTAGCTTCCAAAACTCTTTTTATATTTTATTGAAAATTGAGACAAGATAACTAGGAGCTGGATCCAACATGCACTGGATGTATTTTTTTGCCACTGTCTCTACTGAAGCGTGCTACAGGTTATTGAAACCCAAATTCTTAAAGCTGTGTTATAAAGTAATTTTCAGGGGGTTTGCCTATGTCAGTACATTAAACAACACCCTGGAATGGGCATTGCAAATCTATTTGCATATTTCTGATTGCCAGAGAGGTCCCTGGCACAGTTTTGGTCTGCGCCAACTAGCATTCTCACACATAGTTCCCAGGCACAGTTTAGGATGTATTATAGGCCAGGAACCATTCCCAGTAAGAAATTTGGATATGACCACTCTCTTCTGAAGGACAGGAGAATTGAAACATATGGCTGTTGCCTGATAATGCCAGCTAGCCTCCAGGATAAAAAAAGTGGCACAGTCTTGGTAACTGGTATGGATATGGCCATTGCTTCCAGTGGTTATTAGATGCATAAATACTTAAGAGAATTGGAATCCAAGCTACAAATTATTACCTTTTTTTTCTTCCTTGCTACATATCAATTTTACTTAGAATCAAATAGACTCTATTTTCTTCCTTGGACCTTCATGCATTTGAAAAACATCTGGGGTGGAGTTCATCTGAACACATGTAACTCTGAGCTGGCAGTTCAGACACTCTTCTTAGTCCATGAAAGAAGGAAGTTTTTAGGGGACAATTCATTTCAGTCAAAGAGGGCTTCTAAATCAAGACAGATGAATTATGCCCCAACAGCACATATTTCATCCCACCGATTACAAAGGGAACCTACAATGACTTGCTCAGGGAACCAGCTCAGATGACTCTACTGCACATGGCTGAAGTTGTGATAGATGAATCACAGAATCATAGAATCATAGAATGTTTTGGGTTGGAAGGGACCCCTAGAGGTCATCTAGTCCAACCCCCTTGCAGGAGCAGGGACACCACTAACTAGATCAGGTTGCTCAGAGCCCCATCCAACCTGGCCTTC
>NW_009259792.1:352120-367937 GCF_000687185.1 Egretta garzetta | reverse complement strand
CACATTGCCGGCTCATGTCCAGCTTTTCATCCACCAGCACCCCCAAGTCCCTCTCAGCACGGCTGCTCTCGATCCTTTCTTCCCCCAGCCTGTACTGATACCGGGGGTTACCCCGACCCAGATGCAGGGCCTTGCACTTGGCCTTGTTGAACCTCATGAGGTTCACACAGGCCCACCTCTCTAGCCTGTCCAGGTCTCTCTGGATGACATCCCGTCCTTCTGGTGTGTCAACCACACCACTCAGCTTGGTGTCATCCGCAAACTTGCTGAGGGTGCACTCGATCTCGCTGTCTAAGTCATTGATGAAAACATTAAACAGCACCGGTCCCAATATGGACCCCTGAGGGACACCACTCGTCACCGGTCTCCATCCGGACATTGAGCCATTGACCACTACCCTCTGGACTCGACCATCCAGAAGCCCACCCTTTATTTCTTCTGGCTGCTGTGAGTTTCAGGGTTTCGATTTTGCCTTCTAATTTAGTTTTTACAAAGATTTTACTGCTCACCAAGAGTTAGTTGCTATCTTAATACTGCAACCAAGAGACTTAAACCAAATAAAACAAGCTCAAGATCAGTTTGTTGTCTTTCTGGTTTTCTGTGATAATAAATGATTTATGCTATGTAATTTTTTTTTTGGTCTTCATTAGAATAAGAAAAAGTCCTTCATCTGTTACCTTATTTCTTTCCTGTTTGTCTAGTTTACATTTTGCGTAGGAATGATGATCAATGTACATTTTGTCTGTTCTCCTACAGGATTTTCCCTCTAACTTTTACTGTCTTAATGATTTTACGTTTCAGAATCTGCCTAAAAATTCTAAAGCCTTTCCAAATTATCCTTTTTTGTAGATGAAGATCAAAGAGCTATCACATACTAATAAACTTCTCCTTGCAGTAGTAAATTCAATCATGTATTAATAAACACTCACTCTCAATTCAGTCCTTGCCTCTAAATTCTTGAATATTTCTCCCCTACTCGTCAACAGAGACTCCCAAACTGTCTCAATTCAATTGCTTGTTCAGACTGTCAGAATAAATAATTAACGCAGTTCAGTAATTCTGTACTAACTTTTTCTCCCTGCAATAGATTGGTAGAAGTGTCTTATGATCAAAAAAGCCTTTGACATTTCCTAAATCTTCTAAGCTACACAGGAACTTAACTCTCACCTTATCTGTGGGATAAGACATCCAAACACTTCAGTTATCTTTCTTGGATTGAGCGACATTGTGTCTCTGATTTGAATGGCTAGAAGACATGCTTCTTTTATTCATGTGTCCTGCTTACATGTTGCCAGATGGGCAAACAGTAAACAGCTTTGAAGCTTAGACACAGCCCCTTGGCAGAATTTAAAAAAACAAGTGGACTCTTCTGCAAAGAGGTTGTGGCATTCTGCAATGGATAAAGTTGCCAGTTGTCCTTTAAAATAGAGGGGGGAGATGCCAATTTAATCTAATACCTGACTTTGCTTCCTCTGGTTCTTTTTACCGTTTTCTCACCACCTTCTCCTCACTTGTTGGCCGTGATTCTCCTCCAATGTCAAGAAATGGTCTTTGTGATTGCTCCCATACAGATATCATGGTCTGGCAATGAAATCTTATGTAACTCCTGCACGGGGTGCCAGACAACCCCACAGCCCCTCCCCAGTTCTCCAACATCAGGTACCCTTCTATAGCAGAAGCCCCATATAAAGTTCTCTCTCTGTCAGGTGAAACTTTCCAACTTACACATCGTGCATTCCAACATTTATCAGATTGGCATTAAGAGTCCTGGAATGTTTTCAGTCTCAGATCTGGAAAGAGACTGAGTTTTTTCAGCAATTGTTGAATTGTTGGGATTGTTTGTCATCAGGAAGCATTCACAGAAATAAAAGCCTTCTTCCTGGAAGATCCCACCTGGAGTATCAGCTTCCTTATCAGGGCTACCATGACAGACTTGACATTGGAGGGGGACTTATGTCCATGTGTAAATTTAATACTAAGGAAGAGGAAAATACGTAAGAAGAATATATGGGAATGACTAGACAAAGTGCCAGGAGCAGAAGTAGATAAAGTAGATAAGAAGTTAATATTGTAATAGTTGTAGTAGTTGTCAAGTAGGACACACAGGTAAGTGTGGTTAGTTTTTTAATCTTGTCATGCTCTGTTTTATGCCATATTAAACAACTGTGGACCCTTTGTTTCCAGAAGACTAGAAGATCCAAAGGCTCACTGGTTTATGGGTATTATCTGAACACATTTGGGATTCACTCTCAACAGCACTAGCAGGTACCAAGTTTCATAAGTGATGTTTCTTTAGCCAATCCACTCAGAGGTAACGTTCCCCACTGCTACCTGCTTTTCTCTAACATTGCAGCTCAGGGAAAATGAATAAATTAGGCCTATCTTTTGCCTCAGAAGCTAAGAAAGAATTTCTTACTCCACTCTTTTTCTCCCTGGATCTTGCCCTTCAGCTTGCATACTTAATTTTCTCACTGCAAGACATTCTTAGAAAAAATGCAATAAGGATAAGCTGTCAGTGCAAGAATAAGTTCTTAGTGCAATTTGACAAACTTCCAAGGTGACTTTTTAAAGAAAAGTTTGTATACCCTATAATAAAAACAGCATCTATCTTAACTAAAAAGTCTGAAAGTCAAGTTTTTCAATCAATGTTCAGCAAGCATTTTATGTGAGGTCAGCAAACATCAGCAGAGTCTTGCACACATCAAGAAGAACAAAGAGTAAATACAAATAGGAAAGTTTAATTCAGAAAACTCAGGCTTTGCTTGATTTGTAACTGTGGAAAAGAAGAGATCAAAGAACGGTATTTTTCTCCTTCCTATCTTTCCAAAGATGAGGTGGAAATATGAAGGAACATAATTTTTCACGTCTTCTGGAAGGATTTACTTTGATCTAAACCTGTAGTTCAGCTTGGAGACAAATTTATAACATCTTACAGTGGTTGTGTGCTTTAAGATGAGTTCAAATCACAAAAGGTCACAAATTTACTAGAGGGGCTGGAGTTTGGGAAAAGGACAGGTGACAAAGGATGCCACCATGGTACAACCTGCTGGATGCGTTGTGTCACATGAGGCAGGCAAAGCTTTGCAGCCTCTCTTGTGCTTTCCACTTTCCCACTCTACTGGATCAGATTGCCAACATTTTTTTAAAGGAGGGGATAAGGGAGCCCCAAAGCATTTCTCTTTCATACATAGTGCCCGCAAAACATATTGCAAACTTTAATAAAAATGGGTTTGGAAAACACACTTTTAGGATTTAAACATCTTTTTATTTCACTGTGTGTTTCTCCAACAAAACAGATCTAGTTGTACTGGGCAAGAAGGTGTAAACTGGAAACCAAAGCAGGATACCACTCATATCAATTCATTTTTCCTTCTGATGAGGTTAAATTCTTGCACAGTGAAGTGTCCTAAATTCAGAAAGAACTCAAATTATCATGAGATACCATTTTTAACAACGGATCATTAACTTTGAAAAGCCATTTGGCAGTAAATGTATTTTACTTAAATATTGTCCAGAGACACCTGTCAGGATTAGAAATGCATTAGCATAGGTCCTTTATAGCTTGAAGACTATAATGTCTTATTTGAAGTCTTTCAAATGTGGGGGAAGGAAGAAGTTATCTTCTATGACAATTAATCTAAACAAAAATATAATTGCAAAAATAACCTGGAGTATTCAGCTGCAGTGTTGTGGTAGTCGCACCAATAATGCATTTGGTGAGCTCTGAGCTCAGCTCAGAGATGTGAGGGCTTAGAGAACACGAAAAGTCTGAAAAATGAAGAAATATCAGCCCACTTTCTCTTCTTCCACAATTTATCTAAACAGATGTAGATGAACACAGTAGATATGTTTCCACAGAAATAGCTACGTACCCACAGTAAATCTCATTCAGAGTAAGACTGCACAGTATTTCAAGAATCTGTGTTTATAAAGAACAGCTCAGAATATCAGAGTCAGTGAGAAAAAAAATGACTTATTTTCTATCAGAAAACTCATCTTTTGGTTCAGTTTTTCAAGGACTGGCTTAATTTTTATTTTTTTTACTGTTTCCAGGTTCAGGTAGCTGGAAGTTTTAACCAATTCCAGATAACTAGAAACGACCAGATGTGCAGCAGTCAAAATGTGTTGCTTTTTGCCTAAGCCCAAGTCTTTGCTGAAAAGCAGAATCCATGGGTTTCTTTTGTTTTTGTCAAACAAGCATTACCCCAGGAGGAAAGCAAGTGCTTTCATGTAGAAATACTTTATCTGAGAATGCTTTTAACAAATTCTTTTCTGATCAGCCATGCTTCAGAAAGAAAAAGTGAGGAAACTTAAACGCAAATCCCCCAAACTGGCTTGCATAAGCACAGTAATGAAGCATAACTTTATGTCACACTTCCTCAGCTACTGCCTTGTGGTATCAGAATCTAGAATTGTCTGGAATGGAGATGTCTCTACTGCAATAATGGATCAGTCCATAGCTATGATAACATTATGGACACCGAGGGTGGTTGGCAGTAGTTTTTCCTATCTTCAGCCAAGGGGAAAGGAATCTAGTAAAAAATTATTGCCTCTTCTCCCTCTTTGGTCACTGGAGAGAGAAAGGAAACCCTCCAGGTACCTAAGAGAAGGTACCTCTTTCTACTGAGAAATATTAAGAAGTGATTTGATAATAATCAAGTTTTATTTATTTTAAAATAATATCCAAAGACTTAATCATGCTAGACAACACACAGGATATAAAGAGATTTTTTTCTCTCAAGTTCCCCATCCTTTTCCTTGTAATGACTATTCTTGAAGAGATTAATCGCTCAAAAGAGTCTTTATGAAGACTGCTGCGTGGGCGAGATCTGAAATTCTTAAGTATCACAAATCTTTCAGTTCAGAGTCTGAGAAAAAATAAATAGACATAGTGTGTGTTTCAAGAGAGAGCTTTGTAAATGCTTGGATGTCAACAGAAGTGGCTATCTCAATAGTTAACATTTTTGACTTGTCAAGGTATTCCAACAGAGCTTTGAAATTCCGCGTGCATTGTTTGCCATATAGCATGTATCACCTGATTTTCCTCACCACCTTTCATGGGGCAGTTCAAACCTACTGACTAAGAGTTCAAAACATAATGGTGAAGTAACTGAAGCTCTCTGAGAAAAAATAAGGATTTAAATTATTTTTTGAGTAGAAAAAGAAATCAAAAGGGCCTTAAACACAGAACGACAAGCCAAGTCTGCATAATAAACAGTAAGGTTTTTCTAAAATATCACTACTGCTTTAAGTTTCCCATTCTGAGTGTCTATGAAATGTCACATTAGCTAAATACACTGCACATCATAAAATGTGAACATCACTCTAGACTCCAGGCTGTCATTCAGGAAAGCATCCCATTCAGGAAAATACTTAAGTATGTACTTAAGTCATTGGATTTAATTGTATGTTTAAAGCTAACCACAAACAGAGAGGGAGTTATGTCTGTGCTTAAACACTTTTCTGAATTACCATCTCAATTATATTGTCTTAAACCCAAGCGCATCTGCTAAAATTTCTTAAATTACTTTAGATTCACTCCTGTATAAATGAGCTCCATTGGTTCAGCTTCATTTTATTCAAAGTAGATCTCTAGGCACCTAGGAAGTTACAGCAAGGATGAGGATGTCCTGATGGAAATTAGGGACAAGGTGATTTTTTTATTTTATTTTTTTTGTCACAGCTCTTAGGAAATAAAAATACACTGTCACTTTTAGTAATTCTCTACAGAAGTCTTCAAGCATGCCCATGGTGGAAACAAGAGGTAAAACATGCAGAATAATAGACTCATAGAATTGTTTAGGTTGGAAAAGACCTTTAAGATCATCAAGTCCAACCCTTAACCTAACCCTGCCATCCCACCACTAAACCATGTCCCTAAGCACCGCGTCTGCCTGTCTTTTAAATACCTCCAGGGTACTTGACCACTTCCCTGGGCAGCCCCTTCCAGTGCTTGACAGCCCTTTCATTGAAAAAATTTTTCCTAATGTCTAACCTAAGAAACATAAGAAACATCCTAGAGGAGACCAAAATGATTTTCAAGCACATTTAAAATGGATGGGGTTTGTTTTGTTTTAAAGACCCCTGAGAATAAAAACATTCAGTATATAGGTTGGCTACTGGAAAAAAAGTCTTCTTTTGTTTTTTAAGTATATTAGATTTAGCTTACTTATGAAATGTTTGTTATGTTCCCTGTTCTTTTGAGCCCATAGGGATTTTTCAGCCTCATTAAAATGTGCCATCTGCTAGAGACATCCGTTATAAAATTACAACAACATAAATTTATGTGCCTGCTTTATTCTTAGGAGAAACATCAACACCTTAAAGTTTAAAGAAAGTAGCATGCTTTTACAGAGATGCTTTCTTAAATTTTCTTTCCTCAGTTATCAAAATATAAAAATAAGACAACTTCTCAGTAGTACTAAATAGAGAGAAAATAATTTCCCTTGTGGTCCAGCTAAGTTTACGTGATTACTCCCATCCCACTTTCCAGTCCAGAAAAAGTAAACTTTTTGCTTGACCTCTCAAAGTATCCAAGACAGCATAAATGTAAAAAAAAAAATTTAAAAAGCAGATACAGATATTCTCAACTGCATAAAAGAGTGTACCTTTACCAATAATGTTATTTGCTTATATGATAGTCAAAGGCTTGTTCTATTTTGCACTAAGGAAGACACTTCGTAGAAGCATGGCTCTTGCAGGACCATAAATGTGTCAAGGTATATTTTTTTCCATGTATACATTCTTCCATGAGGGATAAATAACACCAGGTCTACCACAGGGTGTTAGAGAACATAAGTCTACAGAGTTAACTGGAAGTATGCCTATTCATGTCAGTCAAATAGCTATAGACTTTTTTTGCTCTTGGCAAAAAAATGGCAAAAAATAAACAAAGTGATAAATCATGGAATATTCCCTGATGGTGGTGAATGATGCTGGATGCAATTATCACAGAAGTCTACTGCAAAGTTTACATGAGATTTTGCTCTCATATTTTAGCTTCCCAGGCTCCAGCTTCATTGCACGCAACTGTACATATGATTCAGGAATTCAGAAATAGAGCAAATAAAGTTTTGTAGAGACTGAAGAATAAAAGATCACCTTCAGTTTATCAGTTCAGGAGTGGTGGGGGCTCTGTCTGTTTGTAAAGGAGGTCATCTCTTTTCAGCTTGTTTTCTCTTAGCCTGACCTGTCTCTCAAAAATGCCATCAGCAATTCCACTGAATCATTTTAACGGACAGAGAAAATCACAATGAAAACTGTTATGAAAATAAAAATCTGATAACAAAAAGGAAGACAAGATCTGGTAGCAGTGATGGAGTAACTAGTGGTGGTTACTTGTTTTGGTTATTTATTCATGGTTATTTGCTTTAAAAGGTGCTTTTCTGAGTAAGGACCGTAAGTAAGCATTAGAGGAGCAAGATGTAACGCTGTAATGCTGTGCAAGTAGGAATGAGTGAGAAATAAACCTACAATAGAAAGATAAAATGCACTTCTCTGCACTGATGTCCATGACCACGGTGTCATGACGGTGCCACCCACACACAGAGCTGTTGTCAAGCCCTCCTTGAAGTGTTCTCCAGCCTCCTCCATGCTCTCTACAGCCCAAGGACTGCAGGGGAGATGCTTGTAGCAACAGGTGCTGGAAGTGGTGAAACATCCAAACAGTGATGACAATGGTGGGTTTTTTTTTCAACACATGGGTGTTGGTTGTTAGTGTTACAGACTATGAGGTGGTTGAGGAGCCTGGAATATGTATTCCCAGTTGTCTTCACCTGCATCTTGCTAGAAAAGTTTTCCATCTCTATCTGTTGAAGCATCATGGCCAGTCCTTAAACAAACTCACTTTTCCTTTTCCTTTGGCCTAGTCCTTTTCCTCTTTATGCAAGTTCTTTCTGTATTTTATTTTGGGGTTTTTTGTTTGGTTCCTCTTTGAAAGAGCCAGGTTTCCTTTGGCCTGTCATTACTGCCAAACTTCCAGGAACCGGACGTACTGCCAAGGGCTTCTCTCTGCTCCTATACCCTCCTCATATATTTTTTTTATTCCCCGTGGTCATATTCCTTCCTAGCTACTCGCTGCCTATTGCCTGTTATCCTTCTGACTGACCCAATGCAGTGGACTTGGGGAATAATAATATTGCAGCCTACATTTTCAGAAGTTTTCACTCACTTTGGGGTGCCATCTTGAAAAAGCTCCACCTGTGCTTTCCACAAGGGCCATGAATCTAGAGCTCACACCAAGTTCCGTGGAGTTAAGGTGAGTAACAAAGCAAGTAGGATGAGAGTATCTTGTCTTTCATTAATTTTCTTGCTTTATGCAGTTAGTTCCAGAAAGGCAATAATTTCTATTGTCAGTCCTGAAAGGGAGGTCACATCAGAAAATCACAATGATCTTTTATTATTCTGTCCTGCAAAGAACTTTACTTGAAAACTGCCAGTGTCAGCTGCTTTTCCCCATGGAAGAAGGATCTCTCAGTGCAGACCAATGCAATGTGGCAACAAACCCTTCATAAAACCCCCAACCCTCAGCAAACCTGCAATATTCTCTCTCACCTCTTGGGAGTGGAGCATGCAGCATTACTGCATCAGGAGGCCTTCAACCCTCGTCTGCCGAGGCTGTGAAATTCCCTTGGTTTAAATAGCCCAGAGAGCATGTTCCTACTTTGTCAGACCTCAGATTCAGCTGCAGAAAAAATTGCAAGGCTCTCTCAAATGAAACAAGACACTTTAATTCTATCCTCAGAAATACAAACATATATTTATATACTTACTTCTATTTTAAGATCATTTTCCCATCTCATTGGATAGAGTAACTAAATGCCAGCCTGATTAGGGAATTTAAAATTTTGACATCTAGTTGCAGTGAGTGCACTAAGTTTATGGCAATTAGAGAGGAATCACATTATTTTTCTCTGAAGCAGAGCTTAAACTCAGGGATGCTTGGGCTGTTATTCCCAGAGGTCACTTTTACAGGGATTTTCAGATGCCAGAGGAAGTTGTTCTGTAAAAAAAGGGAGAGGAGAGGAGAGGAGAGGAGAGGATTTAAGGGATGAACTTCTGTTCTTTTTCATTCTCATATATCTGTCTCCTGAAAGTAAGTTTCTTAAGTCACCAGCTGATTTCCTATTAAATTCTGGAACCAACAGTTTTTCTACTACCTGCTTTTTCTGTGTAATTTTGCAGCATCGTGGCTAGAAAATGAAGCCCACCAATACTTGGTATTGATGCCACCCTGATTCAAATACGGCCACAGTGCTGATGATATATGCACTTGTTGTGTCTGTGAGTCTGTGCTGTGTGAAGAAATGGGCTCCATCACTGCATCAGCCAAGGCTCAAAATAGTGCTCAGGGAAAAATTCTTGTGTTAAACAGCAGAGCTCAACGCATTATAAGCTTCACTGAACTGCAACTGATTTATGCCAGCTCTACCACACATTTGTGCATTACTTTGAGCTGGAAATTTTGGCCTAATCAAACTGGAAATTTTTATATCATTCCTCAAGAGCATGAGAATTTAAAATAGGAAGGAGACTATGGAAACATTTCTGCAGAATTTTGGGTCCCAATGTTGTATTATGTTTTCTATGTTACGATAATAGTAGTTAGGTTGATACTGAAACCCACTGAGTTACATTTTTCTTTTTGTCATGATCTAGGCCTACTTCATTATCTTTCTGGCAACTGAGCAATTCGGATCAAAATCTCAAACGTGCCCATAAGCAATTATTGGACTAAGCTCAGGGAGGCATTTAGAAAACAGGGAAACTTGGTGATTACCCTTAAAATTGAGTTGAGACTTTTATCATCTTGTTTTCTTTTTGTGTTATCAGATGGCTCTTGTCCTCCCTTGCACAATGCTCGGGAAACCAAGGCTGCTGGCACATTTTTCAAGGAAGCCAAGTACTTTTTAAAGCCCGTATTTGGATGTCCCTTTATCTTTTATGAATTATGTGCCATCAGGTTTACGTGGCATGCCATGAGAGGATTATCTCATGAGCATGAGAGCTACAGAGATCTTTCATTCTTCTCAGAGAGGCTACAGATGAACAGTGGTTTGGTATGCACCAGGTTATTTGGCCCACACTCTGCCAGGGTTAAAACTCAAAAAAGAAGCCCAGGTAAAAATATTGATGGAGGAATTTTTCCATCCAAACAGGAAACCATGATCAGACGTTTATGATATGGATGTTATCACAAGCACTTGGTGCTGGAGGTGGCACTTCTCTCCCCTAATTTAGGCTATAAGCCTAACTTCTGAATAGTTAAAATACACAGGTTGAATTTTTATGTGGGCATTTCTCCACTGGGTCCAGAGATAGCTGACATCTTTCTGCCCTGGATAATAAGGAGCTTGAATTACTCTTTGAGCGTCAATGTCACATTAGTTGTTAAAATTCACCTTAGACCCAAAGGTAAATAATCTGAATAAAACTCCAAATGTGTTAAAAAATGGGGGATTAAAATCAAGCGCAATTGCATTGATTAGATCAAAAGCCCATGTGGTTTTATTTATCTTATTTGCAATGATGGCTTTAAAGACAGAAAACACAGACTTCACCAATTTTGTTTTCTAGCAGAAACTTTTTCCTCAGCACTCTTGGTGACTCAGCACTCAAATTACCATATTTCAATATATGACCCAGTGTAATTAGGACAATATTTTTTTAGCTGCTTGTTACTTTTATGCTGTAGCTGACTCTCCAGAACTAGTAATTTATCTCCAGCAATGAGAGTCTGCCCTCTCTTCAGTATTAAATGGCTCAGACATTATAACTGTTACTTGAAGTAGCAGAGATTGGAAGACTATGGACTGTTCTTTGGAGAGCTCTTTCCTGCCAAATCCCCTCATTTCTGCAATGGCAGATGTTTGCATTTTAAGACCTAGTTTGTTTCATGAGCTTTCTTATTTAATGGCACTTTTTCTGTGCTTGCATAGAGCATTTGGGAGTTTTTCAGAAGACCCTAAGGATGAAATTAATCTCTCCTAACTTTAGCCATGTAGAGTTTTGCATATAATCTAAATGTGTTGTCCTTGGCTCCCTCTCTTGTCAGCACAGAGAGAGGAGAACATCAAAGAGGGGATTCAAACCTATTTCCAACTCCCACCCTGGGATGGGAAGAACACTCCTTGGAGATATTGCTCTGTCCAGCCACTGTAGGCTGAGCCCAGAAAACTAACTGGCTTAGACTGAATGCCTTGGTTTTAAATAGCTAATATTAGGGAAGATGCATTCTTGCACAAATTATCTTTGCATGGCAAATCAGACCCTCTGCTGCACAGGGCTTAGGAAGGCCTCACCAAAAATTGTGTAAATCTTTTTTCTAAGTTGAGGCAGTTATGTCTTGGCTCTCTTCTGACAGATACATGGGGTGCAGAAATGTCAAGCACACACTGACGGGAGGCTAGATGGATTGAGAAAAGGCACCCCAACACAAAGGGACAGAGGAGTGACAGACGAAGACTGGGAAGAGACACCATGGAGCACAGAAGGTGTGATGTAAAAAGGAGGCAAAAGCAGTAGTAGACCTACCACCTTCTGCCTTGATATTACTGACCCAGCTCTTGCTTGCAGCTTTCAAGATTATGTCCTGCCTCAAGGTGATGGTACAGTGGAGCAGGAAGGGAAGAATCATAGAATCATAGAATATTTGGGGTTGGAAGGGACCCCTAGAGGTCATCTAGCCCAACCCCCCTGCAGTGAGCAGGAACATCTTTAACCAGATCAGGATGCTCAAAGCCCCATCCAACCTGGCCTTGAATGTTTCCAGGGATGGGGCCTCCACTACCTCTCTGGGCAACCTGTTCCAGTGTTTCACCACCCTCATTGTAAAGAATTTCTTCCTTAGATCCAGTCTAAACCTACCCTGGTTTAGTTTAAAACCATTACCCCTTGTCCTGTCACAGCTGGCCCTACTGAAAAGATTTTCCCCATCTTTCCTATAGGCCCCCTTTAAGCACTGAAAGGCCGCAATCAGGGCTCCCCACAGCCTTCTCTTCTCCAGGCTGAACAAGCCCAAACTCTCTCAGCCTGTCCTCACAAGAGGGGTGCTCCAGCCCTTGGATCATTTTTGTAGCCCTCTGGATCTGCTTCATAATTTCCATGTCCTTCTTGTGCTGAGGGTTCCAGAGCTGGATGCAGTACTCCAGGTGAGGTCTCACCAGAGCAGAGTAGAGGGACAGAATCACCTCCCTAAGAAGGAGAGACGTAGGAAGCTACGAATTACAATATTCTCCTTACTTCTTCCACTCTAGACCATGGAACGATAATTTGGGACCTCAAGTAGGTTACCGATTTGCAGCTCCAGTGTGGTAGCAGGACCCTGGCATTGGAGGAGGAAATGTCTTCCCAGGTCAGAAGCTTGTTTGATTTGTATATTGATTTAGAAGTTCTCAGTACAGCAGGAGAAAAACATCCAATGGTTTCATCTTCAGAGTCAGCCCAGCCAACTTCATTACCTTATTAAAAATGGATTGGTGCAAAACCTCTCCCCAGTGCTCATCCCAGTATCTATGTGGATGCAAAATATCATGCAAATTAGGTAATTAACTAGGTTTTGCTCCATTAATAGATAAATCAGAGCAGTAAGAGTCTTCCTAAATACTAGCTATGCATTTCTCCAAAAATAGGACATCTAATGCAATTATTTTTATTAGATCTTTTGTATGTGATCACAGAGCATAAAAAGGAATTAGAGTTCCATGTTTATTATTATTGAAAAATCCCCCTAGCCTCTTTATTTCATTTGGCTCAAAATAGAGTAATGCTGCTATTGTAATTCATTAATTATCAGACTCACATTATAATTCATAAGTTAAATATTCCTACTTTCAGTTTGTTCCTAGTTATACTGACGTTAAGGGTATCTTGGAAGGACAGAAAGCTAAAGCTGAAATGACATTAAAATACTCAGATGAGCAAAGAGGCCATATACTCTATACCAACCTGTATTTTTTAATATTCTATTAAAAACAAATAAGGATGGGTGAACTGCAGCTTTTGAGCATGCTTCCTTCCATGGAATTGAGAGGCCAGCTGAAGGAAGACCCACAAATATATTTTAACACATCTGTCTTTGGTTTTCTACCAGATTTGCCACTGGAGTATCTGATCACTTCAAAAGTTACCAGTTATACATTCATGGTTGTACACTTCATTATATAAAAACTGCTTGTAGAGGGTAATAGCATTTCAATTATGCTGTAATTTTGAAGCTGTTTCTGTATAATTATACTTTAGGCTAAAACGCTTTTGTTACTACTTCTATGCCACAAACTGTGCTTATTAAGCATGAAAGAAAGAGAGAAAAAAAATCAATAACTTCATCATGTAGATGAACTGTCAGTTATGTGACAAATGGGCACGAAAAGTATCTCAAAGTTAACTACAATGTAGTTATGTTATCGTCTCATTATAACCTCAGTGTAATTATAGTAGCTGTTCCTGAGAATGTATCACTTACGCCTTTTCTTCTGTCAGAGTAGAACTGTATTTTTATGGAAAGATATTAAAATTTTTTTAACTAACACAAAGAAGAAACTTAAGTCATTACAACTTCATCAGAATAGATACAAGATTCACGATGTGTGGTTGTTTCTTTTGGGGTGGTGGGGTTTTTTTCTTTCTTTTACCTTTTTTTTTTTTCCTTTTTTTTTTTTTTTTCTCCTGAGCCTCATCTTGAACCTCTTCGCCCATCAAAGGACACCCTTTCACCCTTTCACTTATATTCCAGGCTCGGTTCTTAGATCAAAAACCTGGTCAGTAATTTTCCAAGTTTTAACCTTCTTACCTACTCAATAAGACATGTTTAATGAAGAAAATCTGGCTTTAATTAATCCATATTTAAGTGGTAATTTGGGGGCTTTTGCCTACCTAAATACTTTGTAATGCTGGAGGATGAAGCAGGATAAATCCTTATCAGCAGTCTTGCCATGACAGCTGCTGTTTGCCTGTCCCAGATAGGGTGGCAGTCACTGAGACAAAAAACGGGGGTCTGTTCATGAAATAACTACACAGGGTGGGAACAGCTGTGTAAAACTGCCTGCTGGTGCTTTCTCGGGAGGCAGTGCCCCCTCCTCTGGTGTGAAAGCCCATGATGGCTGAACAGTGTATTAAGGAAAAATACACCAAATCAGTAGTACTTTGGTAGCCATAGTTAGTTACATGGTACGATAGTACTTTGGTAACCATAAAAGTATGTACCTGAGCCTCCTCCTGCTTGTGACTGGATCACACTTCTGAGATGTAAAAAAAGTTCTCTTACAAACTGATGCTCAGACCTTATATCTCACTTTTCACATATTTCATTCCTATAAATGCTCATATTTAGCTGTGAAATGTCATATGCAGAATTCCTGGTAAGATTTTTATATGATTTTCCTACTCACATATGTGACAGTACCTATTCTTTCAGGGCAAGTCTCTTCAGGACATTGCTGATCTTATAACCCAGCCAAGGTTAATTATGCTGTGACTTTGGCTAGATGCTTGAACAGAAGGATGCTCATATCAGCTAGGGATTATAAAAATTATTTGCCATTGCTGGTGCTACCTCTCTGGTGAAGCTGGCGCCTGTAGCAATTCTGCTGGCACCGTGGCTGATGCTCTTGCTCATTTATCTTTTCATTGAGCAAAAGAGTTTTCCTCTTTTCTCCTTTATCAGCCAATGTCTAGTGTGGCTGAGCTATTTCCAGCAAGACTCTGACCTTCCCAATATCATTATGGTTCTCCTAAGAGGATATGGTTATTCTTACTTGCTTGTAGGTCTTTGGGTGGGCATGTCTGGGTGTAGACCAGCAGATGAGCAAGCTGCTTCCCTTCTTCATCCTCTCTCCCCTTAAATGTTTATCGGTGCTTGAATAGAGGTCCCAGAGTGCATAGCATAGACATATATAGTATTAGAGCAGCTGTCTCAGTCCTCTTGATAGAGTTTTGGTAGTGGCTCATGGCCAAATATGAAGCAAACAGCTACACAACAGTGGTGCAATGCACCTCCACCTCTGCAGCAATACCCTCCTTAGACAAATAACCTGTGGTCTGATTCCAACCGAGTTCAATTGCATCTGTCACAAATAAATGCTTCATAGCAAGAGAAAATATTTCAATCACAAGTATCACATTAGAAAGTAGTTCAGGTGCTTGTTCTTCTCTCTTTTTACATGGTGATGGCAAGCCCTGGACACCTTCCTAAGCAGACATTTAGCCTCCTCCATGGTTACTCCCACTTGTGTTTTGTAGAAGTTGTGTGGCATAGTCCAAAATCAGACCATGCAAGGAAGACGTGAGGGTCACATTAAATTTCTAAAGCCAGGTCTGCTTTGTGACATTGGTCAAATCTTTCTCTTTTCCCTTTTCTCAGTCTCCTGAATGAGTTTGTGTTGCAGGGTCCTCAGGGCCTGGAATGGATCTCACACAACAAGGCCATGGTATGAGCACAGAAATAATAAAAGCAGATGCCAACAGCACATCTGTTGCAAGCTATCCCAGACAAATTAATTTCTGAGGCAATTCCATTGACTTTGATAGACTCATCCTGTGAATTCAGCCATGACAATGAGAAGCCAGGGAGAAAAGGGCATGATTTCTGCCATTTCCACACTGATTTATGGAGAAGAGTTTTGGGAAGGGGGAAGATTGATGGAAGGTGAAGTAGAGAAGCCCCTTCTCTGACACACCACATACATATTTTGTCTCACTACAAAGCCGACAATATTTTTTTTTCCTAATGGAAAAATACAAACAAATCTTTATCAAGCATTTGGAAGCATCTGGTACAAGGATCTCTCTTATTTCATGATGCTTCTGTTTCTCTGCACAT
>NW_009259792.1:323694-351527 GCF_000687185.1 Egretta garzetta | reverse complement strand
ACGAACCTGGTCTTCTCCTACAGCAGGAGGGGTTTCGCCCTCCCGGTCCCCCTCATGCCATCCATCGACTTGGGAGGGGTGAGGAGAGAGGTTGCCAGTGAAGACTGAGGCAAAAAAGTTGTTGAGTACCTCAGCCTTCTCCTCATCTGCTGTTACCAGCCTGCCGGTCTCGCTTATCAGCGGGGGTACACTCTCTTTAACCTTCCTTTTCCGGCTGATATACCTGTAGAATCCCTTTTTATTATTCTTTGCATCCCTAGCCAAGTTAAGCTCCAGCTGCGCCTTCGCCTCCCTGACCCCATTCCTACACAACCGGACCACTTCCCTATACTCTTCCCAGGATGCCTGTCCCTGCTTCCACTGCCTGTGCAGTTCCCTCTTCCTCCTTAGCTTGACCAGCATCTCCTGTCTCAACCACGCTGGTCTCTTCCCTTCTTTGCTTGATTTCTTACACCTAGGGATCGATAGCTCCTGCGCTCTGTGGACCACTTCCTTAAAGATCTGCCAGCTCTGTTCTGCTCCCCTGTCCCTGAGGGCCGTTTCCCAGGGAGTCCTACTGACTATCTCCTTGAGGAGCTGGAAGTTGGCTTTTCTAAAATTCAGGGTCCTGACTATACTCTTTGTCCTTCCCATTTCCCTCAGGAGCGTGAGCTCTACCAGCGCGTGATCACTGCAGCCCAGGCTGCCTCCGATCTGGACATCTCCGACGAGCTCGCTTGCATTGGTGACCACCAGGTCCAGTATCGCATCCCCTCGGGTAGGGGTGTCTATTACCTGGCTTAAGAAGTTGTCCTCAATGCATTCGAGAAACCTGCTGGATGGCCTACATCTTGCCGTGTTGGTTTTCCAGCAGATGTCGGGGTGGTTGAAGTCCCCCAGCAGGACGAGGGCCTGCGAGCGCGAAGCCTCCCGGAGTTGGAGGAAGAATGCTTCGTCAGTCAGCTCCTCTTGATCTGGCGGCCTGTAGTAGACACCAACCACCAGGTTCCCTTTGTTGCCTCTCTCTCTGATTCTTACCCATAAGCTTTCGACCTGCTCGTGGCTATTCTTCAGGGACAGCTCTTCACACTGTAATGATTTCTTGATGTAAAGGGCAACGCCCCCGCCCCTCCTTCCTCGCCTGTCCCTTCTGAACAGCCTGTAGCCATCAATAGCTACATTCCAGTCATGGGATTCATCCCACCAGGTTTCTGTAATGGCAACCAGGTCGTAGCTTTCTAGCAGCATGATTGCTTCCAACTCCTCTTGTTTGTTTCCCATGCTGCGTGCGTTTGTATAGAGGCATCTCATCTGAGCTGTCGGCCTCATCACCTTCATAGCAGTACACTCCTTGTTTCCTTTGAGGTGTTTCATGGGCTTTTCCTTGTTGGCTCCTATTACCTCAGGAGCCTCCGGCTCACCTCCGCCAGACTTCAACCTTGCTGCAGCACCCCTGGCACACTGCTGGGCAACAGGTTGAGGGCTCATACTAGCCCCCAGTCCCTCTAACCCTTGCATATCAACCCCTGGCCTGTCGCTGGCAAGCCCGATAGGTTCCCCTTCCCCCTTCACATCTAGTTTAAAGCCCTGTCAATGAGCCCTGCAAGCTCCTGGGCAAAGACCCTCTTCCCCCTTTGAGAAAGCTGGCTCCCATTTGATGCCAGCATTCCCGGTGCCGTGTAGACCATCCCGTGGTCAACGAACCCAAAGTTGTGGCGGCGACACCAGTCGCGAAGCCACGTGTTAATAGACTGAGTTCTCCTGTACTGCCCAGTGTCTCTTCCCACAACTGGAAGGAGCGAGGAGAAGATGACCTGCGCTCCAGATCCCTTCACTAACCGCCCCAAGGCTTTGAATTCTTTTTTCATCACCCTCGGGCTACTTACTGCAACTTCATCTGCACCCACGTGGAAGAGCAGTAAGGGATAGTAGTCCGAGGGTCGGACCAGGTTAGGAAGCTTCCTAGTGACATCTCTAATCTGGGCTCCTGGGAGGCAGCAGACCTCCCTATGAGCAGGGTCCGCCCGGCATATCGGTCCTTCTGTTCCCCTCAAATGGGAATCTCCTATTACTATCACCCTCCTCTTCTTCCTTGTGGATGCAGTAGTGATGCGACGGGGGGGTTTTTCTGATCTTTGTGCCTCCCGTGATGTGGATAGGTCAACACCTACCCCATCCACTGCCTTCTCTTCCACCTCTAGAGCCTCATACCTGTTACTCAGAGGCACCTGGGGAGAAGCGGTGGGTGCAGAAAGGGTTCTCCTCCTGCCCCGACTACAGACCACTTTCCATTCACTGCTCTCCATCGAGGCCCTTCCTTCATCCTGATGACTGGGGGAATATATGAAGCAAACAGCTACACAACAATGCAAATATGAAGCAAATATGAAGCAAATATGAAGCAAACAGCTACACAACAGTGGTGCAATGCACCTCCACCTCTGCAGCAATACCCTCCTTAGACAAATAACCTGTGGTCTGATTCCAACCGAGTTCAATTGCATCTGTCACAAATAAATGCTTCATAGCAAGAGAAAATATTTCAATCACAAGTATCACATTAGAAAGTAGTTCAGGTGCTTGTTCTTCTCTCTTTTTACATGGTGATGGCAAGCCCTGGACACCTTCCTAAGCAGACATTTAGCCTCCTCCATGGTTACTCCCACCTGTGTTTTGTAGAAGTTGTGTGGCATAGTCCAAAATCAGACCATGCAAGGAAGACGTGAGGGTCACATTAAATTTCTAAAGCCAGGTCTGCTTTGTGACATTGGTCAAATCTTTCTCTTTTCCCTTTTCTCAGTCTCCTGAATGAGTTTGTGTTGCAGGGTCCTCAGGGCCTGGAATGGATCTCACACAACAAGGCCATGGTATGAGCACAGAAATAATAAAAGCAGATGCCAACAGCACATCTGTTGCAAGCTATCCCAGACAAATTAATTTCTGAGGCAATTCCATTGACTTCGATAGACTCATCCTGTGAATTCAGCCATGACAATGAGAAGCCAGGGAGAAAAGGGCATGATTTCTGCCATTTCCACACTGATTTATGGAGAAGAGTTTTGGGAAGGGGGAAGATTGATGGAAGGTGAAGTAGAGAAGCCCCTTCTCTGACACACCACATACATATTTTGTCTCACTACAAAGCCGACAATATTTTTTTTTCCTAATGGAAAAATACAAACAAATCTTTATCAAGCATTTGGAAGCACCTGGTACAAGGATCTCTCCTATTTCATGATGCTTCTGTTTCTCTGCACATACC
This sequence comes from Egretta garzetta, assembly GCF_000687185.1. Taxonomy (NCBI): domain Eukaryota; kingdom Metazoa; phylum Chordata; class Aves; order Pelecaniformes; family Ardeidae; genus Egretta; species Egretta garzetta. Next base: position 348,286 of record NW_009259792.1, on the reverse strand, counting down.
AGGACCAAACCAGCAAGTCCTTCCTGACACAGGCATTGTGGGGATCTTCAGAGCTTCTTCCAGTCAATGGAGGTCTTTACTGTAGGCACTTGACTGCCTGTGATTAGATAAGATGGGAGTCTGAGAGACAAATAAAACCTTAGAGCTGGACTCTCCCTGAAGGAGCATGAACAGGCCCCACTTAGGCAACTAGCAACACAACTACTGCAGCCCACGGCAGATTTTCACCCATGGAAATCCAAAGTAAAGTGCAGATGAACAGTGTAGCCTAGCTCATTTTCCCAAAGCATTTTCTGAAGAGCAATGAGGTAATTTCAAAAGATTTAGGAAAAGGTGCCAGGATGCTGAGAGCCAAGTACTTGCTAGTTAGTCATGTCCTTCACTGCTCTTCAGCATGGTCCTACTCCAGCCCCCACGAGAAGCTATGTTTTTCCAGATCCAAGGAGCTGGTGTGGGGACCCCCTGCAAACCAGCACATGGGAGAGCAGGCAGTACATGTTGCAGGGTTGCTGGGATGGGCCTGGAAGCAAATTCCCCTTCCAGCTTTACTTGCTGCTTGGATCCTCTGCCACCCTTCATGCAGATAAGCTGAGACCTTAGTTGTCACTTGGAAGATTATTGTGTTTGACTATTAAAAGAACAGAATTAGCAAATACGAAGAGGCAACTATGGATTATAGTTTGACAATGTCACCTCAGCTGGGGATTATCGGCGCATGCAGCATGCAGCTGGCACAGGGGGATTTACAAGGATGCTGCCTCTAAGAAGAAGACATAGTGAGGAAACATTGTTATCCTGTATTTTTTAGGAACCAAAAAAGAGATTTGACAAGCAGTTAGAGGCGGCTCATGGTCACATATCATATGCTTGATGCAAATAGCAATCAAATGTATAACTGGAAACACAGAAATAAGAAAGACCACAGTTTGATGCTGAAGAGCCAAGGGCATATAAGGCTGTGGGAAGAAAGGATGAAGGAAGAACATCTGATAAACTACATGGACCACAGGAAGCCTGGAGTATAGGAAGCAAAAACAGCGTGGAAGAAAAATGAATGTGTGGATGAATCTGTGGAAGCAGGGAAGCGATATGGCAATATCCTAAGGACACAGTCAGCAGCAAGTAAAACTGCCAAAATAGGGATAAAAAGGAAAAATCAGTATAACTGCTTTATTTCCTTTTCCTTTAAAAATTGCTCCCTTCTGCTAGTAATTCTAAACATAGATTGCGTAAAGCAGCAGTTTCTGATTTCCAGCAAGTGCTAGGTTCCCAAATGGTTTGGATATTGCCTTAATCTGTTATACTGGAAATTCGTTACCCAGCAGTGATCGGAGGAATGCAAGCTACCAGAAGCAAGCCATAAAGAGAGAGCTGAGATGAAAGAAAACTTTAAGTAGTGTATTTCTGCCCCGTCTTACAATCTGAGACACTGCGTATGGGCTTTACGCTGTTGTGAAATCCAGGTTGTGATTATGGCAGAACCAGTGAGTGCGTTAAGAAGCAAGTGCTACAACTTGGATGAAGAAGAGCTTGAATTTCAGCTCTTACTGAGACTTCTTCCTTCACTGCGTTTCATAAAATCAAAATACTCGGCCTTCCCATCTACCGTACCAGTGTGAAGGGAATGATGGCTGCAACCAGCTTCACTGGATTGCTGCCAGTTGGTATTGGAATGTCCTGGTTTAACCCCGGCTGGCAATGAAGCCCCACCCAGCCGCTTGCTCACTCCTCCCACAATGGGATGGGGCAGAGAATCAGAAGAGTAGAAGTGGATTGAGATAAAGACATTTTAATAGGGAAAGCAGAAGCCACGCACGCAAGCAAAGCAAAGCAAAGCAAGGAATTCATTCACCACTTCCCATGGGCAGGCGGGTGCTCAGCCATCCCCAGGAAAGCAGGGCTCCATCACGCGTAACAGCTACTTGGGAAGACAAATGCCATCACTCCAAATGTCCCCCCCTTCCTTCCTCTTCCCTCAGTTTATATGCTGAGCAGGACGTCATACGGTATGGAATAGCCCTTTGGTCAGTTGAGGTCGGCTGTCCTGGCTGTGCCCCCTCCCAGCTTCTTGTGCCCCTGGCAGAGCTGAGAGCTGAGAAGTCCTTGGCCAGTCTAAGCACGACCCAGCAACAACTAAACCATCAGTGTGTTATCAACATTCTTCTAGTACTAAATCCAAAACACAGCACCATACCAGCTACTAGGAAGAAAATTAACTCTGTCCCAGCCGCAACCAGGACATAGAAAGACATGAAAAGGGTTGTCGAAGGACTGAAGACGTGAAGAACTAATCATGATGCTGATCTTAAGAGACAGAATACAGCGATTGCTAACCAGTGAAACTAGCTTTCATGTTTAGGCAAGAGAAAGATAAGAGTTAAAGAGGAATACCATTAACAAGGTACCAGATAAGGGAGCCAGGCGAAATTAATCTCTGTGCTGAGAGGCAACACATTTCACTGGCTTTGTGGGGCTCCGCACCAGCCACAAGGTAGAACTGAATGGGTTTGTGGAAGAGTGATGCTGTTAAGACTAATATGTAGCTGGGAGTAATATGAAAATAGAAACTAACAGAAGAGCTGCAGTATGTCTTGTTTAGGGAAAATCCTTGTGATGCAACATCTCACGCAATCCTACTGTTATATGAGTTCGAGATAAATGTGATCAAAAGCCAGTGAGCCATACGAACAATAATGGCTTTCCAGTATTTTTCACATGCTTTGCATTTATATGAGTAAAAAGACATGTAGGCCTGCAGGAGTTCACCAGATGAGTCACAGCTGCTCTGAAGAGCTTAAAACCTAGAAATGTTCTAGAATAAATGAAGCAAAACAGTTTAGAAAACTGTGCGTATTGGATGGGTCAGTGGAGCTTGGGCACTTCTCAAAATGTACTAAGAAGAAAGTTTTGGAAGTGATTTTGTATTTCTAGTATGTTGGTTGTAACAGGACAGTCTTACAAAATACCGTTAAATAACAGAGTGGGTTTTCTTATTGAAGGCTTGCAAAATGAAATATATGTAACATAGAGATATGAACATAAGATTGTTCTGTAGGAATATTTGTAGCAGTCTGGTGAGTAAAGACAATTATCTGGAGTTCCCTAAAAATGGGCATAAAATAGGAATAGCAGGATAAAACAGAGAAGACAAGAATTTAGGATGAGCAAAAGCAAAGCCAGTTTGTTACACGGATGGAAGACAAAATTTCTGTTCTTCCATAGCAGAAAATTCATAGGTTTTAAGACTAGGGAAAACTATTATGATCACATGCCAAAACGCTGTAACCTGTCATTTCTGTGTCAAAATCACAGTTTTTGAGGTATAACCTGTACATGAAAAATGCAGTCTTGGTCTGAAAGTTTCTAGTCATACAGAGTCCATCAAGCCCTGAAAAATTGTGCCAGTGGTTAATTGCTGTCGATGTAAAAGAATTGCACTTCGTTCTGGTGTGAAGTGGTTTAACTGCAGCTTCCAGAGACTGGATCTCGTTAGGTCATCTCCACCTACCCTATACTGCCTGCTGTTGAAAACAACTTGAACACTGCATTCCTCCCAGTGAAGGACCCTAGTTTTGCAGTCTATTTTTGAAACATAGTTTAGGAAGGGCTCAACAGTGCCATGGAGATACTGCATACGTGATACACGTCTACATTCTATCAGGCGAACCCTACTCAAAATGACAGTTAGCATCTTCCTAAAGCCATTCATCTGACTGGTTTCACCTTCCTAGCCTTCCCCTAACATACATTTGCAATTTCATCCTCCCATGCTAACAGCAGCAGCACACTAGGAATTCATATCTGGTGCATTATCTACAGGGATCTCATTGTTTTTGCTTTCGGGGTTGCAATTCTTCATCTTGCAAATGTGAATACATTCTTTGTTTCTAGATGCATAATCTAGCACTTAACTGTGATGAAGCACATGTTGACAAAATGAGCCTGCCTGATGATGTGCTTGGGCTGCACTTTCACTATTTTTATCTGCCAAACCTTGCATTATCTGAGAATTTTACTACTATTGATTTCTTTTTCACTCCAGAGCATGGGGAAAGGTGTTGAATAGCATAGAAGAAATTCTTTCTGGCCTGGTTATTTATGTCTTTCCAGAAGGAAGATTGTGCATTTACAAATAATTATTTCATTATTACATTTAGTATATTCTACAGTGAATTAACATAGTACAAATGCATGCATGTATCAAAATGTTGTGCAGGAGTAAATCAAATTACCACTATCTGAATATACTACACCAACATGGCTTCTTTTCTAGTGTACACTTGGAGAATAATTAAAAAAAATCAGGTTTATCTAATAGGACTTACTCTCCATAATATCATGGGAATTAATATTGCATCATTAAAAAGCCATTTTATGGGATAATATTTACTGGGTTTTTTTCACATAAATATTTGATCTAAAGTGTAAAAACAACTGTTCCCATTATATTTAATATTAAGGTTTTAGAAGGTAAAGTTGTTGGAAACTTTTTACTTAAATCTTTTATCTACTAAACTGTGTTCTTTTCTTTCCAGCATGTTTACAATTCATAAAGCAAAAGGAAGGTCTGGATGGCTTCCTTTCTTCATTTCCTTTCACCCTGATATTTTTCTTCCCCTTTTTCTTTATTTCCCTTTTTCCTAGAGGAAAAAATGAGTGAGAAAGGAGGTTTTAGAGTGGAAAGTAAAGAACTTGAAAATTATGAAAACTAGAAATGGTTATCACTTCTTTTTTTCCAGGAAATAAAAGGTTCTTACACTTGGACCAATGAAATAATTTTCTTTTCAAAGGAATTCATGAAAAATTACTCTCTAACTTTTCTAACTTTTGGTGAAACTGGAATTGAAAACTTGAAGGTACTTGAATGCATCCAGAGGAGGGCATCAAAGTTGGTGAAAGGGCTGGAAGGCATGTCCTGTGAGGAGCAGCTAAGGACCTTGGGCTTCTCTAGTTTGGAGAAAAGGAGGCTGAGGGGCAACCTCATTGCTCTTTACAGCTTCCTGAGGAAAGGAAGTGGAGAGGGAGGTGCTGAGCTCTTCTCCCTGGTACCCAGCAATAGGATGCCTGGGAATGGTTCAAAGCTGCACCAGGGGAGGTTCAGACTTGGCATTAGGAAGCATTTCTTTACCGAGAGGGTGCTCAGACACTTGAACAGGCTTCCCAGAGAGGTGGTCGATGCCCCAAGCCTGCCTGTGTTTAAGAGGCTTTTGAGCAATGCCCTCAATAACATGTTTTAACTTTTGGTCTGCCCTGATGTGGTTGGCTCAGTGGATCAGTGACCCAGTTACACACACTGTTAGGGAAAAGTCATGGAAGAACCTGATCTGCAGGTGAAAAAAAATTCTCTATTTTTCAACAATTTTGTGATGCTTTCACTTTTCCTTACTAATGTCACTTCAAACAATCCCTTCTAAGAGTTAAAAACCTTGCAATGTGTTCCAGTAAAAGACACGAAACAGGACATTTGTGTCACTGACTAAAGTAAAGGTATTCCCATCTTTTAACATAAACATTGAATAAACTCCAAGCAAAAATTGTCAATAGCTACAACAACAAGTCCCATAAGGAATGCATTGTTTGATGTGTGTTTTGCAATAGTGTCAAGTCCTAGGGAAGTGGTACGCAAGCCTGACAGGGTTGGGTAAAAGAGGTCACAAAAAACAAGCAAAGGTCGTGTGGAGCACTGGCAATATTCTTGCAATTCAAAAGCTGACAAAATATCTTTTCCAGCTTATGAACAAAACTCCCAAGTGGATGAGTTTTAATGATTTCATTGGGGTGAAAGCTGAATCATGGCTGTTTACCGCATATACAGTTTTTACTTTTTCTTTTATACTATATGTAAGGAAAATGGATTGACTTTTTTTGCCTTGTTTTGCCCAGTGTTCTTTGTTTGTGTATGCATTTGGATTTGTTTGTCTGTCCTTGACCACCAATTGCTTTCATATCTTCTGACCAATTTAAAAAATTGCGGCAGAGCAGAAGATATTTCAATCATAATATATTTCTGCTCTTGTTTTTTGGAAATACCCAGTAAAGAGATTCTATTACTTTCCCCTCAGGGAAAGAATAAGTATATTAGAGGTCAAAATCCACGTAAGAGAGATCTTTTGAGACTTGCTTCATTAGCTGCATTGTTCAGAGCTTGACTTCAAATAACCTAAGAAAGAGGTAGAACATCTGTATCTATGATTAGTAAAGCCTTCCCTCCCTCAATATCCTACCAAGGTTATTCATTCAGAAGCAGGCTAACTGCATGATAAAGTTCTTACTGTTTCTTGGCTCGGATGGGACAGATGTTGAAAGCCCACATAAGGGATTACAAAAGGCGTTGGGCTGTACTTTTGCAGAGAGCCGAGGACGAGGTTAGTCCAGCAGCTCTCACTCCTAAAAGTGGTGCCTTGAAGGTGACTGGTAGTGTGATGGGAGGGATACTTGCACTGTTTTTTTTGCCTAATACATTCAGCCCCTCTACAGCCCAAACAGCACACTTTCTGCTAATGCTTTCAGTAGTGCAGTTAGCATATCTCCTGGGGGGTCATCTTCTCTTTCAGCTGCTCCCATGAGAAGATTGTACATTAGAAAGGGTTTGGTGTTGCTCTTTGCACTGTTTCTTTTTGCTGTGGTATCTACTCTAAGCACAAACAGCCTTTTTGTTCCCAGGGCTCTCAGTCTCGTTTCAGGAGGTTGAAATTGCCTTAACCGAAAACTTTGTGCTAAACCGTCTTAAGTTGCTGTAGAAGGACAAAAGATTTCACTGCGCCGCGCTTGGTATGCAGAACACCTCTCTGCCTTCAGCTTCTGCAACTGCATCCTCCCTGGAGGATGATAACTTCTCAACAGTAATAGTAAAAATATCAACTAGAAACTTAAAGAAACACAGAAAATTTCACCTGCTAGGGTCTCACCAGGTGTGCCGTAACCTGCTGGTTGGTCCTCCTTATAAAGCAATGCAAGTGCTCCCTCTAGTAGACTATACCTGCAGTTTCTGAATTTATATAAAGTTTGCAAAATGGTACAGTACTAATTGGTTTTGAGGCTATGCTAGCAAAATAGTTTTCTTCATATGCAGGATATCAACAGCAGTGAAGTCCATAACACTAGGAAAATGTACAGCATCTAAAATTTCTGTGGCAGATTTGCATTTGAATATGGGTTGGGATGTATAGGTTGGGCAGGTATAAATGTCATATCGCTGCAAAGAAATGCTTTTTTTTCCTTGGACTTTAAAAGTAGAGTATGAGCAAAAAATTCCCTACTGCTGAAATATTATGGATTACTGCAGGAAAATGCAATGACAACTGCCAAAACATGGTTACATATTCTCAGGGAACGCAGAATGATTTTAGAGGCTGCTGAGCCACATAATGCAGCCACTGCATTCACCAGTGAAAATCAGGCACATCTGGGTAAAAACCAGCAGCTGCTTGACAGAGCACCACCTGCACGGTGCTTTCAGCCAGGTGGTGCTCACCAACATTGTGTCTAACCTGCACGGCAGGGGGAATTTGAAGATAGAAATTCAATTATCCACACTGAAATTCTTTACAATGAGGATGGTGAAAAACTGGAACAGGTTGTCCAGAGAGGTAGTGGAGGCTCCATCCCTGGAAACGTTCAAGACCAGGTTGGATGGGGCTCTGAGCATCCTGATCTGGTTAAAGGTGTCCCTGCTCCCTGCAGGGGGTTGGACTAGGTGACCTCTAGAGTTCCCTTCCAACCCAAAACATTCTGTGATTCTATGAGACTATGAAATTCGGCCAAGACACTGAGGACAGTATACCCACTCTTGCAGAACAAAAATTAGAGAGCATTTTTAGTGATCCAAAGCTGCAGAGGCCTGAGGTTTTCATCTCATTCAGCTGGTGGTACCACTTGCAGCCCTGTGCCTACGTCTATTGCTGGTGCAGCTCTCACTATCACCTTGAGCATCCAAAACAGCACCCTCATCTTGCAGTCAGACAACGGTGGATGAAACATGACTTGTTTCACAACATCTAGCAGGACTAACACATGGAAAATCACAGCCACAACACCTGAGTATACCTTTGCCTGAAGGCCAGTAACACAGGCGCGTGCCAATGGCATGGAAGATACTTGTTGAATGACGTAGGCTGCTGCTGTCATTTGTCACCACTCATGGAGCAATGAACCTGAAGCCAGTGTGGCTTCAGCATGCTGTGTGTTACTGCAGGCAGTTATCCCACCAGAGAGGAGAAGTCACTTCATGGGAAAGAAATGGAGTGAAAAAAAGGATTGGAAATGAAAGGATAAAACTGAATTATTAAAACCTCAACTGGCTAGTGGTTGCACAAAGGAGGACATACAAATGATAAAATATCGAGTAAGGTCTCCTTAGTTGGTTTTGCATTTGCAATAGACTTTTTAAGCTTTTAATTCTATGCAAAGTTTTTGACAGTGTAGATGAATATAGTAGATAAATATTGATTTAGAACATTTGGCAAGCAGTCTATTGAGTTCTGTATCCTGCTCCTAACTCTTCAGGGGAAAATTATGCGACTGAAAGAGGGCAGCTATGGGAAAATTCCTTCACAAGTGAAATTTCTTATTGCCCATTTTGGAACTGGGCTTTTGAATATGGTCATAATTTTTCATATTTCTTCCTTACTATTATGTTTTAGTCTTGCAATAGTATTCAAAGTAATGAACATGGTTTATCTAGCTGTGTATAAATCCAACCCTTTCTGCATCAGGCTGAATTTTGAGCCACAACCATATCTCACAACAGTGAGTTCCAGGGGCTATTTGCACATAAAATATAGTCCAGGAGAAAGTAAATGCATTTGCTGCCTTTCATTTTTGCTTAAAAAATGGAAGCACAACTTTGGATTTCCCTACGGAGGAACAAGGTACCTAAGATGAGCAGAGAGCGTGCTTGACAGAGCATGGGACCATGCACTCTGTGCTTCTGTGCAGAAAAGAAAGGACAATGCAAGGCTGCATTTTCCCTCCACGCACCAAAGAGCACAGGTCATATCCTCCGCCTACCCTACATCTGCTCCTTACTGCAGATCCACCAGTGCTCCAGCAGAGATCAGAAGCCACCATCAATCTTCCTGTATGGATGGAGTTCACAGGAAAGTGTGAACTGCAGTAAAATATCTGGGGGAAAAAAGATCTGGTAGGAAATTATACCCAGCTGAAGCATGCACAGCCCTATACATAAAATACCCTAAAAGTATTTGCAAATACATAGATACTGTGAAAAATTACACTCCACGGTCAGGCCAGACAGACTCTGAAGTTATAGGCATAAGCTGCAGCAATGAAAATATTAAGAAATACCTTTATAAACATATGGCTGTTTAAGCACTGGAACAAGCTGTCGAGGCAGGTTATAGAATTGCTAGCAATGGCGCTCTTCAAGGCTGGATTTGACATTGCCCTATTAGGGATGATATACGTAGAGCTAAATCATTTCTGCCATGATGCAGCTCCTTTCCAGCCCAAATGAGCCAAATGTAAATGTGATGTGCATCGATACATACTAAGTACAAGGAACGAAACTCCTGCTAAATGAGATCAACACGCAGAAAAGGTGCATCCAATAAAGAACCTTAAATAACCCAGTCATAGGAATGAGTTTTGCCAGAAAAGGGTAGAAAAATGAAAGCAAGAGGTGTTTGGAGAAATGCATGAGGCATCTGAAAAGGAAACATCCTTTACTACCTGAACACAATTTATGTATTGATTAAGAGTACTAAACCTACATTTTTAAGTGGAAAAGAAAACCATCCCTTTTAGCCTTTGACTTTTTAGCTCAGAACATACTCTTTTCTCTTATGAAACCACTTTTTTCAAAGGATTGTAGAAATGCTTGTGGCAAATTAGAAGCAGCTGAAATGACAGCTACCAGTCTGTTAGCTACAGATGGAGAGCTGAGGAAGCTGTTTTAATAATAATAATTATAAAAGACAACTGTATTTGGAGATTTCACTTTGGACAAATGGATTGAGTTCCCACAAGAGTCAGAAGGAGGGAGAATTTAGCTGGCTGTTCTCAAGCAACAAACCCAGCCAATGTCTTTTGTGTTTGCACTGTCGTTATGGAGGATCTGGTGGTGATGGTCTGTGCTTGGGCAATGGTCCAAGGATGAATGCTTCAAGCTGAGCGGAGCCTCAGAATCACTGACCAGCAGACCTGCAGACCCACCTCCTGGGACAGAGCAACTGGCCTAAGGGATGATGACGTTTGAGTTGATAAGAGACCTTCTTGTATGTCTCTACAGGAAAAGAAGAGCTAGAATTCAATCTGTAAGGGATTCAGGTCAGTGTATGCATATATGCTGCATATGCATGCATGTATATATCTATTAGAGCTCAAGTAACCTTAAGCTGAGCTGTTAAGGTGTTAACCATAACCTTAGGTGTTAAAGTCTAAGCAGTCACCCTAGCTTTTTCAGAGATGGATAGGCCTTCCAGAGATTAACGCAGCTCATCCCAAATATGTACTAAGTGATGGTCCAAATGACTTTGGCATTGCCTATATTGACTGCAAAGGAAATTGAGATTGTGTCATTTCATTTAAGGGAGGAACATCTGGGACACCTCAGATTAGGTGCTACCAACCCGATTGTTAGGATTGAGGTTGGCTGTGCTTGTTATAGCATCCCTTTCTGCTGGGTGTGAGAAGGCTCAGAGGAGATATCGTCATCTCGCCCATGTTTGAGGACAGAAGAACAGCACCAGTCCTGCTGCCTCTCCCTAACCATGACAGCTCCAGGACATAGCTGCAGGGCCAGACTGTATGGTGCAAGTGCAACAGACTATCCCAGACAGGCTTTCATCTTCTACTCTAAATCCATGAAAGAATGTTCTAGGGAGGCTATCCTTTCCTACAGAAATGAAAAAAAGAAAAACAAAAAAACCCACTGCAACGGGGAATAAACTTGTTAGGAAGTATATCAGGTTATGGGGAAATGAGCCTTACAAATGCGGAGAATGTCTAAGCCCATTGTTAGGAACTATTTCGAAGTCCTTAATGATCTGCTGGGTAGGTGAGGACATGAACTGCCTTAACATCTAAAATGTCAGATTCTCTGTATTTCTAAGGCATGGAGTGGTGAGGTTTTTTTGTCAGTAGGTCACTTTGCTGTACAGGGTCATTCTCTTGCTCCTCATAAAGATAGGAGACGATCATATACCATGAGATTCATATGGGATTTGCTTTACACCTGCATCAAAAGGACAAAACCAAAGTCAGAGTCACTCTTGAAATATTTCTAAGTTGCAGCTGTAATCAGAAAGTCCATTGCTTGAAGCAAAGGTTACAAATGCTGTCATACTTCATGTACAGGTAAACTAGAGGTAGTATGCACTTTATCACTCGTATTTGTCTTCCGAGGTTTAAAAAAAAAATTCCTCATCTGCACTAGGACTTTTTTCTGTAATTTCCAACAGCTCTACCACTAATTGTAATACTGTGACATCTCAAATTTACTTAAAGGTGACCACCAGCCATTATTTTACCAACTGACATCCCAAAGAAGTTAGATGGCTTCTGTCTGAAATGCTAATAACTGCCTGGAGTCTTGTCTGCTTTTGCCTTGCTTCCTCCTTCCATTTGAATAATTCAGAGGAAGAAATACCTGGGAATTTTACCAGAAAATCTGCAGTGCAAGTGCAATCTTTGTCATCCATCTTGCGCTCTTACACTGTGGTTACTGCTGGAAATAGGTAGCCTATTGCTTCCTAAAGTTTCGTATCTCTTTACTACATTAACAGCGTTGTTATTGGTAGTAGCAGTAATAATACTGTAATGTGTTGTAGGGCATCCACTGAGCTTGGTATTCTCTAAAGTCTCAATGAGAAATAGCCATTACCATGCAGATCTTACAGTCTTCATGGTCTGGACTTAAAAAGGGCAGGAAATATTTCTTACATCCACTGTGAATCCAGCCTTCTGAGAAACACATACACTTTATAATACAAGAACCATAATAACACTCTAATTACACTGTAGTTACTTTTTTAATCTAAGATTTCCACTAATCTATATAGCAAGGTACTTCATGGACTGGCCAAAAATAAATACAGTGTAAAATGACATAATTAATATACCTGCATTTAAAAATATACAGTCAGATCCTCAGCTGAGTTAAATCATTATCTCTCTGATGATATCAGTCTGGTTCCTGTGCATTAAAAAGCAAATCATGGGAGCAATAATATCTCAATTATGTAGTTAACCTTCTGGCTATATTAATTAGTGATGATTAGGCATGGGAAACCATAATTATGTCACGTACATAACATCCCTTTGAAATTACATTGTGAATCCAAACACAAAAGGCAGATGCGAACATCTAACCAGGTTCATTTCTGACATCTAGAACAAACCTGAACCTCACTGATTTGAGTCCTGTCTCCTATCTGAAACACATCCAATGATAGCTCTGTGGGTTTCAAGCTCGCAGAAGAAACTGCAGTTTCTATTTGTCCCAGAGAGAAATAAAAGGTAGAACTGTCCCGTATTCTGATTTTACATGGTGCTTACTAAAACCCAAGTTAAAAAATAAAATAAAATAAAATAAAATAAAATAAAATAAAATAAAATAAAATAAAGAGACAAACAAAATATCTAGGTCCAGTTCAGTTCTTAAAGGAGGAAGCCATGAAACTAAAGAAGCTGCTTTTCTCTAACGCACTACATTTAGCCGTTTGTCTGGGGTATGAAAGGCTAAAACTCAACCTCTCGCTCCTGTTTGCAGGAGATCCTGGCAGCCAGCGTGTTACCTGCACAGGACCTATCTGAAGAGTTGCTCCTCACTGACTGCAAAGCCACAATGGTAGACACTGTACTGGGGAAACTGGTTTTCCCAAGGCAGCTGTCTGAGAAGACCGTGGTATTGGGAAGAGGCAGTCAGGGCAAGCAGGATTTTCCACCGCTGTCCTCATGCCTAACTTAAGACTGAACTTTCTCACCTTCAAGGGTGAAGAGAAAAGCCAGTCTGAGCTAAATCTCTTCCCCCAGTATATCAGAGAGATGCTTTATCCCAGAAGACCATTCCCTCACAGCAGGACTACAGTAAATAATTAATATGCGGGTCATTCAATCCAAATTTAGAAAAATATTAAACATTTCATTTTTATATAGGCTTCTATCACCTATTGAAACCCACAGAAGCTCTACATTGGAATAGGAATTATGGACCTAAACATTCGTACAAGTCCGGGGTTACTCCTATCATTCAGACAGCAGCATCCTGCCAAAGGACAAGCGCAGAAGAACATCACAGAATTTCCATTAAAGTTAATCCTTTGAAAAGTGAATGCCAGAAGAATCTGCATATTTTTGATGAAACAAATATACTTTAAATGGACATTTTGCAAATGTCAGGGTGCAATATTCCAAAGTTAGGAGCTGCCAGAATTAAGGTTGCCTGTGTATCCTGCATAGCATTGCACTTGCAGGCACTTTTATTGCCTGTTTTTTGCTTTTCTTTTTTGAGTCTGAGTAACGTGACTTTGAAAGGCTCACTTGCAAATCTGGCATTTGTAATTCTGGGAAACCGCAGTTTGCACACTTTTTCATTTATAACCACTCAGTTATTATTTGTTGTATTGTTTGCTTTCTGCTGTGCTAGCAGCAAGGGACACTGGTTCATATTGACCCACAGAATTAACAGCCTTGGGGTCCTCAGTGGACCTTCTCTAAGGTGTCAGGACACTTCACATAAACCAGGTTCAGTAGAAAAACCTGCCCTGTGAGGATCCCAGGTCAGTGAGGCCTTGGACATATCATGGACAGAGCAAGGTGTCATTAGCTGGCATCATCAGTTAAGGGACTAAAGGCACATGGCGTTCTGCAGGATGTAACCCAGTATGACTTTGGTAAGACATTCTTCCAGACTTTTAGTTGACCAAACTGTAAAACTGTTGCCTAATATTTACCAGCAGCAGTTCCCAGGCATTGCAAGCTGTTCTCTAACAGTATTTCCAATTCACTCTGAGATTCCTGAATGAAATTTCTGTAGAAGGATTACTTAAATGCTTCCTTTTTCACCCTGATGTTCATTCAATATAATGTTATAGAAGCTATCCTTGCAAATATCTTACTTGAGGGGATGTTGTTTTTTCTTTTCTTTTGTTCTTGGCAGTGGCTGTGACAAGAATGACAGCACAAAACACAACAGAAAGTTATAAACATTACTTTCCCTGAGACAGCAAACAAACTCCCGGAATACCACCATCCTAGGTGGGTTACTGAGCCACTCTGCTTTCAGAAACTCCCACCCTTGCCTCATCCTGGGGCTTCAGGGTGTGTATAAACTGCGTGCAATGCTACTGTCATTTAAACTGATGCTTCTGGCCTCTATGGATGCTGATGCTTTTGAGGTCAGCCCAAAGATGAGCTTCACCTACAGGCAATGTTTGGGGCTCCTTGGGAGTGACAAATTTGGGACCTGTCAAGCAAAGATGGGTCACTCTTCTCTACAGCTGTCTAAAAAGGGACACCAGCAGAGGAACAACCAATTTAGGGGGGGTGTTTTCCATCACTTCAGTGTTTTCTTGCTTTTCCTTCACCTTGCTGCACAAGCAAGGTGGTGCCATTGGGCCCCACTTTTTATAATGCACCTTCTGACACCCCGCAAAAAGGTTGCCGTAATCTGACAACAAGCATGAGCCCTCCCTTCCCCACTGTCATCCTTTTGTCCACCCTGCCATGCAGATTTCTTTTTCCTAAGCCCACATCCCTTGTTCAGGTCAGGATCCATCCCTGTCACAACCTGGCACATTCTTTGCTCCTCCTGCTGGCCTCTTCCCATCTCAGAACTTTTTTTTCCCAGCAAATCCTCTTACACTGCAGAGCTGTGCACAGCAGCTGTAAAGTTGGCACAGGTCAGACCATGCCAGGGGCCATTGTCATGATTTAACAGTGCACATGATTGAATTAGAGGCTTTGGAATGGCTTTGTTTAACAGTATTAATGAGGCTGAACCAATCATGCAATTCCTTGGGGTCTTTTGCCTCACTCTTCCCTTTCCCTTCTGGAATCTCAATCATCCACTCTATGCCACTCCTTCCCACCATGGCCAGCTGCTCCAGAGATGCTGGGTGCAGGACTGAGAGGCCATGGCTTGGGCCCCTTGGTTAGGGACATAGATGCATGGGCAGGAGACAGCAAAGTTGGAGGCAGAGAGTTGGGGGATGCATGCATCTACAGGACTTCTCTTCAGTGGAAGAGCACGAAAATGTAGCTTGGAGGGAGTTGAGTTTTTCTAAGAAAAATATACGACCTTTCTCCAAACCTTAATTCTACCTTGTGGCTTTGCATGTTAAGTTATCTCTGACCACAACAGATGACGGGGCTTGAGCACTACAAGCATGAATGGAATTTAAGAAATTAACTGTAAAGATGCAGAGTTCTGTCCACAGGTAAGATTCCCTGCCATCAAAAAGCCAACATGAAGGTTTTTGGGTCTGGGCTGCCACTGCTGAGATTTTGCATAAAAAGTCATCGCTGAGGTTCAGACTCATGATACGGCGAAACTCTGACAAACTTGGATGTGATTGCACCGAACAACGCTGCCTCAGCAAGCCGCTTGGGCACGTTTCCCTCTCTCTTTCCCAATGTACCTCCCCAGCAAACTCATTAACCACACAGATGTGCTAGAAATGCTTGGAACAGAAATGAGAACAGAAGGAACAATTCTGCTAAAAGAGCTAGGGTTTACATTTGTTCTTTTCTGCACCTTCCCCTGCCCAGGTGCGACACAAAGGAAATCTCTGCATCTGATCCAGGACTTCACAAACTGAGAGATTATGCGCTACAGATACTGACAGGCCCCTTTGCTCACAGCCTGGCAAACACCACAACAGTAATCTCCTCTCTGAGATAAAGTCCATCAATCTTATTCTTACACCAACCTGTTCCCCTCTGCCCCTCAGACAGAGCTGGAAGAGCAGCCTTCCTCGGGAAGGATGCTAAAAGCTTTCCTTCCTCGGCACCCTCTTATTTTAACTTACTCTTTCGGTTGGCCTCCCATCAAAGTCAGGTCAACACATATCCATTTTCTGTGCTGAGCTGACTACTTTTCAATAACAATTTCTCCTTCGTTTTGTAACAGAGATCAATAAACCTGCCCTGCTCCCATATTGGCTGAGATTCCAGCAACGTCATTTGCTCTTTATTGTTGCTACTGCGTTGTTTCGTTTCCCTTTTTCTTTTTTCTTCTTTTTTTTTTTTTTTTTTTGGCAAGGCACAGATCAATTTAACAAGATGAAAACGACTTAGACTTTCACTCAAGGTAAAATCTGCACTTTATAACCCAGGATGTAATTTACAATCCTGTCATTAAGCTCTGTTAATCCTATTATTATGAAGATAAATAATTACCCATAGCGAAGAAAGGGATTCCCAACAGAGTAGAATTATATTTTCCATCAGTAATGAAAAATATCCCTGCCGCAGTGACACTGGAAATACAGATAGTGAGTACTCCCAAGAGTCCCAGGAAAGGTTTGCTACGCAGGCAGTCCTTCATGGAGCTCGAGAGGGTAGCAGTCAGGAGAATCAGCATCAGGCTCACCAAAATCTTGCCCCTGGCCAAGAGACTGGTCTGGTGGAAGTCCTTCCAGAGGCTAAAGGACGCTAGTGAGTAGAGCTGCAGATCTTGGTGATCCAGCTGCATCTTGTGCATCAGTTTACAGAATTCACTCTCCCACTTCTCCCCAATGAGGTCCTGGGTGACAGAGCCATACGTTTGGAGGTAGTAAGTGATTTGGATGGCTCTGGCTGATTTGACTCTCTGGTCCTTGCTGTTTGGTACTTCCATGACCCCTCCAAGCTGGTGGCCAATAAAACTGCTCCTTCCATCCTGGGAGGGAAAGTAAAAAAGATGAGCATGTGGTTATCCTGGGTAAGATGCGATACAGCGATACCGTTTGACTCTACCTTCCTTGAGCAGACATGCCAAGAGCTCGACTCAAAGGCCACTGCAGTCAACAGCAGTCGTGCCATTCACTTCAGTGGGCTTTGGGCTGCATCCCTAGTCCCTGCCACAACTCTATTCCTTACTTATTATATACTCATTTGCAATTCCGTGCTGCAGTTCAGGGACTGCTCAGATACTCAGCGCGGTCCCAGGTGTTCAGAGACTGAAACGTAGCATGCAAGCTCCTCACCCTGCGGGAGCGGATCGTCTTCCCACATTTTAACTGTGACAGACAACAACAAATCTCCAGTTACTGGAGTATGAAATGTTTGAGATGAAGATCAGTTTCTGGAAGATTTGTGATTTCCTGACACTTTGGAAATGCTTTTTAAAAAGTTGGCATGTACATAAAATGAGGCCTGGTTCCTCAATACACAGATGTAAATGTAGGCAGATCCAGTTTAATAGCTACTCTGGCTCTAGAACAATATAATGAAAATCAGTCTTTTTGAATTGTTTATTTGAAGTTTCATGGATTTATATCAGTGGCACAGAGATAAGAATCTACCTTAGACCTTGATTTAGCCAGGGTTTGGTTTTTTGTATTTCAAGAATATAAAACTTACTCTCGTTTCACTTATTTCAGTATATGCTAGGACATAAAAACTCCATGACAATCAGTAAAGGACACATCAGGTGCATTTCAGGATCAGCCTCCATCTCTTTACAAGACCAGACTACTTTTTTGTGAGTTATCTGGTCCCATTTAGATTTTTTTTTTTTCTTTTTTTGTAAGAAAGGTTTTGTAAGAAAGGTCCTTGCTTTTTAGCCATTGGTTATTCTAGTTCTCTAGAATAACTGTGATGTGCCCCTTTCAAGACAGGACAAGCTTGCATGGATTTAGATCAAACCCACTTGTAAACTGAGAAAGAAGACTCAGTAGACTGGATAAAAATGTCCTAGCACAAGTAATCTCTTTGATCAAAAACTCTAAACCCAGGGATTAAATGTCTGTCGCACACCAAAAAACATTTTGCTTTTTTTTTGTGTGTACATGGGATTAAAAATTTTCAGATTTCTGTCCTCTGGTATTTAAGAAAAACATAAAGATATCAAGCCAGTTAATATATAAAACATTTTGCAGCAGCAAGTTCATGTGAGATAATACTCTTTGCCTGGACGCGCTATGGAAATGTGCTGACTGTCAGCCTGAATTTGGGAGATGCTCTGCCCTAGGCACACACACGGAACCAATCATCTACAAAAGGGCCAGAAGCATTTTGGGGGAGATGCTTTTAACGTGTATTACATCCAACATTAACCATTTCTAGAAACACCTGTGCTGCACACAGGTCATTGTCGGAAATTGCCAGACCTGCTCGCCGTAATGAGTCCCATACTAAGGAAAAATCAATGAAGCAAGGTACCAGGCTTTACGAAACATAGGTGTCTTCTGGGATGTCTGCTCATAGAGCAAATAAATATCAGAAATCGAGAAACAGTGCTGCCAATGTTTTAGATACTCACCTTGCCTTGTCTCTGGTATGTAAAGGAGGTAATCCTCCCACTGAGAAATTTCTGCCTATGCCTGCTTTCATGGCAGGAGCTCGCCCTGTTTTCAACGTTTGTCTGCCACAGCCCGGGGAACGTGACAAAGTGCGTTTCAGAAGTTCATTTTTTCCCTATTCCCAGTTGTTATTTCCCATTGAAATAATGCCTTCTGGCAAGGTATCCTGGCACAAGCTGACATGAAAGGTGATTTGCAGTCTAATGCCAGCTTCTCAAATCACCTGAAGCCTCATTGCAAATGTCATATAAGCAGAGACAGCTAGCACAGAGGGGCAGCTGGTGCTGTTTGGACTCCAAAAAATCCTCATCTCTGGCATTTCATGTTAGAAGCCTGGTTAGATTCATTATTTCTTTTTTTTTTTCCTAAGGAGGGGTTACACCTAAGACTCACGCGCTCACTCATTTCCAAGCTGGTAATTAAGGTTTGAGCAATGCAGTCCCTGCTCACATCAGATGCAACTTTGCAGTTAAAAATCCCCTTTGGCACTGCTTTGAAATTTTAGGAAGAAATATCATATTTCCTCAGTATATATGCAGTGTTGACATTCAAACATTTTCAGCCACCGCAGGATACTTCAGCAGCACAGCTCCAAACTCAGACAACGGACTGTAATTCAGATTTCATTGATTCACTATGCAGCATGCACGGCAAGGTTATGGGAAACTTAGCGATGACCATCTGCCTTCCTCTGCGAAAGGTGCACTGAACGACGGCAACATTTCAAAAGAGGCAACGGAGCAGGCACAAATAAATCATGTTCTGCTATATCTCCCATGGAACAGAAGATAACGGCTATTTGTTACACTGATGTACAATAGGGCACCCAGCTCATATGTCAGCAAAACAGAGAGTGAGCTTTCAGATGGAATCGAGGAAATCACAGATGCTGAATTACTTTGAGGTCGTTTTGTCCGTCCCCTTTCTTTCCAAAGGCAAATTGCTTCCTATCTACACAAGGGCTTTGCCTTTGCTGCTTTTATAGCATGCAAACACGAACCTGCCACCATGGCATTTGGGAAAATAGGGGCCTTTTCTAATACAGCTCACATGCTGGCTTTGCCAAATGCTCCAAGTGAGATAAAGGTCCTGTTGTGCTAGGCAGGGCCGACACAGCAATGGTTACAATGCCTCAGCAAGGAAGACAGAAGATGGGAAAAAAATATTGCCTTTCATCCCATTTGACAGATGGAGACTGAAGTGTGGGGGGAATGAAGACCCAGCTGCCAACGGGACTTTCAGCATCTCCTAGAGGCCTCCAACCTAACTACCTGTTAGTGTCTCATGGGCACTTCAGGGGAGTTATTCACCATCCCAAGTTCTCTGTTGTCCTCCAGGACCACCTTGGTGAAAGAAGATGATGTGAATGGCTACGCTCCTGGGCTAAGCTCTAAGGTTTGGGAAACAAAATGAGGCCACAGCGACTTATATAGATGTGACCTGAAGACCAGGCAGGTTGTGAACAAGATCCCTCATTCTGCTTAGTTCCTCCATGAAAAAAAAGCACTTTCTGCTGTTAATTAGCACGTCCTTCCCGGTATATGACTACATGATGCTATTTTTAATTTCACAACAATAGTTTCATGTTTCAGACTACAGTTTCCTTGCACATTTTACCTACATGTGTTGCTACTCTAATCTTATATGCAGAAAAGCAAACTCAAAAAATAGAGTAATAATAATACTTATTGGTTGTACACCGTTTTAGACCCATGTGTCTCCAGAGGATCTACAACACAAGATGATTACTGTCTTTAGCAAGGTCACTAGCACAGCTGGAGCCTGAATTTCAGATTCCCAGGCTGTGTCTATGTGCCTTTCTCTTTTTTTTTTTTTTTAATGTCTAGTGAAAACTTCACAGTGTCTGTTCTCCTAGAGGATAAAAAGGACCATCGTCAATTCTGATGGCAGCTAATTTTCTCCAGATCTGAGCATCTTTAAAAATGGCATGAAATATAGATCACTTGCTGGGGCATGTGATATTTGATCTTAAACAGGGGCCAAGCAAAAATCCTTGCTTTGATGGATACTATTAAATTGCGTTTTGTGTTCTCCCTTCTCTTTTTCTAGATGCCCCAAAGCCATTTGGTAAATTTAGACTCTGAAAGGGAGGAGGACAAGAATTAAGGACTCTCAGAGGAGTGAGAGATGACAGATGTCAACAGCATCATACACCTTTTCTATTAGGATGATGGATTTTGCCACCTGTGTTTATGCAGACTTGGCCTTGCACATGATTGAAAATCCAAACTCCTTGTCCGTTCAGCAGTAAAAATCATGAATGGTGCAGATGGATGCAGAATAAACCCCTACCGTATTTCAGGCTAGGAACTTGCCTGTAAAGGATGCTTGGACCCCTAATATCCTAAAAAGTTGTGTAAATGGCCTGGGGATGTTTGGCTCGCTCCAGAGCTGAGTGCAGGACCTCTCAGGTTAAACAAAACCAGCTGCTCCCACTGAGCTAAATATCTTCTGCTGGTGCTAATGCAGGCATAGATCCTCTCTGCACGCAGCCCAGAGGGACACTAGCAATCATCCCTTACTGCTGAATTACCTGGGACCTTTTTTGTTTCCTTAATACTTTCAGCACAGCTGCTGCAGCCTGAGTCCCATCTCGGGGGCTCCGTGTGGTCGCTGCCCGCTGCCACACCAGCCCTGGGCAGATTGCCTTCTCCTCCCCACGTTGAGTGGCACCAGCCTCCACTGAATTCCTTTCCATGGGAGAAACAGAGGGATTGAGGTGGTTTTGAGATGGCATGGCTCCTGCCTTCCCAGCCCCCTGCTCAGTGGAGGCTGGTGAGAGGTTTAAAAGTCATTTCAGATCCCTGTCAAGGAGGAGAGGAGCCCTCATACCCTCCTGCCAGATCACTCTCATTCAAATACTTTCGCAGAAAGTTTGCCAGCAAATTTATCTCTATTTTTATTTTTCTTTAACTGCTACCTCTCATCAGCCGGAGCGATGGATAATTATCAAGCTACATTCTAGAAATGTTAGGATAAAGCATGCAATCCTAGTTAAACTTCATTTTATCTTCAGAGCTTAAAAACTGTTCAACAGAGGGCAAGTAGGAATGTCTGCCGAAATATATTGTGTGATAAACATCCTAATGAGATCGATGCAGGTGTTTCTCCCCGTGATAAGGACATTCCTACTCTACCAAACATAGGTCATAGAAGATACTACGCTACAATCCACAGAGGTTAGGATGAAGTCAGTTGCTTTAGTTCACCTAAAGTTTTCAAAGTAGCATACAATAAAAAAAAAACTTTTCTTTGAGACATTATTTAAGGTTTAACATATTTGGTTGCTCCTACCTCCCTCTAGCTCACCGTAAAACTCCGGAGGGTGTTTTTTTCTCCCCAACCAAACCGATTTCTCTGGCCCTGGCCCTGGTATAGCTATCCACGGTGGCCTTATACCAGTCGATCCCTATTACACAGCCCCCAGTTACCAACAACTCCTGAAGCATCCCTTCCAAATGGTCGCATGTAACGCTGGTAACACAGAGCAAAAAATCAGGCTGCGTCGAGCCCTTAAATCCCCCAGGATGAAGGATGATGGTAAAAATAATCACCGCAGACCAGCAGTTTCCCCTGCCCATCCATGAATGGGTTCCTGTCTGAAGAAAGCCTGCCTGGACAATGTCCTGTGCAACCTGCTCTAGGTGACCCTGCTTTAGCAGGGGGGTTGGACTGGATGATCTCCCGAGGTCCCTTCCAACCCCTGCCATTCTGGGATTCTGTGATTCTGTGAATGGCTGTGGACAAACTATGGAAGCGGGAAGTGTGCTTTGGGGAGGTGGGGGTGGGGTGTGTTTTGTGGCAAGAAAGCGGTCAATGATGCAAAAGAAGTGGAGTTTGTTGTGACTGTGTAATAAAAGTGGGGCTATGGAGTGGGGTGCCCTAAAGAGACTGAAGGTGTGAAAAGGAGGGAGGCAGGAAGGAGAAAACACAGGGTGAGGAGTAACGAAGCAGCAGTTGTTGTTGCACCCTGACCACCCAGAAAGAGGGCAGGAGAAGGCAGGTGGGAGCAAAGCTGCTGTCACCTCCTCCTGCAAACAGCAGAGCTGTGTCTCCTGTGCCCTGTGCCGCCGTGTCAGTGGCAGCCGACGAGCACAGCCCTGTACTGCAGTCCCTGCTTCAGCTCTCGCCACCTTCCCGTCCCCCTCCAGCCTCCTGCCTTCCCATCTCCCCACAGGGACCTCAGGCCACTCAGTAGTATCGAGCAGAACAGCAAGAACTCGGGGCTGGGTTTAGCTACCCTAAACTGATCCCCCACCCCAACAGAAGAATAGGAAATTTCAAGCATTTCCACCCCAAAAGTCACAGTTCAAGCTGGGTAGCCCATGTGTTATTTCTTCCTGCCGGCATCTATCTGCTCCTGCGTCTGGTTTGCAAGCTCTGCACGGCCGTACTGTGCTGCCCCAGACCTGTGTGTAGGGACCCGTACAGCGCAGGAGGATTCGGACCCCAACCCCAGCTCTGGGGGTCTCCCCGATGGCCCCTAACAGGTCAACATGCAAAGGCTGAGCAGTGGAAAAAGGGGGAGAGGGGGGCATGAATAACTCCAGTTGTGTCTCTGGTCTGGAAAGAAGCAGGGACTTGGTTTACTGGTCAGTGGCTTCCTCTCACCACGCACAGGACTGTGTCCCGATTACTGGAGATTTTTGGCTGCATTCCCCCACCTGCACCATTTGCAGGCCAGCTCCGGAGCACGGCAGGTGGATTCAGCTAACCAGGAGCTTTGCCCCAAGATGTGAATTTCCTCAAAAACTGTTTTTCTACCCCAGGACTTCCATGCTTCTTCACATCACCAAGCAGGACAGCGTTCATACTTTTCATATATTCAAATCCTACTTTATGACAGACTTTGGCGAGGAGGTGCCACATGGCTTTAGGAAGGGAAATCCAAGCTCCTGCATTGCATGGTACAGTTGTCGTCCTCCACCTATGCTAACTGGGACAACATCTAGGCTTCTGCTGGATGCTAAGCCATGAAGAATACCCAGATCCAATTAAAAAAAAGCTGAGTTTGTCTCCCTAGCACAGTTAGTGTTCATCCCAAAGGATTTTGTTTGTGCCAAGGAGAAACGTAGGAATTAATCACTAAGGAGACAGCAGTACCTCAAGGGACATGTACAAAACACCAATATTTGGGCATATACAGTTAAACACTCACACTCACGGATGCGGGCATGTGTGTGAAGAACACTTTTACCATCTCTCATATTTGGCAAACTCAAGGAATCTATAGCAAGAATACTTCATATTAAAGAATACTTTATCATTTCATCCACAGCTCAAAAAGAATGTTGAAAATGTTCAAATGAAAGGAATAAAATTACAAAGAGAGTGAGAAGACAAGAAATGCTTTTTCAGTGCAGGGCAGTGGTCCATCTAGCCCAATTTTCAGCCTCTGTGCATTTCTAAAGCATGCCACACCAAAATAGCATCTTCCATATCATGGCTGGAAGATGCCTTTGGGAGTCTCATAGTTACTGTGGATTTTCCAGCTCTTTAATAAACAAAAAAGTGAAATGAACTGCTGGGAAGGGGTAGGAAGAATACAAATGTTCATTTTTTGAGCAAAGAAATCCTTCTCCCAGTGCAGGGATTTGAATGAAATTGGCAATAAAAAGTAAGACAGACCAATGAATTAAAGCTATCTTGTGCCCCAGTGAAATCCAAGAGAATTTTGCTATCTGAAGAGGGTCATTGCTTTTTCCAAATGTGAGTAAATAGGACAATATTCCACCAGAATGCTTTCTGTCTCTTGTGAAGGTCTAATCTCAAAGCTTTCTTGAAGTCCATGGAGTTATCGGCTATACAAGTACCTAATTCCTAAAGTAAAAAAAAAAAAAAAGACAGATGGCAGAAAACACTAAAAATTAAGAAAACCTCCTTTCTTGTCATCTTTCCATATCAACAAAAGCAAAAAGGCACAAAACTGTTTACAAAACTTCACCACACACTTCATAAGCCCAAGAAGAAGGGTTATGGGGGGACAAGAGTGGGATCCAATAATTGTCCCTGAAAGGAGACCCTAAAAAGGGGTTGCACATTTTCACTGACGGGTTTGTAGGCCCTCTTGCTTTGGTTGCATCCCACTGTGTACTTCTTCTAACTGT
>NW_009259792.1:307344-323679 GCF_000687185.1 Egretta garzetta | reverse complement strand
ATCCAATACACAGAAGAAAGATGAAGAAAACCTGCCAGGAAGCAAAAGGAATTGGATTTCCCTGGTTTTATTACTCCATCTAAGGGAAATATTAAAAAAATAAACAGCAGAGAATAAAAAGCGATGAGTAAAGCAGATCCACAGGAACCATTTAAGCTCTTACAATCTGAAGCTTCAATAATGACACAGAAAAGGGTGCTTTCTTCTTTTTAAATTATGTTTTATGTTGGCAAACATCTCTTTAATTTTCTGTTGTCTCTGCTCTTCCTGGGTTCTCTGGGGACCAGCAGCCAAAGAACTGAAACGCTGCGATAATGTTTTATCAAAGGCAAGAAGAAAAGAAATAACTGAGAATCAGACAGAGCCAAGCGTGATGTGGCAAGATTTGGGGGCTAGTGTGGTTTTGAGGTTAACTTCCAGATAAGCAGTCTGCAGGCTTAAGTAATGCAGCCAGCCTTCGAATGCAAGGTGCTGCTGCTTCCACCCTTGCAGTGCTCAGTAAGATATAGCAAGGCACTGTGCAAAGCAGACACAGTTAAAGACGCTTAACACTTCCAGCTGAAAATTCCTCTTTTTTAAGAGATAATTAATCAGTTTTCCTTTTTTTTTTTTTTTTTTTTTTTAATCTCAAATTTGGCATTGTGAAGCAATTTCTCTACCCTGAGGCATCCCCTCCTTCCCTCCAGCACACACTCGTTTTTAATGAGTTTGGCAATTTGTTTGCTGGAGCGAGCCAAAAAAATGTCTAGTTTCAGATGTTTTTCTTTTTTTTTTTTTTTCATAACATTGGACCAGAATCTGGAAAGGGGGAGTGGGAATGAGGCATTTAAGTAGGCCTGTATTTATGCATTAAAATATAACTGAATCTGGGGTTCTGGATCTGCATATGAGACAGCTGAGTACTGTTCAAAGTACTTCTCAATTCAATATCGTCAAAGAGATTTTTCACCCTGACATATGAACAGCAGCAGGTAGGATTTGTATTTCTGTCTCAAGACCACCTTGTAACCTGTGCCCTTCGTGATAAAATCTCATATTCTTAATAGCCCATAGAGATGAAGATCCTGCCATGTGTGATCCTCTAACATGTTTTCTTTACGTCTTACTCCAGTCAAAGTAAAGCTCATGGCATCATCTCCACTTTGGGCTTTTCATTGCCTCCCATCACTGGAGAGCTCTCCCACTGGAAGTTTGCTGACATTATGAGAGCCAGTTTTTCTTTATTTTTTTTCAGCCATACTCTGTGGGAGAGGGTGTCACATGCTGTCTCAGATGGCACAGAGCACATTTGCAATGATAAATGAGTGTTAAACAACAACATGCGACAATCTGAAAATTTTACATCAGCCCAAAGCCTTCATCTAGAGATTGCAGGAGTTGTTAACAACTGCTGCTGATCAAGCTCCACGTGCTAGGAGCAATTCATCTTGTTACAGCCTTTGCTTTGCTGAGGCCTGGGAGGACCCACATGAGGTACAGCAGATGCCAAGGTCTCACTTCAGACCAGAATCACTGGTCACCAGTGAGGTTCTGGCACAGTCTGGGACCTCACTGTGCAAGGTCCTGTGCAAACGCACAGCTGGAGAAGCTGCCCATGCTCCAGAGATCTTCCCGTCTGATGCTGGAGTTCCCTTAGTTGCTGAGTATCACAGCACAAACTGGTGATGCTGCCAAAGGAGGGGTCCCTTCCCTCTCCTTCCTGAGCCTCCACCTCCTCCCTGCCAAGCTTGGGAGCACCAGTTCATGTGGCATGTGACGAACTGGATTGGAGAACTAATCCAGGTTTATGCAAACTCAATGGGGAGGAAAAAAGAAAAAGAAAAAAAAATTAATTGCCTCCTTGCTGCCAGCTGGCTCAGGGTTTCTTTAATTCCTGTGCTCAAACTCTGTCGTCTGCTGGTGGTGTCAGCTATGCAACACCTGAATGGCTTCATCCTCAAGGTGGCTGTATTTCACAGCTGAGTATTTGTCCTTGCGTGCGAGTACACAGTAGCTATTAACTTCAAGCAGAATTTCTGATTTGGGTGCACCTCTTCAGCCAGAACAGGACTTGAAACATGAAAAGTTGGAATTGAGACTCTGAGGCCCTGAGTCAGGCTGCCTAACCCAACCGGCCAGGTTAGAAATGCCGAGACTACCAGGCTGCCTGCTCAAGGAGAAGGGAAAAACGGGGCACCTCTGAAGGGAAATTTTGACCTTAAATGGCCTGAATCTCATTCTTAGGGTTTTTAGTCCTCCTAAAGCCTACAGTGTCCCAAACCCTAATTTAAGTACCTTCATTAAATGCTTAAAGTTAGGTTATATGTGTTACTAGATTTATATGTTAATGGAGTGCTATTGTTAATAATGAGTTCAAGATACCAAGATGAATATTTAGTCACTGTATTTAAGCGCTTCTGAAGAAATGTATTATCTTCATTGTAAATAACAACAACCACTACATTTTCAACTTAACCAAGATGTTTCCCTGCAGGACATCAAAACATTTTTCACCAAATAGACATTTTACAGTTACTTTAATGTAATGCATGTTTAAAAAAAAGAAAAAGATTTTTCAAAGTCCCCTGGAGTACAAAGTGATTTTTCAATTTATGTGTATAACCTATTTGGACAGGTTTTGGTCCTGGCAGAAGAGGAAGGATTGGACTTTTAATTTAAAAAAAAAAATAATAATTGCTGCAGATGATGAGACCCTGTGGTATGTAGCCACCTTCGGATTTCAAATAAATATTCAGGGAAAAATGTTGATAAAGTAAGCCAAAGAGCAATCAGATGGTAAAGCACTTCCAGATGATAGATCCTTAGCATGTGTCTTCTGAGTATTCCGCAAAATCTCAGCCACCCTGCTGCAATAAACTGCCAATATCTAGCAGTCTATCTTGCAGGAGGATGGCATTTAATTCCTGTTCCTTCAGTGGAAGTTAATTCCTTATTCAGATTAATGTATTTTAGTTCTTTTGCAGCTGTCTAATAATTTCCAAAAAGGAGTTTTTCAAAATCCTGACAGAGATCTGGTGTGAGACAAAGCTGCAATGGGCTTGAGAAGAAGCCATGATTTTCCCCATGAAATTATTCTTGGAAGTCTTTTCTCATGTCAGTGCACATGCAGATTATACCCTAGGTCATTCAGAAACACTTCATCTGATGTAAGTCTTTGCTGTAACGATCTTAATATTTAGCATATTCTCATACTTCTGAAAATTCCATGGAATTTTTTTTTTTATTTATTTGAAGTGAAAGCATGGTGGGATTCAGCTCACCTAATTTTAACCAGCTGAAAGTTAAATGCATGATCTGAACATTCGTTCTTTGATCCATGATGCCTCTGAAGGGTGAATTCATCGTGGCCTAATGTAGTTGTTTAGAAAACAATGAAATGCATTGCTTCCGGAGGTTCACCCTTCTCTCCTCTGATTGCACACTGGGCCCTGTTGAGATTAGATGCCAAACATAAAATGGCTCAGATTAAAAGAAATATATCCCATCTTTGGGATGGGTTTTCTCATCACGACTCTTTGTATGAGCATCCACAAACTGCTACACCATGGACCCTCAGTGGCAGGGCAGGGTGACAGCCTGACTCTGCAAGCCTGACCAGGTACCATCTGCTGCAGCAAATGCCCTGATGTTGTGGACTTTTGTCAAGAAGAGGAGAAGAAATGGCCTGACTCCACAATCCATTTCATAAACATCACTAGCCTGTTCCTAGAGACTATGCCTGCAATCAAACTCAAGTTGGACAAAAAGTAGTAGAAATGATCCAGCTGAATACTCTTTAACTGTCCTGCTCAAGTGACTTTTAAGACTGCCTGCTATGAGAATTTTTCCCTGGCACAACCAGAATATAATTGATGAATGACAAAATTCAACAGGGACAAAATGGAGCCAATTTGTGACATTAGGGGTATGAGGCTATTTAAATTTGAAGTGTTGGGGAACAATCAGGTGAGGCACAACGCACCAAAACAATATCAAGGTTGGCCCATACAAAATGCACACAGTCAGCACAAAACTCCAGAAGATGACTGATTGCATTCTAGAAAGATAACAAAAGGACCAACACATCATCTACAGCCTCCAAAGCACTGTTCAAACTCAACATACAGAGCTGTCTGTCCTACAGAACTCAATCTGCAAGAAGGTGAAGGTTGTAGCACAACACTGAGTAGCGAAATGTGCATACTTTCAGAGTCAGAAAGTAAAACTAAATGCCCTTTCTGTGGGGGCTGCAAAATCCCAGCTTTAACATCAACTTTGTCTTTGACCTTGGTCCTATCATTTAAGCACTGCATCTTCAATTCGACATTTACAAAACTCAGCTCACAGGAATCTGCTTCAAGGGAGGACTCTATATTGCCCTTTGGGGACCAGAACACAACCAGAACTCTTCAGAAAATTGTTTTATTTTCTTTTTGGATTTCTAAATATTCTGGTTCTGTCCATGTAAATTCTCTGACTCAGCTGCTGTTGACATCTCCTCCTTGTTTAATATTATCTGTGAATTTCATTCCTGTGCAATTCAATTCCACTTCCCGATAATTAATAGAGATGTTAGATGAAACCAGACCTAACACAAATTCTCCAGATACCCTGTAAGATACCTTCCATAAACTTGTTACATTATCATTTATCATGATTCTTCATTTACAATCTTTCAGGCAGTTTCCAACCCACATGACTGATTTCCTATCCAAGCCTATCTGAATTAATTTTTCTATTAGGATTCCCTCATAATCCTGCACAGGCCAGAGAATGGGCTAGACTGACCTTATAGACTTTTTACATCTTTGACCTCTTGATGTTACACAGAAGAGGCATGAGATTGCTCATAAAATTCCAACAGCTCTTTGACTGAATGTCTCCAGCTGCACCACAGCACTCCTTTATGATGGGAAAATCAATGTAAGGGAGAGGAAGATCTGAGTTGCAGCAGAATATGAATTCTCATCCTGCACCAAAATCACCCAAATTGCTCCTTCACAAAGTAGCATCTGAAATGTTGTCCTTTCTGTCCACTGCATCCTCACTGAAGAGACTCCAGGAAAGATCCAGTTCAAACTGGTCCTACCACTTCATGATACACTTGAGTTTCTTTGAGTTTCTTTCTGGACTATTCTCTATCCTGGCTACCTTTTATTTAGCTACTTTAAAGGAAGTGAAGAAACATCATATTCTGCCTTTATTTTTCCTTGTCATTTTTGCTACTTCAGAGAGTAATTAGGTTTTCCACAAAAAAATTATCAGAATTATTCCTAAAGGAGCATTGTTCAGATCTGTTAAGTAGTGACAAATGACTTGCTTTAACTTTCCTTTTGAGGTGAATATTCTGATGAAAAGACCACTGCACATATACTGTTACAGTATTCAGCATTTACAAAACACATTTTTCCCTTCAGGGATGTCCTCCTCTTTCTCCTATTTCCAAAATCTTATACTAGAAGCAAGAAGATGGTAAAAGTTGTAAGGATACAAGCTTTATTCTTTCAGGAGAAAAAAAAACCAACTTCTCTTTAAAATTAAATTCTTCTCAAAAATGAAATGTCATGAAATATTTTATGAGAGCAGGAGAGCTCTTAAGCTTGTCAAGCTTGTGAAATTTATTTTTGGATATATACCTAAAGCCTAATACTTGTGCTAATCTTGAAGCCTGGGGAAGGAAAGGATTGGAGATACATTTGTAAATACTCAGAAATGTTCATGTTTCTTTGCTGGTGTCCCGACTTTCTATGCAATTTTGTGCATCAACTGGGTGACCAGTGTTTTTTATGTGCAGATAGAAAATCGGTTATGGGCAGGAAAATTAATGTTAGTTAACGAAGAAACACCACTGGTAGAGCATTTATTACCACACCTTCCAACCACTCCTGAAGAGAAGTGGGTTTGGCACCTGGATCCAAAAGTCTAGGTGGTGCAATCTCTACTAGAGGATGTTTTTCACTTATCTGTGAATGAAACTTCACTCAGCAGGACGGGAGGCAAGAACGTGAGCAAACTGAAGTGTCGACTTTAAGGAGAAAAATGCACATGAATATTTTCATGTTGCATCTGCTCAGCACTGCATTTGTTAATGTATTTAGTTAATGAATCAAAATCTACTCTAAGAAACCATCCTGGAAAATGCTTTGGAAAAGGGTGATTTATATTGAAGTCACAGGCCCCGTCAAACAAGAGATTGCATTGCATAATGAAGCACCGCTAACAGCATCTTTCTTCTTAACGAACTGCAAATTGTTTTACAAACTAAACCTGCTCCAGAAACTGGAAGTGAGGATCACTTGGCCCATCAATAGAGTGCCTTGGTCTCCAGTGAAAAATGGCATTAAAAGAGCCAAAGCACCCTGTTGGGGCATGCATTTATGCCCACAGGGACTGGGCTCTGTCCTCAGTCATGCAGGGATCCTGCCAGGCAGAGCTGGTGGGGTGACTTCCTTTATCCGTGATTTTCAAGCCAGAGTGCCCTCTCCTTCCCCAAAGTTTGAACATGGGAAAACATTTCCTTTTAAAGTAACTTATTTTTTCCTATATTATTTTCTAATCTACAGTATAATGTGAGAGCAAAATATTTTGGAAAGAATTTTGAAAGAATACTTTGAAAGAACCATTTCAACACAAAAAAATAGAAGCATTTTCTTGGGGACGTGTCAAAATGACTCTATGGGAACCTGCCCTTCTGTTTTCTTCCTCCAAGAGAAAATTAAGGGCAAGGTAGACATTGTTTCAAAGATGGTTTTGATTTCAAGAGTACTGTAGCTTCTGATAGAGAAAGATTCAGCTGAAATTTTATGGGCCCGCCCTACATGCAGCACAGGTAATGAGTAATCTAGTACAGGTAAATGAGTGATCTAGTACAGGCAAATGAGTGGTCTAGTACAGGTAAATGAGTGATTTAGCACAGAAGCAGCAAAACACTCTATGGCCACTTCTGAATTGTAGCACCCTTTACGAAGTTGTTGACACGTGCAAAAACACACACCCTGTATGTGGTAAGAATAACACCTCCCCATCGGACTGACAACACTTGGGTAATGCTGGTGGAAACAAATATGCAAGGTGTAAGAAAAGCAAGCCCTGTCTTAACAGAAGAGCAACTTTACTGTCTTGCTTGGGTACCTAACGGCACAAGTGTTGGGTGCCCACAGCACCAGTCCTATAGGTGATGTTTATGTTGCCTATACATTTCGAGAGGGTACATATTAGGTGTTTGGGCTTTCCTGTGGAGGTATTCAATGGCACCTCCTAGGTGTCCCATCGACTGCGCAAGGAAATTAACTGTGGCTGACTGGCCCATTAGGAGCTTGATCTTTAATCCCAAATTGCGTACCCTAGGTAGGTGGGCTGCATTACACTTCAAGTCCTTGCTATGTGGCATTGCCTTCAAAGGCCTGGGACAGGTAGGCAAGACTACCCTTTGCCTTCTCAGATGCCCTCAGAGCAGACAAGCAGGCTTTAGGGCTTGTGCAATTGGTATTTTTAAAGAAGAATTATTCTGGGAGATGCTGAAACATTTGCCTGTATTGAGGAAACATAATAACACCTGTGGTGCCAACAGACTTTTTCCATCTTAGTTATAGATCATCATGAGACCAAAACCTTCCTGCAATATTCGCCAGGTAGTGACATGTCGGTCTCGCAACCTGCCATCCCGCCAGCAGCTCCCTGGCTGCAGTACCAGTTTGCTAGCAAGATTGGACTGGGGGAGGGCACATTTGGTACCCGAATGCAAAAGCAGGGAGAAAAGCTGCTCTGGCCAACTCACGGCTGTGGGAGGGCTGTCTGACGTCTCACAGAGCTGCTGCTGGGCATGCAGAACTGGCATCGTGCAGGAATTACCCACTGACGTGTAGGTGGGGTTAAGGAGAAAAAAAAGCTGCAGAAAAATCTCTTTGCCATACCAGAGCTGCCCACCAACAAATTATTCCGAGTTTGCCCTTGAAACGGTTCCACAGTAATACTTTTTAGCTGGAAATCCTCCCACTGCCGCCAGATCACACTTACTAGTGTCAGCAAAGATCTCCAAGCACTTCACCCAAAGCCCCTGCTCCCAAATGGCCCAACCAGTGCAAAAGGGAAGCTAATTCACACCCAGTGTAACCAGGGCTAGGACGACGACATGTGCCACTGCAGGCGATCATCCCTGCAACGCTCAGGAGCTCTGTCACTGCTCTCCCTCTTTGCAGGATCCTTCACAGCCCCGCTACCAAGAACGTCCTTTGCTATCTACTCTCCACATGAGCATCTTGTGCCTTGGCAGGCAGGAAAACAGAGAACAGGACTAATATATAGTGAGCAACAGAGGTATAAAAGGCTTTACAGATTGCCCTTTCTGCCTCCCGTTGTCTTCCCCTCTCTTTCCCATCGCACGCAGCACCTACGTTGCTGAAAACTTTGTTTCATCTGTTTTTAAGGCTGCTTTTCAGCTCAATCCCAGCCGTGCACAGCATGTCTCACCGCTTGCACTAGGAGTGTGCAATGGATGTGGGGTCTGCATAAATTAAAGGCTTTCTGTACAAATGCAAGATCATTATTTTAATAACTCAATTCACTCCTCTCGGAAAACCAGTCAGCAGGATTTTTCACCATGACTTCTGTAATAATACCCGTGCAGAGCTCTGCATAGGGCTCTTTGATCCCTTAATGGCTGAAAAGGTTTAATACAGGTTTTGTTCTTAGATTACTATTTTCCAAATGTCTAGCACAACCTTACCTACATTATTGTTTACTGACTAAGATATGTATGTAATATGCATACACACATAGACATAGAGGGTGTTAAATAATTTCAGAACTTTTTTTGACATATTTATTAATCTAATTTTCTCCTTCCAAAGTTCTTCCCACTCCTACTACAGAACATATATTTAATTGGTTAATGTTGATTTAAGGATCTCCTCTCCTCTCCTCTCCTCTCCTCTCCTCTCCTCTCCTCTCCTCTCCATTAAAGCATCTTTCTCCGTCTGGGAAGATGACACATCTTCTTCACTAAGGCTCATCAACTGTATTCTCTCACCTTGCTAGCATGGCGGTATCTGAATTTAGTTCTTGTTACAGATAGCAAGAATACCCATCCATTGTAAATTCAGAAGGAGAAGTTCAGCGATCTCCTCTCCTCTCCTCTCCTCTCCTCTCCTCTCCTCTCCTCTCCTCTCCTCTCCATTAAAGCATCTTTCTCCGTCTGGGAAGATGACACATCTTCTTCACTAAGGCTCATCAACTGTATTCTCTCACCTTGCTAGCATGGCGGTATCTGAATTTAGTTCTTGTTACAGATAGCAAGAATACCCATCCATTGTAAATTCAGAAGGAGAAGTTCAGAGCCCTCCAACAGCTCACACAGCCAGTACAGTAAGGGGCTGAAAAGACATTTTGGAAAGGTATAGGGAAGGCTGAGATTAGAAGATGTTATGTCAGTGTAGAAACACTGCCAAGAGTTAACTGAATATTTAGTAAAGGACTTTTTTTTTTTTTTTCTGTCCACAGAGGAGTAGCTCTTGCAGGAAGATGGCAAAGTGCTACTGGACTTTCTACCTTGAGCAAGTGGTTGACGCCCATCCCAGATCCACAGTGATGAGCAGTCGTTACTAACTGAAGGGGCTTGCAATTGCATCTTTGTTTTCTCTCTACTCAAAAAATCTTCCAGTTGCTTCTTTATTATTATTCACATCACGGTAAGGCCTCCAGAAGGCCTGGCACTGCATAAAAGGCCATGTCTCCCAGCAAGTGCTGACAAAATTGAAGAGTTTTGGGAGGGAAAGGCATGAAGCAGCTGACCAAGGTCATCTGAGAGGTCAATGGAGAATGTTTTCTTTGCAGACTTTGACATGGCCCCTGCTCTCAGCTGCTTGATGGGAAGGAAGGAGCCCCACACCCAGCCAACCTGCTGTCTACAGCCCTGGTCGGGTGGAGGTGGACTTTACCCTAGAGATGGGTAAAGAAAGTTAAGTTCATAACCAAAGAACGACAATGCAAAAAGAGCACCCTAAACCCTGTCTTTGCTTTGATAGGTTTCTGCTGCCTTTCTGCTGTTTGTTTATGCTGGGACAGCTTGTCCTGATACAGGTTAACCTGGTTTCACATCCCTGGTGCAGTCAGGGCTCATAGTCTGGCCTTCCTTTTAGGCAAGAGGGGGTTGTCTTAACACCTGGTCTAGCAGAGCTAAGAAAGAGACCGCTCCTAATGTACTAAGAAGAGGAAGGAGTGGAGAATTTTCCTAAAAATGCAAGGAAATGCTTCATTTCTTGCCCACATGGAGGAGGCAGGCTGTCTGATCATGTCCTCAAGAGCTGATAGCTGCATGGACATCTCCCCATAAAGGCATGGCTAACCTGCTGCAGACACCAGCTCCGCCAGCCCCTCCAGGAGAGGTGGGCGAGGAGCTCTTCCTAGTCCTGCTGGACAGTACAGAAACGCAGTTGGAAGAACAAGACAGTCTTTTTTCTTTTCTTTTCCAAATAAGTTTTCCCAGCCTGTGAGCCAGAAGAGGCCACTTGCCTTCAGACATTTTCAGCTTGCTTTCATGCTACTGAGCAGCTACTCTGCCCAATCCTATCTTAATCAGAGAGGATAAGATGAAAACTATCTGCAGCCTCCAGCCTTCCTCCTCTGATCCTCTCCTTGCTCGTGTTTTATTGTTTTGCTTTGACTTAGCAACTTTCGCCAGACACAGAGCATTTCAGAGGATCCCAAGCCACAGGCTGGGACAGGTGGTACCACAAATGGGAACAGAGCCACAGTGCCTCTAAAGAAGCATCTGGTCCTTGGAGTCAGAGTAATCTTACACTTGAACCAACTTTACTGAAGAGATAAATAGTTTGTGGATATTTTTGGTACACGGATGTCTACTCTCATGCAGGTGGGTTCTGGTTTTATATCCTCTCTGTCCCATGGAGGTGGTCAGTTCTCAGGGTCATGTAAGGAGCAATTAATCTTACATCAGTGGGTAAGACTCCACGAATGCAAAGGGAGCAAGGCTTATTTAAAAGTACAGCTGCCAGCATGAGAAAAATTGAGAATCTGGCCAGGAGCAAGTCTGCAATTAGGGGTTTCAAGATGCTAAGAGAATGCAAGTAACTTTTCTATTTAAGCAATAAAGGATTCAATATTCAACTCTATTACCACATTTGTGGTAATAGAGATGTCTGTTTTATTTGCTGCTATTTAGCCTAGTGTTCATAAATGACTGATACTTAATTAATGAAAGCAATATTACAAAAACCAATCTGCTTCCAAAAGGCTCCTTTTAACCAGGAGTTGTCATATTCGTTTTGATCTCAGAGAGGTAAGTTCTAAGTTATTATGTTTTCTCAGACAAAATAGCAAATAAACATGAAAAGAAACAGTAAAGGTAAAATACCTGAAAAAGTGCTTTCATGCTTTTTTTTTTTCCCTCCGGGTAAGGACCCTGTTCAGAAATCATTCTCATTCTTTGTAGTGATTTTTTTTTTCTTTTTTCCTGATAAGGACAGCAAAGTTTCTGGGGTTATTGGCAAACCAGGGTCATAAACCAATCTGCTTCCTCATATCTGATAGTACACAAGAAGTAATCCCCCATACCAATAAATAAAATGTGCCTCAGACCGTACTCTGGCCCTGGGGGCAGGGGCACAACACATCCAAGCAGACACACACTGTTATCCCCAGAATGGAGAATGGAGTAGATATTCCAACCAGGAATGGATCCTTTCCCATGCTGACTCCCAAGCCATGCCCAGGCACTGTCCTGGAAGTCTTAATTGACAAAAGTGATGCCGGGATTTGTCAAAACTTGTGATTTAACAGTCTGATGTCTGAGGGTCAGTGCTCAGAGTAGACTTGCCCAGTCTATGTGGTTAGGGCACAATCCAGACGCCAAGCATTGGGGTTTTTGTCCTGGGCTAGGAAAAGCACGAGAAATCTTGCTCCAGGACGTATCTCAAAAGTCTTCATCAAGACTTCATACATCCAGCTTTGTTTTCCTCCTCTGCCACGGTCTATCTGCATGACCTTGGGCAAGTCACACTTCTGGCTGGGCTGCAGACTGCAGCGTAGCATAGCAATAACTGTGAACAAGCTAGAGAGTGTCCCCAAAGCCACAGGAGCAAGAATTTTTGTACAGCCTGGCTCAGCCTTTCGGAAGAGTAAACTAGCCTGCAATGACCCCTGTGTTGCCAGAGTGGATTTTAAATGCATCTCAGGCTTTTGAAACCACACTGCAGTCTGCTCCGTGGATGTAAGTGCCATCTCTCTGCTCCTCCTCTGGAGAGTAGAGAGACCAAGACTTCCCAACTTAGAGAGGGGCAGTGAAAATAAATATATCCAAGGCTATAAGCTCTTGCAACACTACAGCAAGTAACGATTAAAAAATCATTACCCTTCACAGCCAGATTTTCGTAGGAAAAGCCAAGCAGTTTCATTAGATTTTGCAGCCCAGTAACAGCTGTTTCAAAACCAAGCAGTCTGCTGAAACTTGCTCACACAGCTCCCACAAAGTTCCCGTGAAAGACCTGGCAAGAGCTCACCCACAGCCTCACCTGAGAGAACCAAACCAATGTGGGCTCTAGCAGGAGACAAGAAGAGGGGCGAAGTGAGAGCTTCTCACAAGACTCGGGGGAAAGCAAAAACTACAAGATGTTTTTGCAGCTCCCAGATGGGGAAGAAGGCAGTAGGAACAGCTCAACATTGTCATTGTGGTTCCCAAACCAGTACAGGTTGACACTTGACCCGTGTCAGCTGCAGACTAAACACATCTGGGACATCTTTGTGATTTGTAAACCAACCATATTGTTCTTAGAAGAATTTTATTCAATCTGAAGGCACTATTAAAAGAAAAAGACAGAGCAGTACTACCAGTACTAACCAAGCAATGTGTCCTTTGAGAAAGTGAGGCAACCTGGTGGGTCCTTATGGTGCAGGGAAGTTTAGCTGAGAAAGATCCCAAGGACATGGACCGGTGAGTGTGATGAACACTGGTCCACAGTGAATTAGGCCAGACAGACTTGACCCTCTTATTGCATTCCTTTGGGGCCTAGCCACAACCACTCCTTCATGTCATGACTCAAATAAAAAGAAATAAAAAACCTCCTAGCTACAGCCACAAAGGGTTGTTCCCTTTGCTGTATATCCAGAGACTGATCTACCCCAGCGGGTGCAGCATCCAAGGTATTTCTGGTTAAACACATCCAGACACCCCAAAACAAGCAACACAGGTCTGGCTTTCTACAGTCTTTGCTCAGAGGTGCAGAGGGAGGTCAGTAAATAGCCTGGAAGCCTGGATCAATATTTTGGCCATGGCTTGAAGGAAAGCAAGCGATGTTTGCCTACAACTTCCTAATCCTGTAGATGGGACAACAGAGATGACAGAGGGGGGCTCACCGAGTGAATTAATCTATACCAAGTAGTAATTTATTCCCAGCAGCTGGAGGCAAAGAGACCAGAGGAGGTGAGTCTCTGGGGATGTGCCGTAGCTGAAGGCCAGTCCAGGTTCAGGGCTGACCAGGGTCCCACAACAGAGTCCTAACTGTACCAGAAAAAGAAAAACTGTGGTAAAGCGTTTTTCTCTTTCTCAGTAACACCAGGGGCTCTCCCATCTGCAGAAAAGGGTTGTAGTCGTCAGCTTTTCTCTAAAGTGCAGCCACAGATTTTGGCGGCTTTACCTCCCCTCACCGAGAAGTGGGTAGGAAGCTGTCTGCTCTGTCCAGCCTTAAACCCAGGTACTTAAGGGCATTTATTCCTTCATTCGGAAGATGATGCACAACAACTGCTTGAGGGATCGGAGGTGCTGGGCTGGTATTTGGCAATGTTCAGAGTCAGGTATCTATGCTTTGGGAAAACCTTTCTCTGTATTAATTATCTACCGATCACTTATTCCAATAAACCTCTAATCCAGACCAGGTTATTTTTCCCTTCGCTTTTATCTTTAAAAAAAAAAAAAAAAGGAGCTGTAGGAACTCTCCTAGTAAAAAAGAAAACACATCGCAAGTGACCTCATCCTAGTTTTGCCAAGCTCAGTCAAGGTTTCTCCACACAAGAAAATGAGTCTGGATTGAGAGAGTAGAATGACTTATTTCTGTATAAAGCTTGTTTATAATTACATTAGTCCAGATTATAAGTGTTCTCCACTGAAATAGCTTAATCTTGACTTTAAAAATAAGCAAAATGGAAAGAAAGCACTTTAATTCTGCAACAGCAGGATTGTCTTCCCAGCAAACTAAAAGTTAAAATTTGTTCAGGGATATTTAATCCAGAATAACTTGTGTTTCCGAGCTCTCCCTGCACTCGGGACTTTCCAGCAGCAGCAAGCACACCTTTTCATTTCCACACACTCAACTCATCAGCCACAACTCTGCACAAAGCAACTACTGTAACATCCAGAGCAATGGGACCAAACCCCACCTGGCCCTTTTACTGAAGCAAAAACCCCAATAAACTCAATCTATGTCTCTGCTTCAGTTTTTGGGGCAGGGATGGGCTTTACTTTTTTTCCTGCTAAATGAACAGTAAGAAACAAATGATAAGTTCAGGATCTGGCCGGTACTTGCGAGAGCACTCCCTCCCTCATCCCTGAGGATCTCTTTGAAAAAAGGAGGACAGGTAACCCTTGGTTTACAAGGTCTCTCTGGTTTAGGACCTGAGCCATGAGTAACGAGTGTGCTAGGCAGTTTGTTACACTTTATTAAATAAATCCTGCCTCTGGTGCAATGCCTGGGGGAGCATGCAGATACCCTTTAATTTGCAGAAACTTCTTTCAGCAGCCACCTGAGAACTTTGCACCACATTTGCTCATAGCAAGTTAGTCCTGGTGAACTGGAGTGCTCCAGCTGACAGAGAAAGCAGATGGGTACTTGGCTGCCAGGGAAAGATTCCCGAGATAATTTGTGGCAAATTGTTCATTCTTTTAATTGGAAGGACTGAAACTTCTTTCACCTTTTACCTTGTTTCGCCTTTGCTGGAAGCCTTTAAGCTGATGGGATCGGTCCCAAAACTCCAGCCCATCCACCAGCAGCAGAGTTAATTATTTTCACACCGAGAGAAAAAATTCCACCTCCCTTCCCCTTCTTTGCATGCAGGTAAAGAAAAAGAAGGCAGGACACTTGAAATCGCTTCTGGCCCAAACCTCCCGCTGCTCCTACAGCACTCGCAGAGGCAGGGAGATACAGGAGCTCGCTGCGCGTTTGAGGAAAGCCTTTTCTGGCCATATTAAAGACAAATTATCCCACCACGGCTGTGGGGCTGGAAAAGGTGATAGAGAAACCCCAACTCTCACCACCACCACCACCACCATCCCGAGACCTCCTGTCCCTTTTCCCCCCTGGATTAACCCTTCAAGGCATTGCAAGGTCTCCCGGTCCCGAAGCTGTTCTCCGCTCCCTGCTTCTCCTGGTTGTTGGCGTTCAGTCCCCCCCCCTCCCTCCTTGTACAGAACAATAGCGAGGCACCGGTTTCAGCTGCTTCCCGAGGAAAGCCCAGATCACACACATTTCGATAGAGAGAGATAGAGATGATTATATTTCTCTTTGCTGCTTAGGACAAGAAATGAAGTGCTGCCTCTTTAATTGGCAAAAGCATGCAGTAAGAGCATACCTTTAATTTAGTGTTGGGATAGCTCACTTGCACCCTGGCTGTTGTCTTATTGGAGAGGGCAGCCTGCCTCAGATCCTCTAGCACTGAAATAATATCATCCAGCACGCATTTCTTATCCTGATTTCTCAACACACACAGATGGGAAAAAGTATAATTATAGCCTTTGTAGTTCACCTTCATTTCCAGCACGGCTCGGTGGATCTGCAGGATCACATCAGCCTGATGCAAAATATTGCCTCCGGGTTTGGAGAGGAGAATCACCCTGCCATACCTCCCCGGGGTGTGCAAGTCCGAATAGAGCTGGCTTTTGGATTGATCGAGGGAGAAAAGGCTGCTGGCTAAGCTCCTCTCGATCTTGGCCAGGCTGTGGCTGGGGGCTACCAGGCTCTCCAGGTCAGTGTCAGGCTGGAAGCGGTTGAGCAGGCTGAAGCCGAAGATGATGGTCAGGACTGCGGGCACAGTGAGGAAAAACACCGGATGCCTGCTCACGAATAAGCCCAGCTTGTAGAAAAACGACTGGAGCCCTCTGTGTATCACCTGCCGCAGCATCCTCCACCAGATCCAGCCTGCAGATGCTCCTGGCCGTCTTAGAAAGCACATGTGACATGTGTAGCTCCTTACCCCTTCCTGTCAGTTCCCCTTTCTCTCTCCCTCTCTCTCTACTACTCCTTTAAAAGACTGCAGCAAGTTGCAGCAAGACAGCCAAATATTGATCAATGGGGGGTGTGTGTGCGGGTGTGCGAGTGTGTGTGTGCCGGGGGTGGAAGGGACCGGGCAGAG
>NW_009259792.1:305712-306440 GCF_000687185.1 Egretta garzetta | reverse complement strand
GGCTGCTCGCCCCCCCGCGGCCAGCAGCTCCCTGAGCATTGACCCCAAGCCAGAGGTAGGACGGGGCTCCTGACACCCTCCAGCTGAAAAAGAGGGTTTGTTTTTTTTTTTTTTTCCAAGCAAAGCCACGGGCAGGCCATTACATAAGAAGAGAAAAATCCTGCAGCTCCCCCGGACCAAAGGAGAGCAGCAGAGAAACGCGGGCGTTGGCAGCAGGAGGGCTGCCCACCAACTCTCCCGGCAGCAAGCTGGAGCTTCAGCCAACGCTGCTTGGGACAGCACATCCAGCCCTTGCAGACCTGACAGCCCCTTGCAGGCAAGGCAGGAGACGAGGCCAGCTTGCTTCGCAGGAGCTTTGTACCGAGCTCACAAGTCTGAATCACAGAAATGTAATTCAAAAGCAACCCCCCCCCAGAATGGAGATCTCTGCTCGGTATGTCCCCCCTCCGCCAAACTCCTGCTGTATTTTAGCTAGTGTTGTCAAGCAGAAATTGATTTATTTGGGGACTGGACCAAGGACGTTGTGCAAAGCCTGAGAGAGCAAGGTTCTTCCATAACAAATCCTCACTGAAACTGGAGGAGGGAGAGTGGAAACTGGGGAGCTGGAGACCATGGGTTAGCAGACTCTGCCTGATCCAGGACTAGACAGAGAGCGGGTGATGCTCAGCTTGAGATAGTTAACAGTGTTGGGGAAAACCAGCATATTCAGCACTCACTTTCTCGGTGCC